>NC_064872.1:19820293-20131634 GCF_943734695.1 Anopheles maculipalpis | reverse complement strand
GGATTGGCTTGGATGGTATAAAAACAGTAGGACCGCTTGAAGCGGTGGATTTTGAGAAAATTGTTCAACTTTCTGAAGAGTTTCATCATCTCTATCGTGGAGAGTTACGTTTTTACTTTGCTCTCTCCACCACGCACGAAAAAACTCTTGCGAAAGTCATCTTCCACTGAATCGCTTGCTCACCACATGACACAACACATTTCACTGCGAACGCCAGTCCATGACGAGCACAGCTTTACTAATTAGTGTCATTTCGACGTAAGCATCCTAAGCGCCCAGCCCGAGCTCAAGCTACGAGTGCGGACCAAGACGAGTTGACGGGTTCATTTCGCTACGCAGCACGCACCGTAAGCTGGTTCCCATTTAACCTCACCACTATCGCTAAAGAGGTCCACCGGGAGTTGGAGTTTGGAAGCTGTCAGTGCCGGGTGTACAATCTCCCGCAAAAGGAACGGGGAACTGACGCTGAACTAATTTGTTGTAGACGGGTAGCAATCCTGTGCGATGGCATCGCTGTCAATTTTGTCGCATCCCATTTCGCGTTTGCCAACGACTGCAGGTGTACTTTTAAGATAGAGATAGAGAGAGGGAGAGAGTGGGCGATGTTTGATGCGGAACTTTCCGGAACTGCCCGATCTTGGGTAGGCTTGTGAAGGGCGAGCCACTAACAGGAACGGAGAGAATTGCATTTTTAGCTTGAAATATGCTGTTTGTGTGAGTTGGTTGTCCAAAGCAGGATGGAATACTGCCAGTGTCACAGAGGATGACTCAATATTTCTTTAATGGGGCAACAGTTGCGTTGTGAACGAGGCTCAACTTTGGCCCTGGTATTGTCAGCACTGCCGGGAAAGTAATCCGCTCAGGAATTGCCAAGTAAGAAACAGGACCTACGACACTTCCGAAAGACATCAGGGAAACTTGAAACTAACTTTGTATCGTTCTCTTACTGAAATATCTTACCCCATGCTTCCGGGCTAACTCACATGGCTCGAGTTTATACTCTGACCATTAATTCAATGTTGGCAAGTGGTTTTAGGGTTTGAGGGTAACACAACCCTCCAACGGGTGGTTTATAATTCCTGCATCCGGAGCACTTGCTTGCTCGACCCATTCTTCAGCCCATCTACTTCCTGTGGGGAACATTACAAAATAATTAGATTGTCATGCATGTTTTGCACAGAAGCGAGAAGTATCAGTAAACCACTGATTAGGTATAGTCTTGAAGATGCTTTCCCGCCCCCCGAAACCTAGAATGTTGGTGATGTGAAGATGGAAAATCGATCGCACGACAAGATGGACAAGGCAAAGGAGCTTAATTAAGACGACAGCTGACAATCTTCTACCACCCACCAAGGAAAGCAGAATTACTTGACTGCCTGTATCGACCGTCTAATTCCCATCCACCACTTTCGGCAAGAGGCTCACAGAAAACTATCGTATCATGTTTGCTTCACCGTCCCCATCCTTACGAGAAGTCATTAGATGGCTTTTGCCACTTCCATTCGTCGCACCGTCGTCCATCTCCGGGGGTAAGATTTTGGGAAGGAAAAGTTTTCCCAACTGGTGTGTTTTTGCTGTTTATCGCTTGCCGGTCTGGCTGGCTGGCTCGTTGGCTCGGTCCTCAGGTGTTTGAATGGTGTGGATTGATAGTGAAGTGCATTACTCGAGGGTAAATGAAGATAAACGAACGCTATACGATCTGCATGAGAAGTGCTTTTCACACCGGACCGGATAGTTTCAAGTGTCCGTCTGCTAAAAGCTTCTGGTAAAGTTTCATAAGATTGCCGAGTGGGAGCCTATAGAAAAAGCTATAAATGCTGACAAAAAAAGGTTAGAACTAAATTGAGATCTCAAGCCATGTGCCTTTAGTGGACTGTCTTCAAGAGATTATGTAATCATCATAAAGTTTAGGTCATTTTTGTGTCGTTTCAATTGAAGTAGGAATGCTTTGATATTGTTTATTCAGCATTCATTTCTGAAAAACTGCAAATCTTTTCATACATTAAATTATCCCTTCACACATAAAACGCCTTCTTCTTCTTATTGGCTTAACGACCTCTAAGGTCACGCCGGCCATGGAATGGCTTACTAGAAGACGTGCCGATACCACGTAGTTGGTTAGTCGGGCCTCACTACGGGGAGACGGTCCGTATGGGATTTGAACCCCGGTCCTGCCGTTTGAAGACCGGCGCCGCTGTCACCTGTACCACCGGGCCGCCCTACTAGCAACGCCTTAAGCTATGAATTTTGCATTGCAAAATTTCCTGCCTTTTGTGAAAAAAATCACTCACTCTTAAACTGAATGCATCAATTAACTTAATTCCAGCTGTTTGATATTTGATATTTGTTTTATTTTCAACAGACTGCTTGAGGTCCCCTTGAAGCGGAACGTCACAAAAATTGCGCAATACATGAATGAACGTGGACAAGATAAATTAACCGCGGATACAGTTTATAAATGCAACTCGAGCCATGTCCGGTTAATGATGATCACAGGCGGCATTGAATTCACGACACATACATAAACACAGATCAGAGGCGCTAGGCCTAGCAGTTTGCTATTTGTTAACTTTGTTCGAAGAAATTGTTCAAAATGAACCCTGGACACCGATTGAAACATGAAACGTGAATCAAAATAAGCATTTGACCAAGTGACCTGCTATCCATAAGGACAATAAATACATAGATAGGAATATTCAACCGTTGGCCCACCGGAATTCAAGCTTAATCTTTGTTTTCTTTTAACTTATTCAACTTCTTTTACTTATACTCAAAACATACTGTGTGGCCTGTACTTAGTTTTGCATATATTCAGGCGGCCGGGTTCCTTTAGTTCAAATCACTCCCAAAGTTTTAATAAACCCATGCAAAACAAAGGAGTTTTTAAACCACCAACAATGCTCCCTCGCAAGACAAGTGGTTATTTTAGCATCCTTTTTTTTCCATGACAAACGAAAATTACATCTAACTGAGCTGCGAACATACAGCTTTCTCCATTCAGAAGCCACCAAAAACAACTGATAAAATAATTAACACGAATATCATCGCGGCATGGAACGACATACATTCATTATCTAAACTATAAAACACTCCCAAACATTGAAAATGTTGTGTTGTAATAGTGAGCTCAATTATTTGCGATTTCACTCCCTTTCCTAAGTACCAGTTAACCCATCACCCAACCGTACAACCAAGCAAGTCAGTGTTTGGACCTGTCGATGGCAAAATAATTGAATTAATTGTTCACAACATGGCGATAATGAGTTTTATAATTTATGATACCAATGAACGTGACAAGTTTTGTGCTCCTGCCAGCCGCCATCCTTCCCTTAATCGACCGCCCAACAGCTACAGGACATAAAGCGCAGTACGTTGCCAAACTCGCTCGTATAAATAATAGCTGGGACCCTCATCAAAATGCTGCAACTTTGCAGCTGGCTGCGGCAAGAGGACCCAGGAAGCACACCCTTAAAGCGGACAGGTAAATCGTTTAAGCTGAAACGTGTTTATTGTTTGCCGGGTTCGGCTGGCGAAGTGTTTTAAATGGCGTACAATAAGCATGGCTTTACGGAATAGTACCAGCAGTAATAATAAAAATAATAATAATAATTTACCCCAACCTCAATGACTCCACTGTGGACAATTATCAACACGCACGGCAGGGAGGGGATGGTGTTGGAAGATATGAGTAGTTTGGTAAAAGAGGTGCTAAACATGTTAACGCTCGTCCGAAGCGGTGATATTTTTTGTGCGTTTTGTGAGAAAGTGGAAAAAAAGGGAAATGGATTGTTGATGTGTTTATCACGTGATTATTGTGTAGTGTGCCAATAAGGGCATACTACACACAATGCGGTTCTGGTTTGTGCTTGTGTTTCGAACGCAATGTAATGTGATCGATACACGCAATAGAGTCGTTGAAATGGGTTTTATGTCTTTATTCCATGTAGGGAGTATGTTGGTTAAGTAGTATCTGTATTGGATTATTATTTTGTTGTAATTTATGTTCCTTTTAATTATTCATCAGCCAATTAAAATACGTTAAAAGCGTATTACGACCGCAGTTTTGAGATATTATAAATATCAGCGGTTTTACTTCCAAATTTTAAGCCTTAAATTCTGCAATTAGTTACGTTTGTCATTAGTTAAAAATATTAGCTATCATAAAGCTCATTTTCACATGACCAGTGGACCATCCTCATTAGATCTATCACAAATATAAACATCAGTTGACCCTTTTCGTATGGTTCAAGTAACCATCTGCATAACGATGTGTTGCTATACATTATACATGCATGATTTTAAACAGCGATGTTAATCGCGTTTACACATCAATTTTTGTTATCTAATCGATTTTTTTCAATGTTCAATATACCTTATTTCACCTTTGTGACGCAGTTCAGAACAAAAACTCCAGCGTCAAATAACTTTCCACGAAAAACCACACTTTCTCACACAACAAAAAGGAAAGCCATAAACAAGCGAGCAGCCATTTAACACCTCCTTAACAAAAATTTGTTTGATCAAGTTTCCTATCATCATCGATACCGAAAGAGGATGATATCCCTTCGTCCAGAACAATCGAACGTGAGCAAAGCGCGAACATCTTTGGTGTTTTTTTTTTTTTTCAATAACCAAGTTTTGTTCGGATTCCTTTTCCACTTCTCAAAATCCGTGAATGCTTCATGGAAGAAAAAAAACCACAAAAACATGGAAACAGCAAAACGAGTTAAAAGGGATTGTGTTCACTGTGGTGAAAATGAGTTCACCATCACTCTTCATTTGCTCGTAATTTAATCCTTTCGGGATGCAAGGATATTACAAAATCCATTAACTTGTTGTTGACCTCTCTTTGCAAACCGGAATCCCTCCCGGGTTGAATCTGTATCGATTTTTTTTTTTTTGCTTTGATGATAAGTTGCGGTATAAATTCGTAAACAAAAAAGATCTGATTTTCGCTAAGCAGGTTACTTATGTTTCAAAGACCGATTTGCAATCGAATCACGATAAATTGTGTAAATAATATTTTTTTTTACATCGAAAGCGAAATGCTTAACAGCCGCATTTTACTGTAAAATTGGATGATTTGCTTTTTATTGGAGTTGATTATGTTAAACAGATGGCTCGCATAAATCAACCTTTTCAGTTCAATCAACTAAATGTGCTATTCCGGTACAACCTGCACCCCACCAAAAAATCATCAAAGCATCATGGGAAGCATTGTGTGCCAAACAATGAATGGAAACCCTTTTCACACCAGACAAACAATTCCCAATTCAAAGCGAGCGAACGAAGATGAATTGAATGATTTTGTTTTCCTTTTCTTTTTCCGTACCCAAAATTGTAAATACAAATTTTCTTTTGCCATAGTTGAGCCATGCAAAAAGCCCAGCTCCATTTCACGGACCGCGAGCCTCCAAACGTTGCGCTGAAGTCAACGAAAGCACCAACGCAGCAGCAGCAATAACAAAGAGGTTGCGTCACGGGTAATATAAATTGCCATTCATTCTATCAGAGTATATCTCGATCAGCTTTTGACCACATCCGCGTGAAATCGAGTTGTATTTGATTTCATGTTTTGCTTGCCTTTCGGAAATGGTTTCAGGAACAGTTTATTCCCATGAAACACAACCACCATATCAATCGGTGTTTCCAAGCGAAATCTCAAGCGAAACTCGTATTCATTTACTTTGTTTGCGCATATATTCCTTTCTGTTATATTTTTCGTATTTATTCGTTGTTCGCAAACACAAGGCATCAAAAACAAGTTTCGTTTGATTTTTACGTTCATCGCTCGTACGCAATATTTTCGTTTGCAATCTGATTCCGCCCTTGTGTTTGCTCTCAGTGCCTGTGTGAATGAAACATTTCAAGCGATGGAATGTGGAAGGCACGTGCTGCTAGGGAAATATTCTACAATTAGCAAATTTCAATGAAATGGAGCTTTGAAAAGACAAAATAAGCCCTCCATTGACCTTTCCTTTCATTTCCTTTCACCATCAGCATCCACACGGACAGGAGAGGCGTGGTAGGCCCAGATTGAGGTGGGAGGATGGCGTGGAATCATCCGCCATCTAGGCCGGGATAACGGATTGGCGGAAGACGGCGTGGGACCATGAGCGGTTCCGGATTCTGCTACGGCAGGGCAAGACTGTAAAGCGGTTGTAGCGCCTGATAAGATCAGCATCTTACCGCAAAACATGTTTTTACCAGAGCCATGTATTTTTTAATCAGTGTATACAAAAAGTACATAGGAAAATAACGATGGCTGAAACGTACCTGTAGCTGGTAGGAAGCTGGATCTCATTACATCCAGCAGCGCAATTCCTGTGGGATCATTTCTACGATTTAACACTAGCAAAAGCCACTCACCCTGCACGCCTGTTTTACATTCCCACGCACTGACGTTTTCGAGGAAATTTTCTCTCTCCTTTCTTCTAAATGAGCAAAACCACAGAAACTTCAATCAAAACAATACTACCAACCACCCGGAACACTCGTGGAAGGATGAATTAGCATAAACAAAATTCACATTTTTATTTGCCCGAAATGATTTCGTCGTTTGCACATTTTCCTAGAAACCACATGCACATGCACCTTTTCATAGGCACCAATTTGTTTAGGCTTTCAGCTGCCTTCATACATACACCTACCACCATGCACTTGGAACATTCACTGCTGACAGCTACCGAAACCAGCTATCGGGAATAGTCTGCGGCTCGAATATTGAAGCGACTAGAGAAGTGAATCTAATTTTCAAACCACCATTACGAATTGGGTCAATAGAATCAAGCGAATTTTCCACACCACAACACACCAAGCTGTCTGACCGGGTGCTTCCGTCACCGAGCAGGAGTCTCCTTTCGTATGATTTCGAATGACCAGGCGTTTCCTTTTTTTTGTGCGCTTTGGTTACCAACGACCAGGCGTCTCCTTTGCACGGTACGGCTACGACCGACCAGGCGTCTCCTTTTCACGGTACGATTTCGCGAACAGCCACACACCCTCACACGCACACGTTCCGATACGTTCCCGTACACGGTTTACAATGAACTAAACCGGTGTACGCTGGGTTGAGATCGTTACCCAACCTTGTCTGCCTTCTTTTTGCTCAAGGGATTGTATGAAAAGTGAGCTGTGAGTTGTGAGGTGTTCATTCCGATAGTGAGTGTAACTCATAGTTACGCTCATCAGAGCTCACGGAGTACGGTGCCCGGTGCGCATGTCCTCTCCGAACCGGATGTGAGGTCATTTTTGAAGTTTTTGTTTTGCTATTAAAGCAACTCCATGCTCCGATACTGCTCTACACGTTTTGCACGGATTTATGGTTGCCGTCACTGCTGCTGCTGCTGCTGTTCCTCGGTTGGGGCGTGAGGCTCAATAAAGTACTGATTGCTCCCAGCAGCGTGCCGAGTAGAAGGTAAAAGAAGCAGGACACGGCGAAAGGACGACGGTGAGAGATAAACGAAATAGAATGAAGGTCAGTTGATCAATAAAGCGAACCGAGAGTAACAGAGTGGACAAATAAAAGAATGCACAGTTTGCTTGATGGCATGAAATTTGCTTCAAAGCCAATTTAACATTCAAAAAAGGAAGGACTGTTGCCGTGTTGTCAGTCGCTTATAAGCTGCTTCATATTCGATGCAACTGCAAATTTGTGATCTGCTTAACAATTGCATCATCATCATCATCAGCATCACCATCATCAATGCGGCCTCCGCCCATGTGCGAATGCAATTGCAACTGGGGAGGTTTAGCACAGACTCGCTAATCAATGCTAACACAGTCGATGCTGAGCGGTCCGCTTTCACCAGAGCATTATCCAACCTCCCTTACACCGCAGGGACGTTGCAGATGGCTTAGGCTCTTTCAAACCATAAATAATGTCCGATACCAGTGTCAGATTCATATCGCAACTATTCCACGATGGATATCAATGAATCAAATCGAGTAATGCTCGTTGCTAGCGAACGCAAGGGTAACGTCAGCAAATGGTAAGCTTTTCCCGGATGATTGTGTAAATAAATTCAAACCCATGATGATTGCACAATGAGCAGGATTGTATAAGCTTTTGCATTTACCTGCTGCTGTTGCCGAGGATCATGGCAGGTTCGGCCGAGTGCTACACAAATCGCAACTGTAATTTAATATCGGATGTGAATGCAAGTGCAAATCAACTTTGAACGGTCGTGAATATGAGTTTTCCCAGCTGAAGCGGATGTTTATGGATGCTTTTCAGTACTTCTTCATATTGGCGACTTCTTACAGCTGAGAGTTTGTTGTAAATAATCCTTCTGCTGAACATAATCAATAAGTTATAACGCATTTTAAGTCGGATATAATAGTCCCAACTGATACGGTTGAAACTACTTACTTTAATGATTGGATTATATATTTATCTCGCCTTAGTTTACCTGGCTTTCCTCCGAAAACGAGCTAGCGTTACATCCACTCATCTATCAATCCATGACACGTGTCATTCGCTCTAGAGTACACATGCTCCCACCGGTGATAACAATACCGCAGCACTCGTTCGAGCGCTAGATTCGTACGATCCATAACGCTACACTGATGGGCAAATTCACACCGCATTCGGATGAAACGAGGAACGTATCTGTGGTGCCTGTCAATGAAAATGTAATTTTTCCTCCCATCATATACAGCTGGTGCTGGTAATTCTGCTGCTGCTGCTTCTTGCCTATAGCTTCGTTTGGCGAAACATTACAATAAACGACGGTTATTTGCACCTGTGCGTAACGATGGCTTGTGATTTCCGTGTAAGTGTAGTGTACGATGATAAGGTCAGTTGACTAGAAAAAGGGATATTCATTCATCTCGATACGATGAAGCAATAGTATTGTACACAGGAAAGATGTTTAAATAGGAAAATAAAACGGTAATGGTAGAAAATATGCATTAAAATTGTACAAACAAATTGTTAAAAGTTAACCGAGAATACCCAGGACATGGCAAAAAAACAAAAATTGAATGCCCCGTAAAGTTTATTTACACAATCAACATTTGCAGTGTTGACCAAATGGTGCAAGCTGTCACACTTAAACGAAATAAAAATTGTTGAATTTAAATTAAAAAAATCAGAGCTGATAATCAAAAACAATAACAGCAAAATAGCAAGTACAGCTGAAGTATCACAAGACATGTTTTCACAACGTATTTAAAAAAAGCGTTTTTTATGAATGTTGATAGAACAGACAATTTATTTATAGTGTGTTAACTTGATAACAAAAGATTTTTTTAAATTAGATCCAGCCTTTCCTTAGATAAACTCAAAGGACTGATGATTATTACCCAGTAGAACTCGTCAGTCAAAAGGCTTTGTCCGAGGGAAATTATTTACTGGAAATTCCCATAGGAAGTTGACTCAAGAAAACATACTTGCCAAGATTAAACAACATTTAGACGCTTTGTTGTCTCACTGGCCTAACAGTTTCTAAATACAGTGACATTGTTTGAGAAATTTCCTCAACCAAAATTAATCACCCACCAAAAGGCTCTTTTGAAGGACTTTATCGACCAAAAGTTTTCGGTTAGCAAGTTATTTCGTCATAAGAAAATCGCTTACCAAGAGTTCTTGTTTGTTAAAAGACAAAGGACAAGGAGTTTACCTGAATCAAAAATTGTCCAATGAGAACAACAGGTTGCAAAGATAGTTGGGCTTAAGGCTTTGCCCAAACAGTAGTTTCACGATCTCTAGGCAAAAATTTACCTTCTGGCAGTCATCACATCATCAGGCACATCATCACTGGAGCAACAATGTCATCTACGCTTGCTTTCTGCATCCCGCATTTCACCTCGATGTTCCTCCAGAATAGATAGAATAATGGACTTTTCAGGCATAAAGTTCAATTGTAGTTCAATTAGTATTTGTGTATAAAAGGCGACGTCCAATAGACGCAGAATCAATTCTGGACTGAGCATAAGAGATGGTTTGTTGTTAGAAGCTGGAGCGAAAAATAAATAGTCGCACAAGTTAGAAAAACAAGTCATGCTTAAATATGGGCATGAAAGAAGATTCATTACACGTTACGTAAGCAGAAGATAAATCGTATCCGTTGGGCAAGAATTAAAACGGCAACGACCAGTAGGATCATCCTTAGTAGGCCATAATCGTTGAAAGAGCCCTGACAGATGTAAAATTCTATACTACCGTGTGAACAGCTTACAAGGATACCAAAGCTATAGACAAGTGGTTTTATTTAAAGAAACTTGAGAAAAAAGCAGCGCTTCAACCCGCAACATTTATGATAAGTGAGATATCTGTTTATGTATCTGTTAAAGTTAACTAAATCACTAAAACAAACATTATTTATATTGAAAAATTCACTTTAAATAAAAGCTTCCCATACCTAGACAGGAACGTCCATTTGCACCTCCTCCGTACATGACCCGTAATTTCTATCCCCTTTAAACAAACAAACAAAAATCCAGATTCGACAATAAGGCCATCTCGTAATAAAATATGGATGTGCAGCCACTGGAAAAGCTTCCGGGAAAGCCACGAAATTTGATACGATGGCAAGGGTTGCGGGAGAGCAGAGACTGAGCCGCGGGAAGGAGACAGAGAGAGATAGTGGGGAAAGAGAAAAAACGAATGCAAACTGATAGCATTCCACTGAAAGTGACTGAGTTATATTGTGACATTTTTATGGCTTTTCCGGTGCATTCGATGCATCGCTTCAGTATCGATAGAGACATTGTTCGAACGTTGTGCTTGCACTTCGTTGGTTGAATGTTGCCTTTTTTTGTTGTTTGGTTTATTTTGCTGCGATGCAGTCTAGCCACATGTGAAAGAGCCATAGTTGGGACTATTGCACATTTAATACTAAAAGGATAGTCTTTGATTGCATCGTTTGAATTTGGCGTTTAAAAAGATCTGCAAAAAGTCCGATCCAATTTTGTAGGTTAACAAGCCCTTGAAAATGTGAAAGTTGTAGCAGGGTGTGAAAAATTGGACTAAATCGTAATTTTATTGGTGCAATAAGGTTTCCCTCGTATAATAAAAAAAATAAGTAAAACTTTTATTTTTTAACATAAAATAGCACATTTAGCTAAGAAAGTAACATATTCATGGGTGATGGTGTTATCATGGCCATAAATATAGCATTGGTCATCGGTATGAATAATGCACCATTCAGCTGCCTCAAGACTTCATTTTCCACGGTACACTTTTGTGCTACGAATCGGTATCCGGTCCCGGTATTTGAATATAACATGAACCCACTGCTTGTCTGCTTAGAGCTGCCATTATACAAAAAAAAAACTGCTCCTCTTCCCGTACAGTGCTACGAACCGGCAAGCAGGGGGCTTGAAACCCTCGATTCACTGACGATGCTGTTTCACTTTCCGGCTTAAGTATTGTCGACGCTTTTGATTTTATTTTTCATGACCAACGGAGCGCATTCTTCGCACTACTTTCTGCACCGGTCGTTCCAGATCCGTTCGTTTGTTTCGTTTTGTGCGGCATTAGGCTAAAGTTTTTGAAACAAAGAATCCTTTTTCCGTCTGTAAGCTTTCCCTGGCAGTACCTAGCAGAAGGAGCGATACAAAGCGGTAGACAAAAGTTTCCCCAAACGGGTGGCATACAGCAATGGCGCTCACTCGCTCGCTCACGACAACAGATGCACAGCCGAAAAATGCATACGTTTGCCTTTTGCCTGTGCCACGCTTTCCTCACCGTGCGTGCCGTGGCACGGATGGTAACGCCGACGTCGGAACGGCAAAGTTCACCACTGGGAGCGCGGACTTTTGCCGACACTTGCACCAGAAAACACAGCCCGTGCACGGGAAGCACGGGAATAAAAGTTTTAAATTGAACTTATAAGTTTTAACTCGTGGCACACTTTCCTTCAAACTATTGCATGAAGTGGACAACACCGGGGAACGGATGGGGGGTCGAAACAGAGGGAAGAGTGAATTTCATCTGTATCCATCCCATGGGATATTGTGAGACTTGAGATCTCTCAGGAAATCGCATCGAACGAGGCCATATCCAGCGATCCCGTTTACCATTGTAGCGCTCAGCCGACCAAAAGCATAAAGCGGCCGATTGTTTTCAACTTTGTGCAACCATTGTGGGCGTTGGAGGATCTCAATCGGGTGGGATGGGATGAGGCAGGTTTAGATGGCATCCTTCTCCCACGAGCAAGTGTGAATCGTGTAGCGCGTGAAAGTTTCCTACGGTTTTGAACGCAGAGTGGGAGGATAAACACAAACGAGGTATCAATTGATGCTACCAAAGTGCTGCTGGGAAAACAGGGGAATGTTGCAGACTCACGTGGGGATGCGTGAACTAAGCTCATAGGCTGAGGGAAGTGATTTTTGAACGAGTTTTAGGTGCTGCTAAGGAGGTAAGTTTCTTTGACGGAAACCAATTATTTAGAAAGTAGTGTTATGCGGGGAAAAGAGAGAGTAGAGTTGAAAAAATGCGCAGAAGAAACAGGAAAGGCAGAAAGGTTTAGTTTGTAGTCCTATTAAAATGCTATTCCACATAAAACTATAACATTTTAAAAGTGAATAAAGGGGCGTTCCAGTCTCAAGTCTTATAAAGGATTATTGCTGCTTACGATGGACTGTAGCACTTCGGATCACCGGTCCGTTCCGGTGGTGTAGGTGACACGAAACATCAAAATGTAACGCTTCGTAACGCTTCTTTGACTGTTTCGCTTTGTTTCGCTCTTTTTGCAGGTTTCAAACCTTCCAGGCTTAATACCTGTAAGGTATCGTACCTTGTAAAAAGTTTATTTGACCACAAAGTACAGTAATTTGTTTGAAATTGTGAAAAAAAAATCGGAAAAAAATTTATGGTTTTGCAACACAGCCAGGGAAGAGCATTAGTTACTGTTAAATTTGATGTTTCGTTTTGGTCTGTATCGATTGTGTGTGGCCCCGACTTAAGGGATTGGGATGTGCGGTGCCTTTTTCGTGACTAGCTCACTGTAGCATCGTGAGTCTAATTCAATGCTGGTGAGATCATATCGTACACTTCGTAGAGCTTGCCATTGTAGTGAATCCTACAATGTCTCTCTACACTTAGGGGACATTCACGAATTAAGTAACGTTAAATCGGGGTTTTTTGCCCCCTCCTATGATAAAAGGTAGCATCGTAATCCCCCTATCAATATTACGTAACGATAATGTACCTCCCATCTCCCTTCAAAAATTGACTTGAACATAAAAATTTGAATAAAATGGCAAATGATTTAACTCTGTATTCCAAATATTAGGAAAGTGGTTGGTCCAGTGGTAGAAGCGACAGTGGTGCCGGTCTTAAACCGGCAGGAAGATGTAATTTTTTTACTTTAACAAAGAGATTTGATACACAAAACGATGAGACATTGATTAAATTATTATACAATTTTGGAGCAATTGCCATAAATAAAATAAGCGTTTCCCGAAATTTTGTTACATATAACATTCTTTCACGTAACACAAAGTTGACCAGCCCTCCCCCTCCATTCTCCCTTGTGTAACAAATCGTAATACTAGAGGGTAACCCCTCCCCCCTTCGAGAGTAACGTAATTTATGGACGCCACCTTTATGGACCAATTGCTTTTGAACATCTTCCTCTCGAATGCGAACAAGATGGCTTTTGGAGATCACGCGAATAAGAACTTTATACAAATCCTTGTCGTGAAGGTAATGTAATGGTAATGAAGAATTTCTATACTTTGAAGCATTTAAAAGTAACGGATGTGTTATCACAGAATTGCTTTGTCACAAAAACATAAAATACTATTTATTCACAATTAATTATGCCGGTGAATTGCCGTATTTCTGTTGTATTTGTTTTACGTCTTATTGGATTAACCCCTCAGTCTGCCATTCATTCTTCATAATTCATACAAAAATGCACTTTAACCTGAACTCAGTAGCAGATAGTTATCAGTATGAGGCTTTATTTACTCACTTCATTATCTCCATGAAATCACTTTCTACACAACCAAAATATTTTAACACAAACATTGATTACTCCTCTAACAAACAGAAAACTGATAACATTCAGCTTTTAACTGCAATCCGTTCCAGTACACCAAAAGTTTGCTTGAAAGCTCCTAAACGATGCTCTGCACAAGTTAAACGTACTTTACCCACAAAATCGCACCCTCTACTCCCAACTCCCCAAAAGCGCCCAACTATCGAACATCTCCATTTGCAACATGTAATGATCTTGTGTTTCTTCTCTGCAAGGCTTACCCGTCCAGATATTACGCTTCCGAACGGAAGCAAACATTTACCCTAGCTGCATAATACTTTGTGAAAACTTCCTGGAAAGCGGATGCTTTTGCATTTTCCCATTCTATCGGACTGAGCATTGGGGAAAATGATGTTTAAACGCTGTCGCTAGGAAACGATATAAAGTAACGTCTAACGACTTATTTCTGCAAACTGATTTGACGCACGGCTCGAGAGGGGAATGAAAAGGAAACGGTCGATTTCGCTTCCGTACGAAATAAAAGATCATGCCCAAAACGGATTCATTCTCTGGTCCCTGAAAGCACTGCAAGAAACACACTCGGAGCTGGACCTGATGCTACAAAGAAACGACAAAATAAACTCCAAACGACAAGCTGTTGACAGGCATTGAAATATTTGAGGTACCACGCGGTGCTCATTTCCGGTGGTGCTAATATCCTTGACATTCGCCTGACCAGCATTGCCAGCAGTAGTAGCAAGCGGAAGCAGAAACAACAGCTCCAAAAAAATGATATTTGTTTGACACCGCTCGGAAGGATATCCCATCAGGAGCCGAAGCTTCATTTTATTTCGCCTTTTTGTCCATTTCCCGGTCGAAATTATCCTTTTTCCAATGATTGGTGGCATGTTGGGCAGGCATGCTAGTTTGTGAGTTTCATCTTCGTCTTCCGTTTGGATGTTGTTTGCTGTGCCCTTTTTATAACTTTTTATTGGTATGAGTTTTTTTGTTTAGTTTTACTGGGCACTCACTGTTCAATCGGAAAGGCCATGACGGCACAACGTTCAATCGGACGAAAACGCACAAGCCGATCGTACAGCACTGAAACAAATCATCAGGATAAAAGCAAACCAAACATTCATCAAATGAGCCTATTAAGAAGCCATTTGTTAGCTTCCGACCTTTTTTTCTGTGTCGTCCATTTTCTACCAAGGAGGTTAAGGGCATTTTTTTTTTTTTGCTCCGGCTGTTACCTGATGTTGCCCTATAACGTTTTGTGGAATGCTTTTAGGCACTGCAAGCTCTCACTCACACGCAAATAAAAGCTCTCGACTGGCCAATAGCATTCAAATTCATTCAACACATTTATTTGTGCTTTCTTTCTCTGTGTCTCAGCTCTTTTTCATCTTCACATTTGCTTCGCTTTACTTAAACTCCACACTTCAAGCCACACTCTTTTACACGCACACATAAGACAGCTCAAGTTCGCAATCGATCAGCTCAGGCGGCAATGATGAGATTTTGGTCCGTGATATGAAGCAAGGAAAAGCAAGAAGAACCTTTTAAAACTGCAAATGTCCTCGTCGAAGTTGTGGGCGCTTTCAGGGTGCTTTTTTGTGCCGGTTGCGAGTAAAGCAATTTTACGTCAACTCAAGCAAGTAGGCAAAAGGTCGGTGGTAAAACAGGAAGTACTTTTTCACGGCGTTTACCGTAGACGAAGAGGCCTATCTACTTTCGGTTGGAGCGATAATTTTTGACCTTTTTTGGTTTGAGCCAGTGCGCACCGGAAGACGCCTCTTCATTTTTAAATATTGGACAGGAGGCAAGACTGATAAGTAGTTTGCGTTTGCTTTTTGACGAAAGGTCAAGTCTTTCTAGTTAAAAGCAAGATTGATGTTGAATTTTGCTAGCGTGTGTAGGAAACGTAAACAATGATGGCAAAAGCTAGCTTTTAAGCTTTGCAACAGTATTTCCTAGAAAAATCGAACTAAATAAATTTAAAAACTTTTATTAAAATTTGTTCAAATTTTAAGGAACCTTTATGAAAAGAATATGGCGGATTAACCTAATATAATAGGCGGATAACAATGTGGCGGAGTGGCGGATTAACCTGTGGGCGGAGCTGGTGGTCGCCAGGGGCACCGGCTAGAGAATCCCTTTCGTCCTTAGATAGGTAAATTCCACCAAACTGCCATCCCCGCGACAGCAGTACAAACCGCGTCTATGAAGATCTACAGGAGGCTCAGTTCAGTTTGCCAATGGCACCTTTCTCGACCTTGCTAACAAGCAAACAAAAAAAATCAAAATCGGTATGGTATGGATCGGTATGGCTGAGTTGGACTTAGTTAATTGGGTGATCCAAAGATGCATCCAACGGCATGCAGAACGCCTCGATCGAACCAAAAATGAGCGAGTTACCGCCGATTTCACACGTTAAAACGTGTAGCAAAAATTTTCCGGGAGTTTCTTGGACCACATTAATCCATGGAAAATGGGCGATATCTCGCTTAGTTTTAGTCCGTTCGAGGCAATGCTTAATCAGCCACTGAATATGATCAATACAATATGATGATTTTTACCAAGCCCAACGCAGGCTTCAGAGCGATGTTGAACAACAAACAAAGAGATCTCGTCTCTTTGCGTCAGACTCCTGTCCGCAGGGTCTTGCTGCATTTTTCTTCGGGTGCGTGCTGCAATTTTTTTGTATAGTGTTCACCTGCACTTATCATCAAACCATTCTTTACTTTAAAAAAATATAGAAAATGCGCTGGATACTCAAAGAGAGATATCAAAACGAGAAAATTTAACAAACACTTTCCAAAGCCTGAAATTCTCATTTGGAAATCTCCCCAAGTTTGGTGCCTTTAGGTAACGCGTCACACGACCACTTGTTCGCTCAGTCTGAGACTAAATGCATATACTGTTCTAAATTCTGTGTTATTGATTCAAAAACTCGAAAAGAAGAAGAAATGATTTTTACTTTTATAGCAAAAATAACCTTAATCAACACAACGGAATCCTTCGAATACGTATATGTTATAGCATTATGGTGAAGCGATGTTTCCAGGGAATAAATATAAACGGTATTATTCACTAGGCAAACAATAAACCACCACTATGGCAGTTCTGTGTCGTGAGGACACAAAAACCTGGACTCAAATCAACAACACCCACCGCGAACGAATACAACAGCAAACGACGGGTGGCAAAAACACATATTAACAAAAGCAAAATCAAAACCCCATCCTTGGCACTGCGAAGCAATAGTAAAAGAAAACCGTACGATATCAACATAATTGAAGGTGAAAATCAATTCCAGTTCCAGCCAGCAGCCACGGTGGCGTCATTCAGCTAAAGCGCTCCAAAGCTACAGCAGCAGGGTAGCTTATGATGATATTTGAATATTTTCTTTAGCGCCTTTCTCGGCTTCATCGTCCTCGACTGCAATCGACCAAGAAGGACATTGCGAGATGTCGCCAAGAAGAAAAAAATCCCCCCCCCCCCTCCACTCTCATCCACAGCAGCTGCTGCTGCTGCTACTGCGGAAGCAAAAATTCAATAGTCAAAATAGAATATTTTTCTAGAGGGCACCGCACCACACAGCCATGCAGTCACACACAAGCAGCTTCGAATCTCACATTGTGTCGCCCACGGCTCCCATGGCCCGAGCTCGTGATGAAGAAGCCAGCAAACTGCGCTGGGAATTCGGACGCAAAAAAGCACCCAAAGAGGGTAGGGAAAAAAATTGAGGACGAATAATAATTGGAAATTTTCAAAATATACCGAATCCCATCAAACCGCCCAAAGCTGTACACGGTGGGATGGCGGGTGTTGGCTTCAAAGATTGTACTTACCCCAGAAATCGGCCAAAAAAAGGTATGTGTTTGCATCGCACATTCGAAGCGATCGTGCCTTCCTTGGGGAGGGAATAAGGCAAGACAGAGATCTCAGGGGATTTCTCTCCAAAAAAAAAAAAAGAAAAAAAGAAAAAAAGGGAAAACGAAAGCAAATCAAAATATCAAACCCGCGGGGAAGCTGGCGGATTCGAAACTCGCAGCCACACTCACACAGTCAAAAGGCCTCACAAATCGATGCTTATTTTTGCAACCCATCAATACTATTTAGACGCCGCGTTTCCATGTGTGTTTGCATGCTTGCGAGCGAGTAAAATCACGTTTGTTGCGTAGTCACCAAATCAACGAAACCGGGCGACAGGAAGTGTCTTTGGAGAACACTCTCGCCGAACGAGTGCCACGCGTTCGCTGAGCGATGCTTATCTGCGCCCGGGGTTTTCGTCGGTAGCAATCGGTGAATATATTGTGCCTTTATTTCAGTGCGCCGTACCCAACTGGGCCTGAGTTATTGAAAATGTTCCCTCTAAGCGTAACAGTATTATCCAGCGTTGATTCGCGTCGACTGCTATTTCGGCTGCGTTCCGAGTATGTTTTTTTTTTTCGATTTCGAGGAAGATTTTTATTTCTAACTTACTTTTGCTTATGATCGAGCGAAGATTGATTACATATGCGCGTTTGGGGGTTAGCGTTATTGGCTTCTAATGCAGAGACAAACACAGCAGGGACGGCAGCAGTGACACATGATTCACTTGCCGGGACGGGAGGAAATTTAATCCCCTGATGAAGATGGAGTAGAATGAAAGCAAGCAACAAACAATTCCGAACGGGAAGCAAGTAGAGGCGAATATACTTAAGAGAAGGTAGACCGTGTCGTGGAAGATGGACTGAATGTTGCTTTTCTAGGTTACCACTCGAACGAGAACTCTAGTCCTTTCTCAAGAAATTTTTCATTTTCTCGAAGGTTTTATTGATGGATGGAAGGGAGAAAAATGTGAGGAGTATGAAGGAAAATTTCGTTATCACGTATAAGTAATTGGAAAATAATTTTCTTTCCGAGAAATAACTACAACAGCTACGTTTTCAAAAGCAATAACAACACAAAGATCGCACGTTTAATTTTAAACAGGAGTTCGGGCAGTTTGTGACTTTAAAAATATGTTTTTGCTTCTTTTTCATTGGCACTGGAACCTCGAGAGGCTTTGGTTTGCCTTTTATGGAATACTTTGACATTTTTTATTTGTAGCAAAAAAGGCAAGAACAATCTGAAATCAAAACTACTATTTTTGGGATTTGGCATGAGCAAATGATAAACCATCTGCGTCGCTGCTGTTGGCCGGAATATAATGTTTCCTATACTGGTCATAAGGGTAACTTTTATGAATTGAAAGCACTGTATAATGTTCTTGAATTATGTTTGCTTCAGCTCGTGCCATGCACTGCCGGAAACTCCAATGAAGTATGTTTCTTCCTTTCCCGAATTTGATTATTTAAAGACTAATTACTTGCTTGCCAGAGGATCTGACCGTGAAAGAGCTCGACTGGCAAGTAGAGTATCAGCTGACGGTGACGATCTAGGGGTGTTAGAGGAATTTTGCTGGTTTGGTACGATCGAAACTTCGGACAGAAACGTAGGCAGTGAAACCCAAAAGCGCATTGTGCAGTTACATCGTGCCTACTACGGGCTTAAAAGATTTCTGACATCCAAAAGACTCCAGAAACACTTGAAAAGCTTTAAACAAGGCACACTAGTGCGTCCGGTAGTCGTCTACGACATACGAACGGAGAATGTAAGGAAAAAAGGGAAACCACGAGCTGTTTGATGATGCAGATATCCTGACGGAAGTTAAAACTGGATGGATACGATGGCTTGGGCATGTGTTGAGGATCCCGTGCTCATGCCCCATCAGAAAGGTGGTCGCCAGGGGATGGACCCGTTCGGCACGAGGCGTAGAGGAGCACAGCGAGCTCGTTGGCTGGATCAAGTGGAGTCAAACCTGCCGGAGATCGGTTGCAGCTATGGGTGCCATGAGAAGGAGTGCAGTACTGGACCGAATTTCCTGAAAACGAATTGGAGAAGGAGATATTCTACTATTTAAATGAATCAAATCATTTGCGGTTGAGTGGAGCTTGGATACGTTGAGGATGAAACGTGTTGGATCCTCCAGATTTCCCAAACGCTTCATTCTTATCAGTGATTGTTTCGGGTAGATGGCGACACAACTTCAGCATCTTTGAAGTACTTTTTAAAGCAAATCTAACGCATGTACCATGCTCTTGTTGAGCCTGCTTG
The DNA here is from genome assembly GCF_943734695.1 of Anopheles maculipalpis. Taxonomy (NCBI): domain Eukaryota; kingdom Metazoa; phylum Arthropoda; class Insecta; order Diptera; family Culicidae; genus Anopheles; species Anopheles maculipalpis. Next base: position 20,111,559 of record NC_064872.1, on the reverse strand, counting down.
GCGTACGGGTAAATTAGGGAATAATAATAAATAAGTGATAGCATTTGGAAGCCTACGTGTACTTGTACTTGCAATTTCGAAGGTCTCTGCCAGCCCGGAATAAAAATAAAAATACTGGCCATGTAATAAATTTCACTGATTTGCTCTCTGAGTCACAGTTTCTGTTGAATACTCCGGTCGCTCTAAATAATAACGCACAACTATAGCGCAAAGTTCTTTCAGTGTTCTTGCTGAATTCACTGTAAATAAGCTGATGAAGCTCGCAAATGTTGGCAGTATGTAGGTAACAAGTAGACATTATCCATTGACTGTTGGACCAACCACCAGAAAGCATCGTTCTACACCATGAACAATCGAAACATTTTGCCCCATTATAAATGCTTATGTTTGTATACGGTTTCCAACATCTTCAAACGATTTCCAACAACATTTCAGACAGTAAAATGCGTTTCGGAACATTGAAAAGATTTTTTTTTAATACATTATACATTAAACGGAATGTCCCAATAAATTTTATTCCAAATATTCTTAAAATTCCTAAAGTATAACGTTTGGCATAACGGTGCTGGATGGCCCGCTGGCAGAGCATGTGGAATGAGAACGTGAAGGATCTCGGGAGGCTCCTTTATTCCTTCTCGCCACAGGTATCCCTCTGTCCCTGGTTTCACGTACTACCGGTAGATCGTGCGTTTATTCGCATGGTGTCGAACCATCATGCGATGCATACACATGCACAGGTAGTTCCAACTCTAAGATTTGTAGCTGTAGTAACGGATACCACGACGTTGACCACATCCTCTGGTCATGCGTGGAATTCGATGCGGCTAGACCCAGAGTCTTTGCAGCCGTTCGGGCATCATAAGGATCCCCGGCGGTACCGATGCGCGATAAACTGGGACCGAAGAACTACGAATAAGCACGGATTATGTTGATCGTCGTCCTTTGATCGCTTTCCGTAGATTGTGGCATCGACATGCGCCAGTCGCTATTTCGACCTAAGTAGCGATAAAAATTGGTTTGGGAGATCTCATGTCTTAACCGGTGACCTTGCTGTTGACGGAATGTCTGGGTTCGATTCTGCAGTTAATTTAAAAGTTTATTGTGACTTCCGGCTCCATGCGTTTTGCTGGTGTCAGGGTCGCCAGTGACAACATTGATTCACTGAACCAATGAAATAAGTATGGGAGACGTGAAGTAGTGACAGGCGGTTTAACGATTTATAAAGACTGACAAACACTGCTCCCAGTGCAGAACTAACTATGTAATTATGGATTAATCTTGCCAAGAAAGGATCAATAGATAACAGTTGATGCCTATAGAGTTTGAGTATATGTTTAATACTGTTTTCTTCTGTACTAAAAACATGCCTAAGATTGAAATGAATTGAATTGAATTAAAGAAATAAAATGAAATATTTCAATTTGGTTTGAGACCTTAATTGGTATTGGTTATTTTGGTTTTCACTTCAAGAATAACATTAGGATAACTACAGGATTCATTACAGGAACGCAGGCATAAACAACCTCAACAAAATGCCCCAACCAAGCAGTGACATTGAAAAAAGTATTTCAAATAATTTCTTTTCGTCTTAAGATTTCCCAAAAAATATCTCTATTTTCTCTTTCCCGACAGCAAGACAGCGATCACAATGTGCAGTCCCCGTGCAACCTTGTTGTGATGTTTAATGATCCTCATTCCAACCTGTAAATTAAGCAAGGTTCCATAACTTTCCCAACCCCCTCCTACCGCCAAGAAGCGCAAAACAGATAAGATTATCACTTATCCTACCAACCATCGACAATAATTATCTCGCTTCCGGATACTGCCGGATGTGTACCCGGTGTCAGATTTCCACTAACCGGAAACAACGGGTCGCAAGACGCTCCGGAGAGTTTTGATAGGCCTTGTTTACCTTGTTCTGCAAGCGTGTCATTGCGAAAGTTTTCTCATTTAAATTTTCAATTTAGCAACAAAACTCTCGATGTTACTACGTAAATGCGATTTCATCCTTATTCTGTTCAGCTCACTAGCACCTTTTAGTCGTTGGGCTGATGGATAAAAGCGCTAAAAAGGTAAAGTCTTACCAAACAGACGCCGATCGGGTGGATAAATAGGGAACGGTTGGTTGATACGGTTTGGAAATATCACCGTCATCATCGTCAGGCATATCATACACGCGATGTGAAAAGTTGTTTCAACCCAACTAGTTGGTTCCACTAGTTGTTAACTGAACGCTCAGTTGCTGATGAAACTAAAATAGCATTAGGCACGTGCTTCGGTAGATAGAGAAGCGATTAAAACGGGAGAATGTTTGTTGCTGATACTTTCTGTTCTCATTTTGCTTCTAAGTTTAACGAGTTTAACTCAAGTGTATCTTTTGGAATAGAATCAAAGAGTTCCCTTCCCGGCAAGACATAGCCAAACTTGCATCAATAGTAAGATGCTCAAAATGCAAACAGTTTTATTTAGCAGTAAAGCAACGCAACACAAACGACACATTTAATCTACGGTGACGTAAACGCTTCACTTACTTAACGGCAGCGCAATGCATTTCCTTCCGGCAGAGAAACGTTTAACTACGTCCTAAACCATTTGCCGCTAAATAATCATTACCCGACGAGCACCCGTTTACAAATGAACGGAACGGAATAATATTTTCCCCAAAAACCCACTTTTCCACCCCGATGCACTTGGATGCAGTTTTCGCAATTCGAATCTGACGCGCAATCACGGCAGTTGTGACGCTCGTACGCGAGCAGTGTCGGAAGTGGGCTACCGGAAAACCCGATAAGACTAGTACCGCCCGGATGGTGGGTTGACTTGGAATGGGCGTTGAAGACAGTGGGCGCTCCTCGGAGTAATGAGCAAACTTGTAAAAGTTCACCAAACCCCAATTTTACGCTCCCGTAAGCAAGCAAGCAAAGGGCCCGTTTCTTTCGCGTTCTTCAGAACTGTCCGGAATCGTGATCGGAGGATGGTGGTGGTTGTGATAAGATTTTACACTAATTGAAGTTGCCGATGCTTAACGCGACGCGGTGGTCGGCGTGACGATGCATCCGTCACAGTGATTTCGTGAATCGGTTGGAAAGCTCAGTTGAAACCCGTGGGCGAAAATGTCAAGTGCAGCGCTACGACCTTTTTGTTTGCCCCTTTTTGCAATCTGGCATGACTTTGACTCGAGGAAATGATCCGTGCCGAAAAGAGTTTTTAGAGTGTTCGAAGCATTGCAAGCTCCACGCCTTGGTGTATTAAGGGGGAGAAGAAATAAATAGAATTAATTGTGATGAAGAGATTCGTGTTTGAATTTTAAAGAGTTCGGCGGGGAAACTATTGTTTGAGTAGTGTAAAGTTGATTTAAATAATGTTCTCCTTCTTTTCAGAAAGCTCTTCGCAAAACTGATTAATATAACAAACAATTATAGAAATGTTTATTAAAAATTCGTTTTGGATTTAAAGGTAGTTATTTGTGTATGCCGTGATTTGAACGTTGCTCGTGATCGTTACCAGGGCATGTCGCTCACAGCGTTTTTAAACTGTATTCGTAGTGTGCTACCCACTCTATGTAAATGTATTTCGTCCACGCAGAAATTTGTATATTGTGAACTTGTATCTTTGTTGTCCCGCTTACAGAGGGGCGAGGGAATCATATGTAAGCTAAAAAAGTATAAAATAAACATAAAAATTAACAAAAGACAATATTAAATAAAACCTTGCATACTTCAAGGGGTTATAAAAGATCCAAAACAAACTACCTTTGTCAAAAGCTGCCTTTAAATGTATAAAGCGTAAATTGTATCGAATCAGTAAGCGGCAAATCTAGGAGAAGATGACTGCACAGCAGTTGAACACGTACCATCTCTTCATAGATTTTAAGGCCGCATATGATAGCATAGCCAGGGTAGAACTCTACGAGGCCATGAGCTCTTTTGGAATCCCGGCCAAACTGAACAGGCTTGTTAGAATGACCATAACCAACGTCGCATGCCAGGTGCAGGTGTATGGAAAACTCTCAGGGTCCTTTGCTACCACGAAAGGCCTGCGTTAGGGAGATGGTCTCGCCTGTCTCCTACTCAACTTGGCGCTAGAGAGGGCCATCCGTGACTCGGAGGTGGAGACTTCGGGAACCATCTTCTATAAGTCAACCCAGATCCTGGCATGCGCTGATGCTGTAGTCATCATCGGTCTGCAGCTCTCCCAGGTAGCAGAGGCCTACCAAAAGATCTAGCAGGTGGCAGAAAACCTCAAGTTGCAGATTAACGAGGCAAAGACCAAATTGACGGTGGCACCATCAGCGGCCCTACTAAGAAATCTGGAACTACGTGGAGGTGATGTACGGATAGGTGGCGGCAAATTTGAAGTCGTTCAAAACTTCACCTATCTTGGGTCAAGAGTCAACACCGAAAACAGCATAGAGACGGAGTTGCGCGCTAGGATGTTGACGACCAGCCGGTCATTCTACAGCCTGAGGAAACAACTCACCTCAAAAAACCTGTTGCTACAGTCGAAACTGGGACTGTATCGTACCTTGATAGTCCCAGTACTCACATACGCCTCTGAGACATGAACCCTGTCCAAAGCAGACGAAACCCTCTTAGCCGCGCTCGAGAGGAAGATGCTCAGAAGGATCGTTGGCCCCGTATGTGTGGAAGGACAATGGAGTAGTCGCTACAACGACGAGCTGTACGAAATTTATGACGACCTCACCGTCGTGCAACGAATTAAGCTCGCTAGGCTCCGATGGGCTGGCCATGTTATACTCATGACACCGGACGACCCAGCTAAGAAAGTCCTTAAGGCCGTCCACATGGACAGAGGAGGCGTGGTAGGCCTAGATTGAGGTGGGAAGATGGCGTGGAATCATCCGCCATCAAGGCCGGGATAACGGATTGGAGGACGAGCGCGCGGGACCGTGAGCGGTTCCGGATTCTGTTGCAGCAGGGCAAGACTGTAAAGCGGTTGTAGCGCCTGATAAGTCAGCAAAAAAGCATAAGTAAGAGTATTCCCATCCTACATTTGTTTGCAAACTATACATATCATCCACATTATTGAAAACAACAATGCTTGTGATTGATGAAAATATCCTTAAATGTTCTTTATAAAATCTGTTCGTCGTTTCAACATGTATTTATTGTTGATTGTTTATTTAAACAATTTTTTATTTTTAAACTGAATTTAAATTCGATTTAACGACCTGGATCGGTGTAAATTACAGATTATTCAATAAAAAATAAAATACTTGATAATGTTCTTATCTTCCTCTTTTCATACTTTTCAATCAACTAGTGGTGCTGACTTAACCTCACTAGCTTTCTTATATTCTATTTGTAGTTGGTTAGTCAGCCATTCCTGACATTTATTCATATTCAGTCATCTGTGGACAATGTTGCACCATGAAAATAAAAAAAATGACACCTTGAGTCACAGGCGCGAAATTCACAATAACTTCAGTTTTTCCGTATTTTACTACCGGATAATGGATTTTTAGACAAAAGATTTTTTGAGAAAGATTTTCGAAGTAACATTTTTAAGGCATTTTTATAAACATAAATACCATTTTGTGAATATTCATCCCAATTACCCCGCAATTTGCGTAAACTAACATATTACATTTACATTTATTATCATCCAGTTCTCCAGGTATTAAAAGTCTGAGTGACATATAAAATTCATATTTTATCATAATTTTTTGTTGCACCACAAAAATACAACAGACTGAGTTTCAACGTCGTTTTAAAATAAGGACAAAAGGATGACACTCTATTTTTATCGTCAAACTAAGCTTAACTACGAAGAAAAGTCATTGCGTATTTTATATATTTAAAAAAACGACAATATTTTCACAAAAGCAGTAAACGTTAATAATTTTTAACACATCATTGGAGCCAGAATTTATCGATATAAAGTGTGTATTTAAAAGAAAGCTCCAGATCTTAAACTCCAACAATGAACCTAAAGATTGATCTTTTCTCAGATTGACGGGGCATCTATATTACCATTTAAAAGCTTATGTACAAATATTCACTGTGTCGTCGTTTTTCTCTTTCTTAATATAATAGAATATAAAGTATTCCGGAAATCGAAAGATTCATCTGAACCATTTTTGGGAGCTATAAGCTCGCACCGCTGCAAACTGTGCGAGTTTATTCTTGTACATTCATTATCTTTCCCTTTCAGGACATAATTTGGCTTTGGCTGGCTTTACAGGCTACCAATAAAATAAATAAAAAACAACACAAACTCAGAGCGGCTCACTGTTTGGTGTTGTGTATCGTTATCATTATCAATAATTTATGCTTCAACTGTTCCAACGCACAGTGTTCGCTCTCGTGCACTCGAAGCTCAAAATGGAACCCGTGTAAAAAAGGCAAATTGAACCAAAGCATTTGCTACACGCACAGCAGGGGACAATGCATGCTGTCCGAAGCGGAAGGCTTTACCAAGTGAACAAACGAATGAGCGATATCTCGGGTCGGTGGATTTTCATTCCGTTTAGGAAAAATAATTGCATCGTTAAATCCTCACATCGCCCTGTTGCCTCACAAACTCTCGGGTTCTCACTGTTAAAACACGGAACGACACATTTGCAAGCTGCTTAATTATCCCGAGTGTCACCGTCGTGGGTCCGCCGTGCGCAAACTACCGGTGGACAAACTCACAATTTATGATCCCATGGCCTCTGTCATCGATAAGCGTAGCACGAGTGCCATGACCAAACACGTTGTAATGCGATGTAAAGCGGTAGGGTAATTTGTGGGCATCAAGTGGGCATGAGATCGCTCGGTGAGATAAGGCCACTTGTTCCGTTCCTTTAAATCAGGTGCGATTCGTTTCGAGTTTTTCCCCTTTCCCTGCGAATGGATTGAAACGTTTAGTTCATTCGCGTGCAACACAAACCGATGTGAATAAAATGGGTAGATAAATCAACCGTCTTGTAACTTTATTCATTTTACAAAAAAAAAGTCACAACTCAACCGTACAGAAGAAGGTACACTACTTATGCTCCCAGTATGAATGATGAACAACGCCTAGGAGTGGGTGAAAGCAACTCCAAAAAAAAAAAAAGGAGAGCAATAATATACACACCGTTCACCAAGCGCATCCTAAGATCATTAAGGTTGGTGGTCGTGTGTTGAAATTGATAAAAAGACATAAAAGATAAAATATATCCTGCGCTACCCATCTTACCCATCCGGGGCACCGACGTGGGCAACAAATGGTTCCGGAGGTCGACGTGTCGCTGTGACTGATCTGGCCGTGGCCTGGTTTATATCTGCAGTTTAAATCAAATTTATGTGATTGATGACGATGCCATCATTTGTGCGTTGGATGGGTGGCTATGATGCTTTACGCAGGGCATGCCAAAGGCGTGGCACGTTCTCGAGTGTGCTGGAAAGTTGAAAGTTAAGTCGAACTTTGGGAAGGATGAAAACCATTTCCAATGCCGTAAAATCTGTTAAAGATGCGTATATTTTGTGTAAAATAGCAAGTGCGTCTTACGAGCTTGCGATTACAAAATGATTGCCTTCGATTGGTGGAAAATTAATGCATTCTGGCAAGAGGTAACGATACATGATTTGTGTCTTATGAAATTTAAAAGTAATTTTCCTTATATTTATTTAGGAAACAATTCCATGAACCAAATTTTCAATGAGCATTTAAATCGTAAAAAAGTCTTATCAATCTATCAAAAGTATCATACAAACGTGTTGTCTTTGCTATGTCATGATTTTTTACCAGTGTTACAGATGTTTATGATGGTGAAACTAACACCTTCAGCGACAGTTTATTATATTATAAAGGTTCAAAAGAAAATATAAGAAGACATAATAAGTCTATCTGTTCAAGTTCTATAATCTGTTTAATTTATGTTCGCAGAAAAAACAAATGTTACCCTCTATGTAGTTTCTACGTTATTCTTACAGCTAACCATAGTTTTAAGTGATCCTGAGTAACCTATCCATCTTTTTATGCTACTTCTTCTTGGCTTAACGACGTCTTAGGTCATACCGGCCATCGTAATGGCTTACTAGACTGCCGATACCACGTAGTTGGTTAGTCAGTCCTCTCTACGAGGGGACGGTCCAGATGGGATTTGAACCACGATTCTGACGTATGAAGACCGGTGCCGTTGTCACATGCTCCACCGGGCCGCCCCTATCTTATCCATAATAACAACAAAAAGGGAAAAAGACGCGGATGCCATAGTGGAAAATTTACAAAAGTTTGACACAATACATTACTAACATTATCGTCATACTATTATAGCCATCAAGCAAATATATTCACACATTCGATGCATAAGGCTTTACCGAAAGAGGAAAGCCTATTGAGGGTTTTTTCCGAAGCAGTAGTGTTTGCAACACGGGAATGTTGTAACGATTTGTAAAGACACCAGGACTAAGATTCAACTTGATGATTCTAGTTGGAGTAGTTGCAATATGTCCTTCAAATCTACAAATATTTGGCCAAAAACTTCATGTTTTGCAGCAGATATCTTTTGATCCGATTTAAAATGAGATAAGGTTCTCCATTCTCTTCAACCAACTTACAACTTGAATTTAAACTTACGCTTCTCCTTCTCGAAAACACAATTTACTATGTGACGTGCAACGGTTGGTTGAGCGATTGAAGCCAGCAACAACACTGAACAGCTTTTCCGCAAGGACCATAATTATCCATAATATAAATCACACCTAACCATCATTTAAAACACCTTATTCATCTGACGTGCTGTAGTATCAGATCGATAATAAACGCAGGCTGCTCAATAAAATACATTATCATTCCAATAGGAAAAGAGAAAGGGCACAAACACAACAACTACAACTTATATTTATATATTATTGATTTTCGTCACAACAGTTTCATGGCAACTTATTTAACTGCGAATGTTACTACCTATACCTGGACTTTTTCTTTGTGAATTTCATACTACAGGATGATTATTTTATAATTGTGGAAAATGTTGGTAATTTAGTTTTATCTGTTAACATTACCAAAGAAGTTTGCAAATAACAAAAGCGATTATGGTTCAAATATTGACTCATAAATGCTTGATGAAACTTTTTACAATTTTATTGGTTTTTTATTTTGCTTGTTTGAAGGCAAAATCAACAGGATAACTTAACCTTCATGCATAAACTTACACTGTTCATCATTGCATTCCCATTTGATTAATCGATTGAGTTGAACCACACTACAAAACAAGAGTCATTTGCTTGTAGCTGTACAGTCTTGAATCTAAATTCCCCCACACAATGCTTAACACATACATTCAATCGAATAGCAAAGATTTTACGAAAATCTTACCCTTCCCTCGCCCATCTTAACCCCCGCTAAACAGTGTTAAGCTGCCGGAAAACCTGCGTACACAAGATAAAGCCAATAATGGTGAATGGAGCAGTCCACACCGTAACATCTCTACGTGCTTGTTTCGTGAATAGTGAAGTAAACTTGCGTATCTTCCTTCCGCTGGAGATACTTCTCTGAAAGACTGCTCGTGCAACTCGTGGCCCAGAAGCGGTAGCAGCACAAGCAGACACCATATCCCGTGTCTTTCCGAACGTGTCGTACCGATTTTGAGACGCATACGCCTCACCGAAGTTGCCCATTTTCGAGGAAAACACACCGACTACAACTACATTCTAATGGGCTCGGATGGAAGTAGCAAATAATCATGCTCAACTTTCTTAACGGCCCTACTGTAGCAGCCAGAGCCCTTTTCCCCTGGGTGGTGAAGATTTGGTTGTTCACTTCAAGGAACTTCACTTCGACGGGAATCCTAGTTCGGGATTCAGCCCGGTTTGGAGAAGTGGATTATTATTAAAACTGATCGTTCTGCAGTGGCAGCCAGGAAGGGAAGATGGTAAAGGAATGTCTACTGTTTCCCGGTGAATAAAACTGACGTGTCTTGGTGCGTCAGATTCATCCCACTGCTGTAGGTTGGTAGATCATAGCAGACAAAACCAACACATTGGTATTCGACAGCAGTGCTCAAGACGGAGAGTCGTGCTAAAAGACGAACTAAGGAGTTTGTGTTGGCGGCTCGAGAAATAAATACATTCACAACATTTCCGGGAGCAGTACGGAAGAACGAAGACGCCGACGACAGTGAGCATGCACGATTACTTTTAATATTTTATTGGTTACCAACCAACGAGCTCCACAAAAACGAGGTAACTGGGAGAGTGTGTGATCTTCCAGGAAAAAGAAGGCGTTTTTCAGACAGCTAGCCAAAGTCAAAAAGAAAAGGCGTGAAAGAGTTTATGCTCTCTGTTCCAGAAAACCTTCACAACAATTCCAGCGGTATGCAGAGAAAAAACCCAAGGACTGGATGGTGCAGCATAATCTTCCGATGGGGTTGTTGATGAAGAAAAACGTGAAAATACTTATGCCCAAACCTCCAATACCCTATTCCACCTTCGGGTTCGTTCACCGACTACCATAGGTGCTGGGGAGTTCTTGTTATGAAAATTTCCTAAAGAGGATCTTCAGCATTCAAAGCTTTTCTTTGCCCATGCAGCGGCCTCCGTCATATGCTTTATCCGTTTGGTATGTTTCATGCAAAGGCGAACAAAGAAGTCGACCGATTTGTACCCATAGTGGTAGAGGGTACCGTACAAAAAAAAAAAAAGGATTCACGATGCTGTTTTGCGATCTCTTGAGAAGAGTAGGCTGAAGGATACATGTCGTCATATGCACATCGGGCGAATGTGTCCAGATTTTCAATAATAATATAAATGTTCGAGTACGATCGGTTGTCTCCGTAATTTGTGAACTTCTTGGCCTTATATAAAAATAAATTCTTTACGCGATTCTTCCACAATTAATTAATTGAAACTGTTTGGCCTAAAATAAATACATTTTAAGGACACTGTCTCGTGTTCCTATAGATAAGAAATTATTGTTAATATTGAAGCGTTACTGAGGAACAAATTACAAATGATTTTCTAATCAAATTTTTTTTGTGTTTTTTAACATTTTTTCGTCATTTCCAATCGCAATTTTTTCAATGATTTGTTCTCTAAATCAGCGATGGAATCCGACTCCTGGTTAAAAATGGAAAAAAGGTGATTTTTTGTAATGAATGAGTGATATTAAATTAATGTTTACCAAGGTTTGACGTGATGTGTTTCTATCAACTCTATTGTCAATTGTTAGGACACTGAGGCAATCAAAACAGGAAAAGAAAATCAGGAATAAAACTTCATTTAATCGTTTGGCACTCGGTTGAACACATAGCAAAGATCCGTTGAATAATTTTGTATTTTCTATGCAAACACAAAATTTTGGTTCGAAGATCAAATGTGGCTGATATCTTTATTTCAATAACTTGGAAGGTTATCCCAAATTTGTAGAAAAAACGTGTAATTGTATAGTCCCTGTATTTAAGGATTATGTGTAAGAATTCGTTTATGTATGTCACAGAAGATATTCAATATACATGAAAAATTTATTTAACAATTTCAGTTGAGGAGTAAGATAAATATTTATTTCGAACTAACACACTGAAAAACAAGCCCCTCTGACAGCACACTTTCTCACTCACATACAGAAAAAGCATCTAAAACTGAAATAAATACCTTTTTAAAGATTGTAACTTCCCACTGTGTTATGGGGTGAGAAACACAAGAGTACAGAAGAAATCGAAACATGACAATGGAGACGAAAGGAATGGCTAAAAAGCAGTACCTTTCATGCAAACCTCTCTCACACGCACACATAAACTTGCAAACACACATAACTTATAAGGGACTGAAACGTAATGCCAGCTAGTGTAACCCATTGAATGAGTATGTGCGAGCTTGTGTGCGTTACTTCCGGTCTCTTCTTATCCTGTGCCAGATTTGCTCCATTTGCTAGCAGAACCAGCAGAGAAAGAGAACCCATTTTCATGACTGAGATAAAAAACACACGGGAATGGTTTGATTTTCCGTTTTTGCTTTTCCTTTTCGAGTTTATTTTACCTCCCCTGTTTCGAACTGACTCTTTTTCTGCTTCCTCCGATGCGTGCCGGGCTTCCAGGGAGGAAGAAAAGCTGTTGAGCCTCTCAAAAACTGTAGTCATCACCAACCATACCCGTACCATAATGGCGCTTGCCTCCCAATACCTGAGACCTGGGAGGATAGCAACGCAAGGGTTCGAGAAAAAGGGATATAATAGTATGATAAAATATTCACATATTTTGCTTCATCCCCCTCTCCACGTTCCGGAAGGTTCCTTTTCCTCGCGTATAAACCGCCCCAGCTTGGGTACAAAGCTTCGGCGACACCGAGATGGAGCCCACTTATCCCACGCAAAACAGAAAAAGCGTTACGTTCCTTCCAGCATCTTTGGCTTCTCGAAAACGCAGACTCGGTGTCTCTGAGCCTTAGCCTTTCATTAGACTTTCGTTTTGCTTTTTCCTTCACTCGGACGAGTGTTGCTCTCGAGCAGCCACCGGTCTAAAGAAACACCGGAGGTCTTCACTTAACGCCCAGAAATCTATCTCCGCAGCCCGAAAATTACCTATTCATCATCGAGCAACCTTTCCCCGTGCGAGCTCTCGTACTCAATTCGTAGGACACAATTCTCGGCAATGCCTGGAACGTCTCATTTCCACCGGTAAGCAAACCGAAGGACCCATTTAGAAGCAAGTAAATCTTGCTTGCCTCAACGACGAATATTGAGATGTTAGCAACCGTTCCGCACACGACACGACAGTAATCCGTACCATACTGGTACGTCACATTTGTGGTAAGTTTGTGATGCAATGACTGTGGCTTCTGTCTTCCCGAAACCAAAAGTCAAACAGCTTTACTTGGGCTCTTGGTGGTGGGTGCGAGCTCGGGAGTGAAAACTAACGTGCGCCGAAGTTTGTACGCGGGCGTGTGGATTGTGTGGACGAAGATTGACATCAATAATTTTATGCCTACGCTAACGGAACGGACTACCGGATGCGGGTACTGCTCGACGTGACAGTTGCTGGAACTGAGTGGCCCGGTTTTGATGCTCGGAGGTTCTAATTTGAATAACAATCGCTTCACGGTTTGCCATTCGAAGCATCCGGTGCGGTATGATGGGACATCTGTAGCTTCAACTGTGAGCGTCGCTAATCGTGCTGTGAGGTCAAAAAGTTTGAGTAATGATTATCTGTGTTTGGCTGTATGGCGCAAAGCTTCTTTCAAGCAATCCAATGTGTCGCTTTATTTGTGTAGAAAAATAGCTCATTTCATTTATAATTAATTTACTACTATCCACGCTACAAAGCACGCACTACTGTTTATTTCATTGATTTATTTCATCTCACACACCACCATATCGGCCACGTACACACGCGTACAATAAAGCACACTTTCCACCAACCCAACACGAGTTCCACTATCGCACCAGTAATGCTTCTAAAGCTAATCGGAAAATTATGAAACCCGCTCGCACTGCCCGTACAACTACACAGCTCAGCCAGCCATTTTGTCTAGTTTATGAAGAGAAATGAACAGCAGCAGTAGTAGCACCGGCAAACATGATGCACAAACTAATGTGAAAGCACAGATCGTAGGAACGGAAGGCGAACAGTCCGGAGAGAAGGGCGAGGACATGAAAAAGTTCTTCCCGTGCCATCGCAGTAGTTGATTATAAATTATCGCTTCCACGATATTGACTTTTCATTTGCGACATCTGCCACGATCGTGACGTGGTGATGTTTTCGTAAAGGATCTAAATTTGCATATTCTGAAGCGTGAATGAAAATTCTGTACTATACCAACAAAAGTGGGACGAAGATTTTATGATGAACTTCCCCATAACGGGTATAGCGTGTAAGAAATGTGACCTGAAGGATGAGACATTTATAAAGGGTAATAAACAGGTAAGAGCAAAACTGAAGCTAGATTACCTTTCATAATGTATGCTATTCTATGAGATTTTCTAAAAACGATGCTGATTATTTGCAAAATTGATAGTTTGTTTGAATTTTTTATGCCTTTGGGATAATTTCAATTTTGAAGCTTTACAAGAAAGATTTTAGTAGTCTGAAGAAATTCTTGATGTTCATTTTAAAGCATGCTGTTTCTTGAAATTTATTTAATTTCACCCTTAAAAAATATATCTAAAATAATCATTAATTAAAACTCATTAATTTGTAAATACGAAAATGGTTTTCAAGTGCAGGATCGAGATTCAAATTAAATTTTCAAAAACACGTCCTTACGATATCAACATAAAAATGACATTGACAACAATTATCATTGGTTCAAATTAGATTTGTATGCTTTACTTTATGAAATTTGAATAGCGCCGCCTAAGCATCACGTCGGTCATCGAAATGGCTTACAAGACCCTGCAATACCACGTAGTTGGTTAGTCAGTCCTTACTACGGGAGGACGGTCCGGATCGGATTTGAACCCCGGTTCTGACGTATGAAGACCGGCGCCATTGTCGCCTATGTCACCGATACGCCCCGTTGGCATTAATCATTCAACTTTCAGTTAAATAAGTTTAAAAAACGGTTCAAAATAAAAACGGAGACGCTTCGACTACGCTCCTGGATTGATGTTTGACAAACATTTGACAATAAATTCACACTGATGATGAGCATTTGTAAAAGAAAAGATGTAAAAGATTTTTTCTTACTTTTCGCCCATTCAATAGCAAAAGATCTATTGGTGTGTATTTAAGAAAAACCAAAAAAATATACGTAGAAACCAAAATACCAATGACGTAAAAAACGTTAAAAGTACAAAACTTTGTGACCGTGTAGTGAAAAGCGAATATTTTCTAGAACATTATGGAACCAGAAGCAGCCATTTCCCAAGTCCAATTCGTGCCGAATTGCAATTTTCAACGACCACAAGACGTGTGCAGCACATTCGGTCAAACTTGAAGCTTGAAACTTGAAGTGGAACAGACAGTTTGGTAAGCCTAATTTAACACAGCAGCTGAATCGGTTCGATATTACCAAAATATGCATCCAATACTCGACAAATGAAGGGAAAACTTTTCTTTTTGAGTGAAATGGCTTTCATCCCTGATAATTGGCAAAACGGCTGGAAGGATATGTAAGAAGTTCTCCTTTTATAATGGTGGATTGCAATCATTGATGATGAAAAGCTGACAGCATGGAGAGCTTTTTTGTTTGAAGGAAAGCATTGACATGATTTTCAATCAGACCCAACCCTAAATGATAGAAATAAGCTCACTCGAACATCGGTCAGACTTGTATGGGCCCAGTTACTCTGTGACAGTCGGATAACGCTGTGATGCAACAGAAATTTCTGTTTTCACCCAAAAACATGATTAATTTCGATAGCTTTAAATAGATATCGTTCGGTCTGTTATTTCTCATTAATTTAAGGAAAAAAATCAAATAAACGAACACAGTTGGATATTGCTTTAGGGCTAAGGGATTGAAGCATGTTGCACCTTCAATCAAAAGTGCAAGTGCGGGAAGCACGAATGGCGGTCGCCAACAGGAGGAACTCATGTCTACCTTTCGGATTGAATAATTATTTTTGTTAATGTTTTCCTTTTATATTTTATTTTAAAATTTTTCTCCAGTTTGTACAAGATTTCACATGCTTAATAGCATAAATTGCTTACAAAAAAGAAATACGGCCAGGCTGTACTATCTGAATAAAATAAGGTCAATAAAAACACAAAATGCAGCTTCCATAACCACACTAAAGATTATGTGCAAAATGATTAACTTCCTTGCGGTTCTAACGCATCGATCATCTTATTATTGATTGTTATCACATCATAAAGTAAACGCCTTTCACACCAAATCTGTCAAGCTGTTCCCAAGCAGACACGTCTAAGAAACTTTCCTATTCATATGCTAAACACTTGATCTCATTAGAACCCATTTGGGGCGGATCCATCGATACAGATGCCCCTGATTAAGCTGCTCCATCGTAGGCATCTCAAATGGGTGCCATTCACCAGACTCTAACCCTTCCTAATTTCTTAAATGACCTCCTTTAAATCCTTCCTCCATTTCTTACCCAAGTGGCCCTTTTTCTCACCATTAAAAAACCGATACCCTTTCGACCGTAACGCACCGTCCATCGTAACGAACACAGCTGACCGGTTCCGGATCCTCGATCAAAACGTGAGAGCCTCCCGTGTAACAAATGGTAAACAGATTACCAAATCACTTCCGTTCCGTTTCATTAGACAGTTCAATTTTACATGAGTTTGCAACAAAACTTCCCCAAACGAGCACTAGAATCCGGCGTCTCGAGCTCTATGGCTGCTGAATATTTTTCAACGCAATCGCTCTTCGGAACTTGCTGGAAGCAGCTGGTACCATGCTGTCAGTACAATTTTCAAGAAGGTAAGCAAATGTGAAACTACAACTGAGTGGTAGTAGCAAAAAATGGCATTAAAATACACACATACACACATTCCATCGAGACGCCCATCAACGGTTGATCGAGCGAAGGGAACGAATGTTTACGAATGTGAAATTTTCCCATCCGGACAGGTCGCCGGCGTTACGATGATGCTGCCTGTACGAGTTAAGGGAATAATATGCTACCTCTCGAAGGAAACAAGTGAAAGAGGCGAGGTATGTTGCTGGTGTCGGTTGACCTAGGGGATGAATTTTTTATGCCAGTTCATCCTATTTATGGGAAAAAGTTGTCCGTTCGATTTTTCAAATCCATACCTTTCACAACGTACAGTCGGCCCATCGGTCGGCCTGGTTGGAGAGTTTGAACCCATTCCACCACCAGTTGCCAGCCTCACGTAACTACCCCCCCGCGACCATCCCTTCTCTCTAGGTCGCGTCGTCTCAAGTGGAGTCCTGGTATGCGGATGAATTGGGGTTGAGTTTGAAGAAAAAATGAATAATCGACCAGAAGAAAAGTGATTTGGATGATGCTTCTTTTTTCCTGACAAATATTGGTTGAAGCGTTTCAGCTTACCTTTTTTTTATTTTCTTCACACTATGGGCAGCGCGGTAGGAAGGGGGAGAGACACTCATCCAAGCGTTGAAAAGTCATTTCGATCAAACGATTCTGGAAGGAAAAACGTTACATTAACTACATTTCTGTGAATAGTAGTGCCATTGCACATTTACAGTTTGGAGTTTGCTTTGGATTTCTAAAAGCATTTTTCTCTTTAGAGACTCAACTCCTTGTGATTGTAAAGATACCTGGAGATTTTTTAACACTTTCCTTGGGCAGAGGACAAGACATATTTGAACTTTTGTCATTATTTTTATTTATCGTCTATCGTGGCAGAATAGCATTCAGAACCCTCAGGATAGCTTGCTTTATCAAGTACTTGAAATTTCCTACATAAATAGAAATCAAATTATTCATGAATAAAATATTAATTGTGATTATGAGAGTAAGTTGTGAGAACCCTAAGAGAGACATCTAGGTTTCAACTGTTGTAGCCCAACCAACTATTAAGTTCAAAATTATGTTACTTTTGATGGAAAGTCAGGTTCTTTATACTTTCTTCTTCGCGTCTAGGAAGGCATAATACATTTGAATTTGGAAAAGATTTTTAAGAGATTCTAAATGAGAATTCAAAAGACAAACGTTTACTTTTAAACTATTAAAGAAAGACTTCAGTACACGACTTTTGTAGCAAAACTTATTTTCAACTAGGAACGAAAAAGCGTCAAGATCGATCGTTTAGCAGTCGTTTAGAATACGAATGTTTTTAAAACAAGCAAAAGTTATATGAGGAACAGCTAAAATTATGAAATATTAGCACATATATATTTTACCAGTAAAGTGACATATCAGTACAGGCTTAATGTGATTGTAGCTGTTACATCCATTACACCCAACAACAAAATTCATTCCATACGTGAGTAAAACTGTGCCAAAATTACTGTCTCAATAAAGTGACTTGCATCTGATCATTGACCTTTCAGGGGGTGTTAATTTTATTTTAAAACAACATCCCCTCACTCACATTGTAGTTTCTCCCTCCCGATTGACATATTTTCACTTCAAGCTCGGTTGGGAGCTCGGAGGAGGGTCCAGCCACTGGACGGGGAATTATAATTATTTTCCCAGCATGCTCCAAAAACATGCCTGGACAGATGAAAATTTGCATCGCACCGGTTCGCTACGACAGGACAGTTTCAATTATGTTTTTCTGCAGCATGAATATTCATCATCCATCCACCGTCACAGACACAGACGAAAGGGGCGTCCCAAATCCCATTTTTTCAAATCCCTCCCTCCTTTCCACTTACACCTCTAGAACAAAATGTCAGCCCATTTGATTAAGTGTAAATACAGATAAAAATTCATAAAACTCAATTACCAAACAATGAGAGCCAATTCGACCGAAGGCTGGATTGTTCCAAGTAAAAAATAAACACACGAAAACAGCCGGCACTTGCGAGTAAACAGGCTCATATTGAGGCTGTCGCTTGATGATGCTTTTTGATCCAAACCAAGCCACCTTTGTAGGCTTTGTTTGGTTGGGTGTTTGTACTTGCAGGACTGTCCGGTCCAGTGTAAACGTCTGATAAGAGGATGTGTTCGTTCTTCTCACTGATGTAGTCAAATTTTGTCAAAGGTAAACCATGCAAAAAGGTAGTAAAAATGGAAGCTGTGAGATAAACAAGCTGTACGGAATATTGTTCTCAGCCCCCATATCTTAAGCACTGAATAAAGAAACATATCCTAAATGTGTACTTGGAAGATTGGAATAATATTCCGTTGGGATGATGTTTCGGGATTGTTTGTTCTTTCCAGTCACTTAGAGATATTGGAGTTTTACAGCCAATATCCCTCCACATAATGTATTATGTGCATCAAATTTATTATCTGCAATCCTTTTAATGCGTTGAGGTAGATAATGTATTACTTTTCATTGCATCAGCTATTAAATTGTTTCAAGCACTCTTTATACGAGCTTTGCACTAGTTTGTCAACTCACACTAAGTCGTCTCTGCGTATTTTGCTGACGCAAGTATCCCGGCCTAATACTTAAGATGCTTCCCTTCAAAATAAGGATCAATATTATTTTGTCATTTTCTACAACGACCGCGCCCTCAAACGCACACACTCGTTCAGAGTGGCATTAATTTGCATTAATTCCAGCAAACACCAGCCAGCGGAGGATCTGTCAAGAAACGCTCAACTCACGTTGGACTATTTCTGGAACACACCCTTTCTAGTTTGCCCGACAAAACATCGAAAGGTTCAATGAGGCAAAATAAATCCCATCCCAGCTTTACGTTACGTTCCGAGAGGTCTTCACAAATTGTTGGCAAGCGAAATGGGGGAAAATGCTAACGCCAGTTTGGTCAGCGGTTTACTAATGTGTCCGAAAGCCCCACAGTAGGCTGGGCTGTAAAATCGTTCCACTCGAAGAAATTTATAACGCCGCAAGAAGAAGTGGAAGCAGCTTTTGGGGCAAAAACGGTTCCGTCACACATTCGCTCACAGTGAGAGGCATACACGTCTGACGATTCGCAAAAACCCCCCAACAAACACAATGGCTAAATATTTTACACTCCACTGGACTATGGAGCTGAAGTTGCCGGTACCAGCCAGTTGTTCGAAGCCGTCCTAATCCTGGCGACCGCCATCGATGTCTAAGCCTACTCGCTTGAACCATTTTTCCCTGAAACGATTGGCTTCAGCTCCGATCACAGTTCTCCGAAATTTACGCTCGATTTCGTCGACTTTGTCGTGGACGATTCGGGAACCGCACGGCAAGCGGGACAACGTCTTGAGCTCACGGTTATTGGGAGACCGTCGGGCTCACATATTTCGTACCAGTTTATTGATAACGCAATATTGAATCTCATTATTCTTCCTCATTTCATTGCTTTGGGAGAGCATAAAAAAGCTTGCTTCCTTTGTAAGAAGATTCGTGCAATATCTTTCACGTTTCACGCTCGGGAAGGATTAAGCGTTTACTCACAATCAAGAAGAAAAAAAAGCCCCGGACGGAAGCAGTGCTAATGAAAATTCGCAAGAACTGCTAAATTACATTTTCATTTAGAATCGGCAGCAGTGAAGTCAGATAGAACGTACAAAAAAAAACGCAGTCCATGCCATCCTTCTGATGGTCGATACAATCAACGATGAACAGCCTAGGATGATAGCGAAGCCGATCGCAGGAAAAGGATCAAGAGGCCACAACCATCGTGTATAAACTTTGCAATTGAGTACCACTTTTTACGACGAGCAACGTCCAACCATCCCAAAACTGAAACAGCAATGATGGTGATACCGCAATCAATTATTCGTGACCAACTCGGCCCTGGTCGGTGGGGAAAACAAATTCCATCGATAATGATACTCCTATGCTCCAGTGTGGTTTTGGCGGTGGAAACCCGAATGATGGGAAATTTGGTGTTTTGCATCATCCTGCTCTGACTCTTTATTCAAAATACTTCAAATTTCTTCCGTGAGCATAACGAACATTCGATAAAAAATCTTTTTTGGCACTATTGAGCATAGAAAGACAAAAACAATCAAATGGGTTTCCTTTGATACTCACATATTGTAGCAATTAACTAGCAGAATTTAATAAGAAACCTGTTTCGAACCGTGTAATTCAAAAATGAAGTATTTATAACACAAAGAAAATATCTTAAATATTTAGTTAAATATATTTAAAGTACTAAGATGAAATGCATACAAATTTTATGAAAGATCTTTTTCAATAGCAATTTTACATAATCGCTAAGCAGGATGAAAGAATCGTTGTTATTATATGTTATTTTGTCAAATGTCATACTTTCATTTGTTATTTATTTTAGTATGACGACTCTACGCCATATAGTCACAAACAACTATTTACGATGCATATTGTTAACGTAATGTGTATAAAATTTCAATAAGAATTTATTTTTTCTGGTTTGACTTTCACTTGTAATTCCAATACTGGGCGCCTCCATTGATTTAGCGTATTTTTCAGTGTATGTGTGTGTCTATGTGCAGTTTGAAAATGACCCAGTCAGAATAAGGTGGTCGTTGTACAAAAATCAAGCAATATGGATTATAGGTCAGTAGAGCTCGATACCTCAGCATCAAAGAGGTGTGATAGTGGGGCCTCACCGCATGTAAATGAAGCGATTGTCGTAAAATGGATGTACAGTGACAACCTAAGGATGATGCAATTTATGCAGTTTTTGATGACAAGGATGTCAATAAGGACGATCCGCCTTGTAAAATTATTAGGGGAGTCGTTACACACGGAAAAATCGCTATAGAAATTTGGCAATTTGTATAGCGGCAAAGCGTAGTTTTTGCCCCTACTTGGATGTAAAATTTTTCTACATACAAATTGTATGGGAGAGCCAAACACCGCAGACTAGAACAGACTTTAACCCTTCTTGGATGTGCAGTTTCTCTGTATTTATGATATCTGACAATGTTTCTCCGAAATCACACATCAATGTTACAAGTCTTGCACAATAATTATGAAGTGGTCATTGCGTTGGTTTTTATGATTGCAAAAAGTATAATATTTTACGGTTACGAAAATCACTGTGATAAAATTATTGAACAGCATTGAGAGCTTCAAACGGTTACGAGTGATCAAGATACAGCGGTCCCATCTGCGGAGACGCCTGCCTGTCGAGATGCCGGTAGTACCACTCAGGAACGGACACCAACTGTCACTGGTGGACACGATGGTCAACATGTCCACGTCAATGGTTCTCGTTTCGAACATTATTCAATCGGAAACTCCCTTGCTTAGCCCGTGAGGTTCCCTGACCGGTGCAGCTCCTCTGTCCGGTGAAGCTTCCTGGTGGCCACCACCTCCGGCCATAGGTTGATCGGCCACTGCATCACACTATGCTTGTTCGATTTTTTGAGCTGATGTCCTAAGATGTAGCCACACGCACATTGACGTATCAAGAAGTTCTGGCACATTATCGTTTTGCAAAGCCAACCAGACGACTGCTGGGAAACAGTTAATTCTTCGCGTTAAACTCACCGATATCGTGATCGCCTGCATGGTTTTCTGTCCTATGTCACAGATGTAACGGTTCTACCTTTGGTTGATGTTGTGCTATCAAAAGGGTTCTACGTCATCTATGGATCTGCAGACACTAGAAGGTACCATTTGTGATTGATTTCAACAGGCAGCCACTGCAGCCGCTCTTTCGCAAGACGACGTCAAGTGGGCACGTGCACTCCATGAAACTGCTTCATTTTGAATGCCCTTGCAGCTGCGTCAACTGTTCGCTCTCATTCTTTCGGAAGGAATGCGTTAGAAAAACGCTGGCCACTTTCCCCGAAATGCCTCAGAACTGAAATTATTAGAAAGAAAAAATGGACACTCTGGTGATAAGACAAACAGTGGAGTTTTGTTGCGTAGTCGGAGTTATGTGGCGTAGCCCTGTAACCGGGTCAATTGACTAGTACGTTATATTAGAACGTAGTGAAGGTCGATGGAGACGCCCGGTACTTTATAAAAGAGTAGCAAGCCTTCATTCACCAGGTGTAAGTAAAACATGAGATATCAATTTTTGTAAAAGAAAAGAAACAAGGAAAAAAATTTGCATACATATAACAAACATTTATTTTAAATTTACTACACCTCAAAGAAAGCCTAGCAAGATGTAGAACTGTTTGAAGTGAATAGACAGCTAGGAAACTAACGAAATTTAGTACAAAAAATTAACAATATTGCACAAATATCTATGATGCAATATTAAAATCAAATCAACATGTTCAATTAAAATCAAGATCAATATCATATCAAAACTTACGGGTTTTCGGACATTTTTTCAACAGTTTTGTGTCTTTGCTGGACATGTAAATCAAAAATAGTTTGATACATATGCCTTATATGCAACTTCTCACAGTGCACTGTGGGCAAGGTGTTGAAAGTCCTCTGTATCTGTGCATGCCTTTGTGAGAGTGGTCATCGTGGTGAAAGAAAGGAAAATAGAAAATTCCAGCAAGTGAATTGATCATTCAATAGCATAAGTGAACCTTCGAATTGGGGTTTGAAAACGAACCATTTCATTTTTCCACTCTTTTCCCACGCTGACCATCGAAAGGTACGTTATACTGCACACGCCGGACAACGAACATTCGAACCATAAACTGCCCATCCGCCATCGATGTTGCGAAAAATGCATGAATTATGTAGAGCTTTTGGGAGACATTTTCCACCAAAACATTTTTCCCGATTTCATACCATTTTTCCTTTCCTGATCGCTTGTCCAGGTTTCGATGTCTTCATGGACAGACCTTGTTCAGGCGAATGGACGAATGTACTGTTTCAAGTATGAAACACTTTCAACCATTTGCCAGTGTGCAAGCTTCATTCTCGTGTGGCGATGAGTGCCAAACAGAAAGCAGAAAAACGACTCACAAAAAAACAAAATTCCCCAATGTGCATAAAGCATGAGCAGGAATGCAAAGCAACCGGCAAGCAAGCAAGTTTACCTCTGTATGTATAAAGGGAAGCTGCAATCTTCCTCCTGGTTTGTCTTATTCCCCGGTCGCGGTCAGTCTGTTTTGCAGCGAAAATGCATTTGTTTCCCCAACTCTTGGTGCAAGTTCCACGCGAGGGAAAATTCAAACTGTCCCGATGCCCGGGAAGCGAAAAACTCTGACCAGACGGTGGCCACGATGGCCGCCTTTCAATTTATGATTCTTGCGCTATGAATTTTGAATTCCACCATTTCTGGCTCACCAACCAGCAAAACTGGTGCCCAGTGTCTGTAAGGAATGCACACGGCCTCATGTGGCTTCAGTGTGCCATTCTTTGTATGTGTGTGTGTGAGTTTCCTAATGTACGCCCCCTACTACTGCTGCTGCTGCTTCTGCGGGTGGATCGAGCTGGCGCTGAAGCACTGGGGAAGGGCATAAATCTGGCCGAATGACCATCCCAAGGATAGTGTTCTGGTACACTCGTTCACTTGCACGATTTTTCCGATGGAGGATGAACGTTTCTTGGTACTACAAGTACTTTCACTCATACACACATACACAGAGATATGGGAGATTTCCAAAAATTGAAAGCCCTCAAGCCATGCATAAACGGTGGGGAGTTTTGCGGAAGACAGCAAAAACGAAAAGGGAAACAATCATCGCCCAAGAACAATGCACTCCGAACGTGTTTCTGTGCCGATTTGGAGATGGCTCTACGCGAAACTATGAACCGGGTAAAGAAATGAAACCATTTCTCAGCCCGGTACCGTTTCCCGGAGCACATATGTTTGCCAAGCCAATATTGAAACTTCTTCCCCGGAGGAAAATTAAGTCACAAATTATTCAAATAAAAGAAATAAAATCAATGCTTTATTCTTTTTTTTCACTGGATGCTGTCACTTGGGTTAAAGTTAAGGATTAATTTAAAATTATTAATAACAAAAATCACTATGTTCATTACCTTATAAGCATCCTAAATGGTGTATGCTATTAAAACAGGATGCTTAAAATGCGTTAAAATATTAGAAAAGCAGTTTTGGCCTGAGCTGTCGGTTTTCGTCAAAACTAATGTTTTTTTTTTCTTCTAATTGTTAACATTTAATACTTTTCAAGAAAAAACTCACAGTGTTTTCGAAACATATCTCCTGCTATAAAGCATAATACTATATCAGACAAAAAAAAAAAGAGAACTAAGTGCCTGGATGTTGAGTTTCGAATCATACGAGGGCTGACAATAAAGTAAGGTCTCCAACGTTGCAGCTTCGCCGGATCACGCGCTAGGCGAAATCTGACAACACCACTGTGTTCCTTGGTTCCCCCACTACCACTTTGCTGCTGGGTGAGGCTTCCCCGACCGCTCAGTTTTGGCTGAGAAGCCGTCAACGATGGAGGTACCCCTCGCGTCAGCGTCCAAGTGCGAATTGCGTTCTGTAATACGTTTTTTGAGTGCGAAAAAGGTGACACCTACGGAAATCCATCGTCAACTAGTTGAAGTTTACGGGGAAAAGTGTATGGACATAATAAACGTACGTAAGTGGAGCCGCGAGTTCAATTCCGGGCGCACTAATGTTCACGACGAGGAGAGAAGTGGCCGACCGTCGGTCAGCCAGTAAGGACAGCCGGCAAGGTGATGGCTACGGTGTTTTGGGATCGCCACAGGGTATTGTTGGTGGATTTCATGCCAAGGGGAACCACTATCAATGCAGCAAGGTACTGTGAGCCCCTGGAAAAGCTTCGTCGTGCCATAAAAAACAAACGCCCGGGATTGCTGAGCAAAGGAGTGAAATTTCACCACGACATCGCGCGCCCGCACACAGCTAACGTTACCCTTGACCTGCTCAAGAAATTTGGCTGGGACATCATCGATCACCCTCCCTATAGTCCCGACGTGGCCCCAAGTGACTACCACATGTTCCCCGCCCTGAAAAAACATCTCGGAGGGAAGAAGTTTGAAAGTGACGCGGAGGACACCTGGCTGCGCGAGGCAAACGGAGAGTGGTATTCTGCCGGCATAGACAAGTTCATCGTGCGGAAGCGCAAGGTGTTTTAAAAAAAATGGCGATTATGTAGAAAAGTAGCCAAGACCTTGGCCTTTCCAACGGTGTATCGCTTTTTGTAAATAAATGTCACTTTCTATGAAAAAAAAAATGGAGACCTTACTTTATTGTCAGCCCTCTTAGTTCAAATGAAACGTTGGCCGAAATGCAATTCTTCATCTTGTGAATTTTAATAATGACGTCAGAGTTGTTTGCTTCTTCTTCTTCTTCTTCTTTGCTTTGACTTTTTAACATATTAGGTCATGTTGTCATACTACTAGAAACCAAGAAATTTGATAGTCGATCCTGACGTGAATCGAACGGTACGGATGGGATTCAAGTTCCGATCTTCCCACGTGAAGACCGGCATTGCTATCGCTTTAGCTACCTTATGACTCAACGACTTAATAACAATTATATTAGGAAT
This sequence comes from Anopheles maculipalpis, assembly GCF_943734695.1. Lineage (NCBI taxonomy): Eukaryota > Metazoa > Arthropoda > Insecta > Diptera > Culicidae > Anopheles > Anopheles maculipalpis. The sequence goes on along the minus strand of NC_064872.1, from coordinate 20,085,735 downwards.
GAAAATGATCTTACTTATACCGTTAATTACTTTCATTAGGCAGAGCGTTTTCATGCTTCCCACATTACTCCAAAGAATAAAACTTTATAAATAAAATAAAAATCGGCCCAAATTACATTCTTTGTCTAATATTATCACCCTCTAGAACACCCGTGTGCACCCACCAGCCCACTCCACCCACAACCGGTATGATTAAAAGTTTTCGAAACTTTTACTCGAATGAATTATTACCTGCTATCATGATCAATACGTGACTTCGTCGCCTGTGCCGAGCGCTCGCCTGAACGGAATGGAATGATTATTTTTTCTTCAAGAGCCCAAGACCAATTCCACACCATGTTTGTGGTCTGTTTTGATACCCTTGTACAGGGAGGTCAACTAACCGAGCTGCAGCAGCAGCCCCAACCATATCGATCCTTTCTCATTCTCACTGCGCTGCGTTGTGTTAATACGTTACGCCAACCGGTCGCTTGCCCCTGACCGACGGGGTACAAATGCCACGCCACAAATTGGTGCCGTGAATATTAATGAGTTGGCTGGAAGGGAAAAAAATGCGCTTCACTTATAAATATGGGTGGGTGAAAATGAGAAAATAAAAAACGACAACTGCTTCGACCAAACAACAGTAGAAATCCCTCGGTGGGAATGATAGCAAACCGTTGGTCTAATCGACGAGTCACGGACGGGTCGCAATCGTACACTTCGGAATGGGGTATGGAAGGAAAGGCAAGAACAAGCTACCAACAAATGACGTAAACGATGGTCGACGGTCGGAGAGCAAGCTGGGCTTCGATCAATGGATCCTTCCGGTGGGAGCCTGTAGCACCAGAACCGATGCTGATCGATAACGACTTTCATCAAGCGAAAGAGATGAAGAATTATGTAAATGATCTATTCAGTTCGTCAGCAAAGATTTTTATAAACAATTAGACTGATTCAACGACCATCCCGTAGGGAGAATGGCGAGCGCAAATTGGGACTTTAAACTGCTTTCCGATACAAACAAACACACACCGAGATAGCGATTGCAGAAAGGAATAATTGTTTTCGTCTTGGAATAAATTAACTAGCCATCTTAATACAGCCATTGTGACTGAAATAAGCGTCAGTCTAAGCTTTCCCGTGAAATTAAAATTAGATATTTCAATTTCGGAGTCAAGAACCGAGTAAATATTCACTGTTTGCCGCTTCTCTCTTACAGCACCCGTAAAGCATGAGCTTCGTGCAGTTTGTTGAATAATAAATAAACGTCTTTATCTGTCAACAATTTTCCCATTTCATTTCCGGTTGCCAAAATAAGTGCTCGCCTTCACAGAAGTAACGATTCAATCTACCTACGGTTAGCTCAACGCTGACTTGCTAGAGAGCCAAATTGTCAAACCGTTTCATTTCGGATTCGCTATTCCCAGGATTTTGCCTTTTTCATCTACCTCTCTTTCCCATAACCCGACCTCGCCAACCCATGTTTGGCCTACTGAAGCAATTAATCAACCCGGAATCAATCATTGCCAGACTAAGCGAAATCTCATTACCATATTTCATACAGGCAGCTGCCATTCACGCGATGCATGGCACAAATCACGCGGAAATGCGTTCGCGTGGGTATGGAAATGACGGTACGAAAATGAGAAAGTACCCAAGCAAGTGCTATGCCGCGTGTTTTTCAAGCACACACATACACATAAAAGCACACGTACAACGATCAATATTCAAGCGCGATCGTTATTATTCATCCTTTCCTTCTTCTTCATCTGGAGTTTCAATTTTTGGCAACCGATGGTCACAAATACAGCGATCACAGAGTGAAATGGTACGGAAGTGAGTGTTGGTGACAAGGACATACTATAGAGCAAGCTACCAAAAGGAGGAAGCAAGATTAGAAGTTTGTCGGTAGAGGCAAGGTCATTTATGTTTGTGTTATCTACCCCAAGCAAAACCACAAAGAATGAGATAGGCATTGAAGGGTTCGTCTGAGTGCGTGTCGGAAAGTGGTAGTTATTAAATTTCTTCGTGGTTAGGTTAATCCTCGGTAGGAAAACAGTGAGAATTTGTTGACTCATAACACATAGCAAAACAAATTGTATGCTGGTCGATGGGCTTAACATCTTTTTTCCACTTTTTTGGTAATCTATTTTTATTTTAAAAAAATATTTTTACTAAGCAGAGTAATAGAGAATTGCCAAAGTTACACAGCCAGAACGTCCTACATGCATAATAATGCTGAAATACATAGAAAAAATTTAGAAACTTGGTTTAATTTAATGATTTGATTCAAAATTTACTCCCCGCACAATGTTACAACATTCTTTAAACTATTTTAAGGTCGATTATTTTGCTGCATTCACTCACTTTCTCATAATTAAAGCCCCCTTGAAAAAGCGTTCATTTGTGAATGAATTTTGGAATTTTGGAATAATGTTGTGCGTTAGCATTTGTGCAGCAACACGGCTGTAACAAACGAATGTGTTGGTTTAACGTTCTTCGACAATCGATCAAAGTAGGCTTGATTATTTTTTTTCACCAACACTTGCGGTCAGTTCCCAAGTGTTTGCAAGTGCAAATTCGTGAAAATGCTGTTCCAACGAAAAAATCAGTTCAATAATTACACGAGGACCTACCACAGGAATGCGATAGCAACAATTTTTTCGTACAAAATAGCTCCTGAGTCCAGCCGTATTGCGTCAAAGGAGATCGAAAAGCTGACCTATACTAATGTTTTGTTTTTACTGTGTGACATCACAGTAGGCTTGACAGGTGCTGTGTGTACCGAAAGAAACCGGAAAAGGGGAAGAAAAGCTTCGTATGAACGAAAGCTCAAATTAACCTTACCCACACACTCTCAAAAACCGCCTAAAAATTACTGCTGTTAACTTGTTGTTAACCGGTTGTTTAGCGATTGCTCGAAATTCATTCTCAGGGATGCAGTTTTTCAAGGGAGTAGCAGCTGTACAATACACCTTAGAACATTTGTTGCCATGTCAATTATACTTCAATGCATTCCTGTATCCCGTATATCCCATATTTTGAGTCTAACACCTACTTTCTTCCTCTTGGAAAGGCAAGTTGATTTATTCATACAATAATAATCATTCTGCCATAACTCATCATTCTACCTCATCGAAAATCTGTAAGGAAGAGTCTTCTGTTCTTAGTAGCGAGTGGTCATGTCCATCTCGACATTTCAGAAAAATCTAGATAGCTCTCACTATCACTATCATCTCATCGTCGAGTAGCGTCCAAACTCCAGTTTCCAACCACTCTCATTCTCGCCCATTTGATTCCTGTCGCTTCACGGAAAGCTCCGCAATACCTCTCTTGGGCGTGCTCTAGCGTTGGCGATCTTGCTGCCGGATATAGATTCTCCTTTATGAGGTTGTAGATTGGTGTCAGGCCTACGAGCAAGACTGCCGTCTCTTACCTAAAGGTACGGAAAGTTGTAACCTTCAAAACCGCTCTTTTAGTTGTCTTCCCCATCGAAAGACCAATGTGAGGAATCCATGACATTGACTCTCCGATAACCAATACTCCTAAACGATCGCATCTTTTCACATTCGACGCGACGAACTCATCGCCATCTTGCTTGGTGACAGCTCCAGGTGATGTTGAACTATCCAGCGTTGGACCTCGTTGACGGCTTCCCTTGTTGCAGCTTCTTCTCCAACGTCGTGGCCGAGTCTAACACTCGCTTGCAATTGTTCGGTGACGGTAGCGGCACTGTCTCGTCTCAATTCGGGTACGTCGATACTAACTCGTGCCGTTGTGTGAAGATCAGCCCACTGACACCTTACCATTTGTCTTGCCTTGCAGACTATTCCTTAACTTGTTGAAAAGCTTAAAAATTATTCTATTCTTGTAATGGGTGTCTGGCTATCCTAGTGGCATAAGAATGGTTTTAAAAAACTGTACTTTCTGCAAAATAAATTAAATTTTAAGGTATATTTAATAGATTCGAACGGGTTGTTTTAATTATCGTATGAAATTTGTACACATCAAAATGAATCGCTCGCTGGTGGAAGAATTTTGCAAATAAAAATCTTTTTTAAATTCTAATAAAAAACACATTACTATAATACTCAACAAGAAAAGTAAAACGTGGCAACAATAACGATGTTGCACAGTGTTGGAAGCTAGTTTTCATTGTAGCTTTGGATCACAACCCTTTTTTGAAAACATCTGTAGGCGTATAGAGTAGCACCATAATTCACGTGCCACTTACGTGACATGCCCGGGTGGTCTCTCAATCGATGCAAGATTTACAGGTTTGTCTCCGTTGAACCGCACCCAAATAAAATATACATTCTTAAGCATCCAATCAGGCTAGGGGCCTGATCAGCTCGTACGCGTCGTTTTTCTATCTTCCAAAATCATATCGATTTACCATTCTTTGCTCATTTTTCTACTCTTTTTAGTACAAACTAGCAAACCCTATACTTTTCCTCACACACCCTCGCACACCCGCTCTCGTATATTGGTGTTCAATTCAGTTAGGGCCAATTTGGGACATTTTTTCATTTCGAAAAAAACCCAACCATAACCAAAATCGAGAGCGAAAAAAAAGGCCGAAACAAAAAAAAGGTACTTAACAATATTGATGGCTTTTTTGCGAAGGTTGTCGTCTTTTTTTCTGCTTCGTTTCTTTCGTGCGTGTTCGTGTTGGCGCGACCACCAGCGAAGGTTATGGATGGTCCTTGATCATCGTTCCCACTTATCGTACCGCGCCCTATGATGCCGTTGGTCCACCGGATTTAATTCAACCGACTCAGCAACAGCGCACTAGCCAGCCGAAGCCACAGTAGTAGCAGCAGTTCTGTTCAACTGTGGTTAAGTCCTTTTGCCAGCCACATGTAAGCAGGGTCATAAATCTCTCCCCTCCAATGTGTGTGTGTGCGGACCCGAGCCCGAGGTTTGCAAAACGGCAACTTTTAAGTGCATCCAACCTCTCCCCCCCCCCCCCCCTCAAACAAACCATCTTTCTTTTCCAACCGGTTCGGAGACATTCGAAGGCAAACGTTGCGTTAGTGCAGACAGGCCGCAACGGAAAGTGCTCGGTAGGGAAAATAAATCAACCCGTCCGGGGAAGGGTTGAGCAGTGGGTGGTTTGGCCAACATCGTTCCAAAGTGTTGCGGGCACCTTGCGGCCACTTTATTGAGCTAAAGTAAATCTTCAATCCTGGGCGAAAACCGGCCTCGTCGTTGGCTCGTAGGTCATTCCGCCAGTATGTTCCCGGGCGATAGTATCCGGGTGGTGACAAGAAAATTAAAATTACCATAATAAACTTTAATTTATTGTTAAGTCAGCATAGCTTGTTTGTGTAAGTGTGTGGATGAGGGTTGTACCTTTTGGGCATCGTTTACTAACGAGAAGAGTGTTCAAGCAAAGCCTTGACTTTATCAGTTTTCTTTTCTTTGGTTTAGAAAGCTTGTCTCAATGTGCCAAGCGTCTGAATATTTAGATCGTATCTGCTAGAGAACATATTCATATTTACTACAGCAGCAAGAAACCTTATAAAAACACCATCAAAAACTAATGTTTTGACACTGAACACCAGTTTTTATTACGTGTTGTCTTCATTTTTAACTCATCCTCCTTGATGGCACATGAAAAATTGTAAACTCGGCTTCAATAATTGCCAATCATTTGCTTACAACAAAACGAATAAAGGAAAATAGTTGGATACATCCTTTCTCGACCGTTTGATCTCCACAAAAAAGCCCAATACAATAACCCAGTTGGGACACATTACAGGCGACAAAAAGTTGCATAAAAGCACCACCCAGAATTGGCTCATTGTCTGCTATCATTTTAATTAGCTTAATCCAACGCGTTAATGTACCCCGCTCAACGCGAACCAAGCGCCAGCCCAGCGATTACAATCGGAATTCAAACCATTTCAACGCTTTTCCACTGAGACCAATAAAAAATTATTGATCAAGCAAAGGAGGAGGACCAACACACAAAAAAGCGCTGCCGGACATTTAATTGTAAAGTTTAATTGGCCCACCAAACCAATAGGCATAGGCCTGGCGAGTCAAAAAGGTGGAACCGGGTCAACGAATGTTTCAAACGTAATTAAATTACTTTCCCTTAATGCATGATTGATGAACATTGGCTGACAGGACTGTGTAAGAATGTGCACGGTGAAGGTTGATGATGGATGTGCAAAGAATGGGCATCAAATCGCCTCTTCATAACGGATGAAACCGATTGAAGTTACACGCCACAAAAGATTTTAATTGATCCAAAACAACGCTGATGGCGTGTGAACGGTTATGATGAGTAATTTTTATTAATAAATATAACAATCAATTAATGTGGAAGGTAATAAAATGAAACTAATAATTCCATACGGCGTTAAATTTGCGGTTTGAAGATTGTAACGTGTCGATCAAATTGGTTTAGTAAGTTCTGCTAGGTTGTTGGTGGCTTCATAAATATAATTTTAAAGATATTTAGCCTAAAGGTATGCAACCCCCATTTAAGTGACTAATTTTATGTCAAAATCAATATTTGTAGTGTTTTTATGAACTTTTTCCTCGTCTTCTTGGCCTGCTCAGGATTGAGCACGTCGTGTAAACATGGCCAGTCGGGTGCATGCTTTGCACACCGCCGCAGACGTACGTCCGATGATGGCGATGTCATTCGCGAAGCCAAGGTATTGGAGAGATAGGGTGAAAATCGTGCCCTGGATATCGAAGCGCTTCGCATGACACCTTCCAGAGCGATGTTGAACAACAAACAGGAGAGTCCGTCCGACAGCATGATCGAGACCCTCACCATGCCCTGCACCCCGTCCATAGTGGCGCTTAACAACTGTACGAGCTTTCCAGGGAATTCTTACTGCTATATTTATGAACTATATATTCGAAAGGAGGAGTGCTTAGCTATTGGTACGTATCCAAACGATAATTAAATTTAGGCTAAAGAACATTTAATGATATGAAATTTGCAAAAAATATTTTTCCTCCACTAATTCTGCGCTGAAAATTTTATAAACCCAAATTAAAATGTAAACTCTTCTAACACACGTCTTTCGAAATGCATATCCACTTCTAGTAATCCTTCAACTACCCATTCAACGCTCCGCAAAACGGCAACCGGCTTGAGCTTAATATCTCCTGAAACAAACTATCAAACGAAGCACCACCTTAAAAGCTTCCTCCTGCTTAAACAACTCCAAATAGCGTAACGACCATCAGCAAACCTAATACGTAAGCCAATTTATCACCACCCTCCCCAAAATGCACCCACCGAAACCAAGCGACTTTAACAGACCAACCATATCGCCCCCCCCAAAAAAAAACACCACATAAATGGCCAATAGCCCCCAAACCGTGGTCGGTGTTTGGTGCTTGACGCACACTGCCTTTGATCACACAATTGAACGTAATCCGATTACGATTTTGATGGTTCACTTTTCCAACAGCGCTAAACGCAAGCTAGTTGAACGATTTGTTTTACCTTCTTTTGTACGTGGCCGCGTACCGTGCTGCCTTCTTCACTGTGCGCTGCGGTGACCAGCTAACGCTTGCGCGTGCTGACGAAGTCAATATTTCCAAAAGTAATACGCAACCGTTAACGAGTGTGCCTTCGCTCGTGTGCCGGTCTTCTCTTTGATGGCATCTGTCAGTGCAGCCGGAGTTGTGCGTATAGCAGCAGCCCATTCCCAATTACCCATTGCCGACGTCAAATGGGATAAATTTCGCTTCCTCTTTTGTTTCAGTGAGCAATTCATTTACGAAACCATTGATGGCCGTGCTCGGTAAAGTGTTTTCGTAGGAAAAACAGATATTTATGATGCCGGTTGATAGGAAAACAATTTTGAATGGAATCGAATAAATTCCTAGCAACAAGCGTCAACCAGCACTCAGACGTAGCACGGGTTTGAGCCGCTTTTCAAGATGCGAATGCTATTGAGCAGCCGAAAATAAAATATAAAAATAACGAAAAAGTAACGAAAACATCTGGGCGCGTGGAATCAATCAGCTTCTTTTTCATTCATTCGAGAACAGTTCAGACACGTATGATAGGCGTTTTGGTGAAGGGAAGATTCGATAGTTTGCTCCTTCACAGGCACAATGCGTCTGTTCGCCGATCTGCACTCATCAACGAAGATAGATTTGCTGGAAAATCGAAGCATTTCGGTGGAAAAGTGAAACTGGAGAACGCAAAAGCAAGCGTTTTTTTTTTTTTTTGCCAAGGAATAGTCTTACGGTTCGGGAAAGGCTTACGGTCGAGATTTATTACGGTCACGCCAGCAATCATGCGGCAAATCGTCTTGCCGTACCGAGGATGATGCCTCGGTTTGTCCAGTCCGCGAAGTGTTGTGCATCAGGGGCAGACGGGACAGCTGGACAAAACGAGGGTTGCCTATTGGCACAGTTGGAGCGAATTGTTTGCTATTTTCTACACGCGACTCCGCAATTAAGCGTGGATATAAAGTGAACAATCTATAGCAATAAAAACGCGGGAGCACGTGAATTTACCACCGCCCAGACAAACGCATCGGTCACACGAGTTGCTGCCTAGTATGATCCAAACAAAAGCGAAAAAAAATGGCAGTCGTAACGATGCAACGGGATGCAGCGTGTGTGCGTTTTTATTGCCTCTCGTTTAAAATTTTATTGCACTTAGTGTTAAACATGTGTACAGTACCAGCATGCAACTATGTAGAATGGTAGGGGGCGCTAGTGGCGTTACTCGCGGAGTTTTTTTGGCGAGATCGTTTTTCCTTATTACAAGTTTATTCGTGAACCGATTTTGAAAAGCGATATATCAAAAGATGCGCGCCATCAGAACGCATCGGGGACATAAAAAAAAGTGACCGATTTCATGGAGTTCGCGTATTTACAGTGGTTTCAAAAGGGAAAAAAGACACTGTTATAACTTTTGTGCTAGTAATCCTATTGGTGATAAAAGACGCTCAAAAGACTTGGTTTAGCGAGACCAACTTATGTTCAAAATTTCGTGGTAATCCGTGGAAAATTGACGAAGTTACGGCCCGTCAAAGTTGCGTACATAAACCGCGAAAATGGCGGCCTCCGGCTGAAAAAAGCGGTCCGTTGGCCAAACGACCGTTAATTTCAAAATTTTCGTCCGGGAGTTCCTCCGGCGGAACATCCAGTAGAGCACCCGGTGATTTTCGGGTTGTGTCCGTCCTGGCCTTCCGCGGATTCCTGGCGGGCTTCTGAGGCCCCGGGTGGCCAATTTTCCGATTGCTTCGAACAGGGCGTGCGACCCCTCAATCGACGCGTCTCGAAGAGAGGAGTGGGGGAAAAACATTTCCCCCCCTCTTCCGCCACCCCCCTCACCGCTAGAGCCGGAAAACCCCCACCAAAATCGGTTTTTCGCGATTTTCCCGGGGAAGGAGTGGAGATAGCGCCACGGTGTCTTGGGACGAAATCTCCGGGGTGGAAAACCACGTCTAATGCCATCTTCGGAAAAGCGATTTTCCTAAAAGCCAAAAAGATACAGCAGGAAAAGTGTTTTTCGCGGATTTTTTTATTTTTTTTTTTTATTTTTTTTTTCCGTCCGAAATTATTTGTGTGGCACCTTATTGGTTGACATTTTCCGAATATTCCCGACGGCGCCGGACTTGGACGTGTGGGAAGTCAATTAAAGCGTGAAGTCTGTGTGAGCAGATTGAGGTGCTGAACAGCACGGAAGAATGGAGACGCAGGAGAAGGGACACGTCCTGCGGTCAGGACGGACACGTTATACGTCCACTCCTGCTAAGCGGACGGCTACTCCATCGGTCGACTCACCACGCCCGACCAGCCCAGCAATGGAGGTGAGCGACATGTGCCTCTCCACTGACGATGAGGAGGGAGAGCCGATCAATAATACGGTTGTGGCTGTGGCCTTGTCAGCAGAGCGACCGGAGGCTCGCTCGGCAGGCCCGACTAGGACGGAGCCGCAGTTGGCACCTATGGATGGAGAGAGCAGCTCGCGGATGCTGGAAGCGCTTCTCCAGCAGGTCGAGGCGCTAACTGAGCAGCTGCGGCTTAGCCGCGAGCGTGAGGAGACCCTGCAGCGAACGCTGGAGACGCTGCAGGAAGGAATGCGGGCGCTGACAGCGATGCAAGCTGCGGCACTGCCTGGAAGCCAGGGCAGTGCGCGCACTAAGCGCAGCCGCGGGCAGCGTAGCCGGGCCAAGCAGCAGCAGCAGCAGCAGCAGCAGCAGCAGCAGCAGCAGCAGCAGCAGCAGCAGCAGCAGCAGCAGCAGCAGCAGCGACAGTGGCAACAGCAGCAGCCAAGCCAGCAGCAGCAGCGACAGTGGCAACAGCAGCAGCCAAGCCAGCAGCAGCAGCGATCTAGCCAGCAGCAGCAGCAGCGACCTAGCCAGCAGCAACGGTCAAACCAGCATCATCAGCAGCCAGGCCAGCAGCCACGGAGTCAGCAGCGCCAGCAGAATTGGGGGACGGCAACGGTGGAGCCGTCTCTAGGTCATGAAGGCGGCTCTTGGGCGGAGGTGGCTCGCCGTAAGCCGACACGCCAATCTGCAGCAGTGCAGCAGCCTAAGCAGCAGCAACGACAGCAGCTACTCCAGACACGGCAGCAGACACCGGTTCAGGTATATCGGCCTCCGCAGCTCCGACAGCTGCAGCAGCAGGGCCAGCAACATAAGACCACACGGCGTGCGAGACGGGATCTGATCGAGGTCGCTCCAGCTGAAGGTCAGTCTTGGGACTCGGTTTACGCGAAGGTTCGACGCGCCATAAAGGAGGATGTGGCCTACAAAGACCTGGTTGGTCACATATTGATCGGTCGTCGAACACACCTGGCTCTCCTGCGTATGGAGTTGAGTCGTTCGGCTAATCCCTCGCTGGTATTACGTGACGTCCAGCAAATTGTCGGCGAGGATGGAGTGGTTCGGCTAGTGACGGAGATGAGCGAGGTATTGATTAGCCATGTGGACCCATTGGCCCAGGAGTCCGACCTGAAGGAGGCAATCGACCAGAAGCTAGAAGGTGAGGCTAGCGTCGCTTCCGTCCACATGTGGAAGCTCGTCGACGGCACCAAACGAGCTCGTGTACGCCTACCGGCCAGGGTGGCCAAACAGCTAGCCGGGCAGAAGCTGACACTGTGCGACTGCATAAGTACAGTGAAGGAAGCTCCAGCAGTTCCAACAGAACGCCAGCGTTGTTATCGCTGCCTAGAGCGAGGTCATCTCGCGCGTGATTGTCGTTCGTCCATTAGTCGGCAGAACATGTGCATCCGGTGCGGCGTTGACGGTCATCGGGCCAAAACGTGTAACGCCGAAGTGAAGTGTGCCATCTGCGGGGGTCCCCATCGCGTCGGCCATAGCACATGTGTTCGTCCGGCATTGCGTTCACCCTAAGAATCCTACAGCTAAATGTGGATCACTGTCGGGCAGGACAGGACTTAGCGCTTCAAGCAGCGAGAGAACATCGAGCCGACGTCCTGCTTCTGTCTGACGTGTATAGGCCGCCCGTGAACAATGGGAATTGGGCGTACGATGCATCGAGAAGTGCGGCAGTGGTGGCCACTGGTTCGCATCCTATCCAGCGGATGTGGAGCTGTGCAGTGCCCGGAATGGTGGCCGCCCAAGTGGCTGGGGTCACTTTTATCAGCTGCTATGCACCTCCGCGTCGTCCCACACTTGAGTACGAGCAGTTCTTGGAAGCCGTGGAACTTGAGACTGCCTCCCACTCCAGGGTCGTCATCGCCGGCGACTTTAACGCTTGGCACACGGAGTGGGGCAGTGCGAGGAACGAACCACGCGGCGAGGAGCTGCTGAGTCTGATTGACAGGATGGGACTCGCGATTCTCAACCAAGGCAATGAACCCACCTTCATTGGGAGAGGAGCAGCTTTATCCAGCGTGATTGATGTCGCCTTCGCCAGTCCGTCGATTGCTCGAGCCGACACATGGACGGTGCTTCCGTTCGCCAGGTCCGATCACCAGCTCATCAGGTTCGAGGTGGAGGGGCCAGCTCAGTCGCCTCAGCAGAATCGGTCGCACCAGTCGTCTCGTCGCGTTCCACCAGCTGGCCGGCAGCGCGCTCCATGCGCTGGCAAGCGGTGGAAGATGACTCAGTTCAACGAAGAATCTTTCCTCCACGCGCTCGAAGATGTTAACTTCGCTGAGCAGGCTGCGACTGACACCGGTATGGTTGCAGCTTTGACGAGGGCGTGTGACATCACCATGCAGCGAGTCTCTCGGTTGCACAGTGACCCTCACCGCAACGTGTACTGGTGGTCGCCTGAGCTAGAGCGGCTTCGTGGGAACTGCCTGGCCGCGCGAGAGCGGACAAGGCAGATCATCGACCTGGAGGAGCGTAGCGTCGCAGCTGCTGAACACCGCACGGCGAAACGGCTGCTCGAGAAGGCGATTCGTGCCAGGAAGCGGCAGGCGTTCGAGGAGCTCATCGACATCGCCAAAGAGAACGTCTTTGGTGCTGGGTATAGGGTGGTGATGTCCCGGCTACGTGGCAAACGTGTGCCGCCCGAGACTGATCGTGCCGAGCTGGAACGGATAGTTTTCGATCTGTTCCCAACCCACCCACCGGTCTCTTGGCCAGACTCTGGCGATGCGGTTCCTGCGGCGGCTTCTGCTGAGCCTACCGACGCGATTCCTGAGGTCACTCCTGGGGAGCTCCTGGCCATTGTTGCGGATGTGGCTACGCGAAAAGCTCCCGGTCTGGACGGGATTCCAAACGCTGCGGTAAAGGCGGCGATCAGAAAGTACCCGGAGGCCTTCTGCCGCTTGTATCAGGACTGTCTGTCCCGCGGGACGTTCCCGTCGCAGTGGAAAAGACAGCGCCTGGTACTGCTGCCAAAGCCTGGCAAGCCTCCGGGGGAGAGCTCTTCATACCGGCCACTGTGCATGTTAGACGCACTCGGCAAGGTGCTGGAACGGCTGATCCTGAACCGTCTTAATGCGCATCTTGAGGACCCTGACTCACCGCAGCTGTCCAGTGCGCAATACGGATTCCGACGAGGGCGCTCTACAATCAGTGCGATTCAGCGTGTTGTCGACGCGGGCAAGACGGCTATGTCGTTCAACCGCACCAACGCCCGTGACAAGCGCTGCCTGATGGTCGTGGCCCTGGACATCCGAAATGCCTTCAACACGGCCAGCTGGCAATGTATTGCCGAGGCGCTGAGAGATAAGGGAGTCCCGTCGCAGCTGATGCGGATCATCAGATCATATTTCGAAGGACGCAAGCTGCTGTTCGACACCAGCGATGGCCCCGTCGAGCGTCACATCACCGCCGGAGTTCCGCAAGGGTCCATCTTGGGTCCGACCCTCTGGAACGCGATGTACGACGGGGTACTCGGCGTTGCACTACCGCCTGGGGTTGAGATCATCGGTTATGCCGATGATCTGGTCTTGCTCGCCCCAGGCACGACACCGACAGCAGCAGCAGCTACAGCAGAGGAAGCAGTGTCAGCAGTAGACCGGTGGCTGCGAGAGCATCACTTGGAGCTGGCACATGCGAAGACGGAGATGACGGTGATATCCAGCCTGAAGCAGCCTCTGCAAGGGGTTACCATCACCGTTGGCGGTGTGGTCGTACCGTTCTCACGCAGCCTTAAGTACTTGGGGGTACGGATACACGACCACCTGTCATGGGTGCCCCACGTCTCATCGATCGCAGAGAAGGCAACCCAGATTGCGATGGCGGCGTCACGCCTAATGCCAAACCACAGTGGCCCGAGGACTTCAAAGTCTCGTTTGTTGGCTGCAGTAGCGGATTCCACCATGCGCTACGCTGCACCTGTATGGCATGGCGCATTGGACAACCGCGAGTGCCGCAGGTTGCTGCAGCGGGTACAGCGTAGGTCTGCGATTGCCGTGGCGCGAACGTTCCGGACGGTTCGCTGCGAGACGGCGGTAGTATTGGCCGGACTCCTACCGATCTGCAGCGCCATTCGAGAGGACACTCGAGTCCACAGCCGCCGCGGAACAGCATCCAGCAGGGATATTCGGTTGCAGGAGCGGCAGCAAACCATCGTCGAGTGGCAGTCAACGTGGGATGCAGATGCCGCCGCCGAAAGTGCCTCCAGGTACATCAAGTGGGCACATCGCATGATCCCGGATATCCGATCGTGGCAGTCGCGGAGCCATGGCGAGGTGACGTTTTACCTGTCTCAGATACTCTCCGGACACGGGTTTTTCCGGGAGTATCTTTGCAAGATGGGATTCACCTCGTCTCCGGACTGCAAATCGTGCCCTGGCGTAGTGGAAAGCACCGAGCATGCCGTATTTGAGTGTCCTCGTTTCAACAACATCCGGGGGAGGCTACTGGAGGGTGTTGCTCCAGAAACATTGGTCGACCACATGATCCAGTGTCCGCAAAACTGGAGCAATGTGTGTGAGGTCGCCAAATCCATCATGCATGCGCTCCAGCGTGACTGGGACGAAGAGAGGCAGCTGATGGCCTTGCAGGATGACAACTCGTCTGCAGCCGACCGTCCAGACCCCGAGACCACCCGACGCAATCGGTACGACCGGCGGAACGAGGCCAGGCGCCTCCAAACAGTGGCAGCAAGAGAAGCACGGCGAGGTGGACGGCCTCCACCCCCACCCCCGTCACCAACAACGGCTGCCCGACGAGAGGCGATTCGAGCACGGGTCGCTCTATGGCGAGAGCGCCATAGAGACACCGTTAACATCCGGGCCCTTTTCAATCCGAATGCCTCCAGCGACGAGGAGAGCTTCGATGAAGAGGAGCTACACTCGAGGGGCCTAACCCCATCCGAGCTGGCAGCGGCCAGCGAGGAAGAGCGTTCGAGGCGCTAGGGGGTTTACGATTAGTAATGGAAACAGCGGGTTTTCATTACTAATCGAATGAAACTAATGAGAACAAAAAAAGGAAGGTCTTCTTCTTAGACAGGAGCGGGAGAAAATTCCCACAGGGGAATACAAATGTACTGCCGCTGAAAAAAACCCCTTCTGGGCAGAACTGCGTGCAGATAAAAGAAAGGTGAGTTGAACAATCTGTAAGGCCACAACGGTGGACAAAAAGTTACCGCAGAAAAGAACCCTCGCGGGAATAGTACTGCGTGTGACCAAGGAGAGGAATTTGTAAAATTCGTGGATTGAATAAATTCCGCCTAAAAAAAAAAAAAAAGGGTTGCCTATTGGAGTGGGATGATGTATGGTTGCAATTTGGAAATTGTCAAATACTTAACTAATAAATCGTGACGAATCATCGACTGACAAAGCTGCTCAACTATGGTTCGATAAGATATCAAGGAAAGTAGCAGTACAGCTCGAAGAAAATAGTTGATTTGTTATCTTTTTTTGGTAGTTGGAAAAAGTGACCATAGCTGTACTAAACGAAATTGGAGAATTCGGATACTCTAGAAGGATTCATGTATCTACTATTCCCAAGGGTAAGTAAAATTGTGTTGCGAAGTAGTATTTTAGTGCTATTATTTAGGTCCTGAGTAGGGATATGCGAAATAAGAACAACTAGTTTTGAAAGAAACTGACGAGTTCCAGAATAGAAATCCTGAACTTGGCAGTTAAAAACAGTGGTAGGAAATATCCGATGGTCGAGAAGATAGCATTGCCGGTTTTAACACGGTATAAATGGATATCCAGCAACGGCTGTAACGAAATCATAGAAAGCCAATAATGCCAGGACAAAATCTCTCGAGGTAGTAGTGCCATACAACCAGAAGAACGCTTGCTTAAAGATTTATACATTTAAAGCAAAACTAATAGTTTTTTTCCTACATAAGTTTATTTAAGCGCATTTTAACGTTAAAACACACTTAAAAATATGCTGTACTTGTTTTCACACGTGTATTTGCTATAGTTACAACAAGATCGATTATCATTTTTCGCAGCTACATCTTCTAAACTACGATTTCGACCTGTGCGGGAGAATTATGTGGTTGAAAATATCAATGGCAAAAACTAAAATAAATATTTAGATTAAACACGACAGCATTCTTTAAGCCACTTTTAAAACTTTTGCACTAGCTTTCATAATCATTCACTTAATATTTACCAAAGACTGGGTCGAATAAGGCTATTAATTTGATGTTTACGTCTATTTTCATTTTACTGAATTGTTTTTGAACCACCAAAAACATACAATTTTGGAATGTTTTTATTGTATTTAATATAACTTCGATACTGGAAACAAATTTGATTCAAAAATGAACACAATTCCTATGATGTCTTACTAGTTTTTTTTAAAATAATTAGTTTTTTTTAAGTTACCCACTTAGTCATCCCATTTTTAAGAAAAACTATGTTATCATATACCAATTACTTCCTTATTTTCCTAGCATCATATTTGTCTGTAGAGTTATGTACATACTTACTTACTTATCCGGCGCAACAACCGCTTTGCGTTCTTGACCTGCCGCAACAGAGTCCGGGTCGTCTGGTACCATGCATATAACATGGCCAGCCCATCGGAGCCTGGCGAGCCTAATTCGCTGCACGACGGTGAGGTCGTCATACAGTTCGTACAGCTCTTCGTTGTAGCGGCTCCTCCATTGTCCTTCCACACATACGGGGCCAACGAACCTTCTGAGCATCTTCCTCTCGAGCGCGGCTAAGAGGGCTTCGTCTGTTTTGGACAGAGTTCATGCCTCACAGGCGTATGTGAGTACTGGGACTATAAAGGTACGATACAGTCCTAGCTTCGACGGTTTTTTGAGGTGAGATGTTTCCTCAGGCTGTAGAATGACCGGCTGGTCGCCTGCATCCTAGCGCGCATTTCCGTCTCTTTGCTTTTTTCGGTGCTGACTTTTAACCCGAGATAGGTGAAGTTTGAAGTGAAATGAGTTTTGGACGACATCAAATTTGCGGTCACCTATCTGTACATCACCCCCACGCAGTTCCGGATTTCTTAGTAGGTGCGCTGATGGTGCCACCATCAATTTGGTCTTTGCCTCGTTAATCAGCAACCCGAGGTTTTCTGCCACCTGCTTGATCCTTTGGTAGGCCTCTGCTACATGATTAGTGCGTTTTATAAATAAGTTTTTTTTTAATATTTATGCAAATCAAAAGCCTGCAGGAGCATAAAATGATGATCCTTACAAACAAGTTTATAAAAACACAATACAACTAAGGCAGTTTTAATTGACGATGGTGTCAATTCGGTCTTGAATTTTTCACCGTAGAAATCATGAAAAAAAATTTAAGGTTAGTAGCTTCTTCACCGCAATTTTAAATATTAATCCAAAGCAACATTTGGTGCCAAAAGAATTGCAGATTAGCACCCGTCTTAATTGCAACAAACGTTTCCATAGCAATCGAAGTCTAGAATGACTCCGATGGATTCGAATAAATCGATAAAACTTATTGCATACTATTAGGCGAATCTTACCATTCATACACATCACGTATGATCACTTTGGACTGTATCAATTACAAAACCGTTTCTTTACAAATTGCATCATCAAAATTCAATGACAAATTTGTTGCTGTGTAACCATCCACGAAACTGTGATAAAAAAGTAATTCTACTATCAATCACATCACTGCCCACACAAAAAAGCAGCCCACACGCGAGCACCTTTAAAACCTGATGACAGACAAATCAGTTCACTTCCTTCCGCCCATTACCATATCGATTGTGTAGCTGATGGCCTCGGCACAGCACTACAAAACCCCGGAACAACGAAACTCGTTAGCGCACGTCCTCGACCATCAGTGTGAGCATTAGTGCATGACTTTTCACCCGGACTGTCATGATGACTTGCAGCGCAACACATACACACACGCGTTAAACTGCACCCGGAAGTGGAAATCAAAAGTTGATCTTTACGTACGCCTGAATTGGCACATGTATGTGGGTGAGCACTATGCTAACGACATAAGTGGAATAAAAGCAACCCCCCCCCCCTCCCCCGAAAACAGCGAATCATCATCATCGCCATCGCCGTCAGATGCAGCCATTCCGGATGGATTGGCATTCGAAATTTTCGCACTAGAAATAACAAAAAAACCACACACACAAGCCTAGTCACACGCATACATTCCCAAGCGAAACGAGTTTATGGTAGGTGTTTAGGCTTTTCTTTTATTTGGAAAAATTTTCACACACCCCTATTTTCCCACCTGAGCAGTCAAAAAAAAACACACACACACAACATGTCGTGCATAATTTCAAACCGATTTGTTGGAAACCGCGTGCAGCTAGCTATGCATTCCCTTGTTTTTTTTTTGTTTCCTCCCTTTGGAACTTTCTGTGTGTTTGAGTGTGTGTCAGGAAGGGGAGTGGTTCGTGTCAAAAATAAATTAAGTCATTCGAGCGGTTCACTTTATTAGCCACAACCAAAACCCCACAGCACGGGCACCAATCATGCAACCGCAGGTTGGTTGTTTCGGTGAAATAGAGGTCCCCAAAGCCGGGAGGAGTGGCCTCTACAGGTTCCTGTTTTTCCAACCCCTAATACATCAACGTCCCGCCATGCCACGCTACACCACACGCAAACACACGGCACGGAAATGCACGGATTTTGTGAGCGGATTCATATACGGATTCGATTCGTGGAAGCATTCGACGAGAGCGTCAGGGGCGAACAAGAGCGGGAGAAAATGGTAATTTAGGCATGATTGTGGTTGAAGGGTTGATGAATTGGACAGGAAGGCACCTGCTGGTAGTAGGCACACACTCCTGCAGCTCTTTCGCTAGAAGCTTCTACAATCAGTTTATTTTTATCTGACTAGGGTGAGTCGAGTCCTTCTACTTCACTGTGCACCGTTCCGGGGAAAAGTCAAACGTACAAGCACTCATGTGCTGGCGAGAATACAGCAGACTGATTTCCTTCGATTTGCATGATTTTTGTCAGTATTTCATGCAAATCAATGCCAGTCCTGTCTTCGCCGAGCGCACACATACGCAAGTGCTTGACTTCGATTGAGGTCTATCATAGCTAAGTTACTTAGTTAGTCTAGTGAAGTTGCCTATTTTGCTGCTCGACAGTCCATCGGAGTAAGTCCTTTCGAACTCTTGGTGCTCCTGGAAGTACGTCAGTAGGTATGCGGTTAGTTTAACGATAAATTGGAAAGAGATTGCTTTCAGAAAAGGGAAGAACCGGTACCGGTGAAATCGAATCCTTTCAACGAAACTAGCACGTGTGGTGTGTAATGTTTTGAAGTTATTTCTTTTTTCTCTCTCCTGTGCGTTGCAGCAATCGTCCAATCAACTAACAAATTATTGCATTTGAGGACAATTTACCACTATTAGAAGAAGTCCTGACAGGAGTGACAATGATGCAGAGTGGGTATCTTATTACATCTTCTGTGATTGATATCACCATTCCAGGAATGGCTTCTCTATCAAAGTCCTCACGACCAACGTGTCCAAAATAAACACTCATAAATGCCAATCTTGATATAAAAACGAAGCAAAACACACTCACACCCTCGGTCTAAATCTTTCATACAGATATTAGTCCTATCGCCGAAAACACCTGTTCCGCCACATCAATTCCTTGCGAAGCGGATCCAGAATAGCAACCTGCTGCTTGCTGCTGGTCCTGCGGGCTGTACCTTTTTGCGGTAGCCTCACATTTTCAACCCGAAACCATCCTTCCGAGAAATTGACACTGCAGTACAGCATTACTGGCTTTGTGCATTATAGCATCCTCCTCAAGTCGTACAAGAACAACAAAAAAAAAGGGCTTCACTTTAACAGGTAACACAAACGAACCGAAAACGGTTCCACATTCGCATTGTGAGTTGTTTGTTCAAAGCGCTCCGCTTTTTTTTACCGGTATTGTTCTCGAATTAGGAGTCCTTCCAGCATTTTTTTCGAATCAGGAGTGAGAATAAATGTGCGAATTTTGATGTGCACTAGCTTTGTTTCCATCGCTACACCCACAAAACCAAACCGTTTCTCGTACTTATGTGTGCCGGCAAGTGAGGGTTTTTTTGACATCGGTATTATGGGCCGAGCTTTTGTGATTTGAAATAGTTCTCAAATGATATGCGGATTGGATGGTTTTCTTTTTCAAAGGTCTTGTCCATCGCTTACTGAGAGCTATCAATTGTGCCCAATATGAGTGCTTGAGTAGGGCTGAACGGTTGCTAAGAGATTGGCTGTAAAAGGTTTCATCAGGTAATTTGTGGTTTAGGAATTGGGGAATGAATACTTCATAGTTGTTGGAGAAGAGTTGTCCTAAATAGTGTATTTGCAAAAAGAAAATTCACAAATTATTTTCTTTCATATAAGTGTTACTATGGATTTGATGAACATTTGATTATCGTTGGTGTGAATTGGAACCAGTGAAGGTTTTAGAGTTGCCTCTGGACATAGCTTTCAGCACACCAAAAGTGTGGTAACACATTTTTTTCGGTAGGCAATTGTGGTGGCACACTTTACTTCACTTTAGCATGGTACCACAGCAGCGTTTAACCCATCACTACATCAGAGCTGGAACGTTCACAATGCGGCCTGAAGACGCAAATGTGCTACTTGATTGCGGATCGAAAGGAACATCTACGCATCGTCGGCGTAAAGCAGGTTTCTACCAGGAGTGAGGAGCCTCGTTTTGTGCCCCAAAAAAGCATGTATGCGTCGTAAAGTGTGGGGACTCATTTGTGTGTAGTATGATCGGTCTAGAAGTAGTTCAGTAACCTCCAAATCAAGAACAGTACCGATACTGAAAAATCTGTAGCTTGGCAAGCAGTCGAGGATGCGGGACACTATCGAAACCTGCCTTGATATCCGTATGCACCGTTTCAATCTGAAGGCCCGCATTGTTAGTCCTATGGAACAGGTTGACGAATTCTAAGAGGTTAATGGTGGTTAAACGCTTTGGGACAATTTCGTGCTGAGTATTGGTAAGTTACTTTGAGGCAGCGGTGAAAAGCGGCTCGTTTCTTATGAGCTCAAAAACCTTAGCGAAGGGTCAAAATGATGTAATATCACAGTAGTTGGAGGAGTTTGACCTTTTTTATGCACGAGAATTACACGCGAGGCTTCCCAGAAAGCCAGATAGGCATAAAAAATCAAAGATATCCGAATAATTGTAAACAATGTGTGATTGAGCCGAAGCAACGAGGCTTTTTGGACGACAAAACATAACCAGGTCTCTTGAAAGATGAAGCTCTCGAGGTTGCAAAGATTTCTTTAGCTAAGCGTTGTTCATTCCTTCATGATCTTTTAATAGACAAGATCCTTCGGACGGAAAGGTCTGTTCGAAAGGTCGCAACACAATCTTGCGGTAGAACAGGATAAGACAACGAAACAGTTTTATCTACAAAGTCTCTTGGTTCATAAATATTGTAGCTGATGTCCTGCTAGATGACGAGGAATATGGACTGACCTCTAAGAAGTTTAGACTCTAAGAGGTCTCCTCTTAGACGACGAAGAGACTCTTAGACGACGAAAATCTCCAAGGGTTTAGAAGAAAAGTCGTCTAGGAAAATTAAACCACCCTGCATTCAAGGTTTCTCCAACTACTTGACTCCAAGGGAATACTCTCTTTCCCCACTCCAAGCTTGTAATAATGCGTTAAATTATGTGCTAATTTATTTCACTGCAAATTTTGAGTGTAGAAGATAAATGTTTTCTTGCGCTCTTAAGAAAAGCAAACATCATTAAAATTAGCTTCTTCCCTCCACGCTAGAACAATGAACATCCAACAAAGTACAGACAATCCATCTGACCGTCATTCAAAAGTAAATCATAAAAACTCACACCACACAATATGTCCTCGGTTTTGCTCAGCAAAGTCAAGGCCCATCGTCCCCATCGTTAGTGCCTTCCCGATAAGTCGCAATCTGGCAGCTGACAGGCTGGAAGAATTTATGGTGTCGATTTATTTCATAAATATGTAAACACTTCGACCTCCAAGCGTTTGGTCACCAGTTAGCGACTCTAGGCAGCGGTCTGGTGCTTGTCTTGTATCAACAACAACAGAAAAATGGAAGATCGGAAAAAAAACACGCCTCTACCAAACAGGTGTTTCAAGTGTCGTTGAACGCGTGAAAGCGAATATTTACTCTCCGGAACAGGGCAGCTGAATTCGCAACTGGGAGTAGCTGTTGAAATAGGAAATCGGCGGGTAGAAGTTGGAGAACTTGTTAACGATACTCATCCATAGCGGTGATTCATCCGAGGGGGTCTTCCGTGCTGTTTATTAAGGACACGTTGGGACCGACATGATTTAGTCGCCATGCACTGATTTATGGCGCTCGCTCGATGATAGTGGGGTGTGTGTTCAAAGGATACGAATGAATGGTTTGCTGGCGCGAATTTCGGTTGCTTTTGCCAAAGGTTAGGATTTTGTAAAATTAATCAAAGCAATGTAAGAGATTCATTGAGTCAATTACAAACGATTTGTGCATAATGGTATGATTTTAGAAATTTCCTGGTAAGGTAAGAATATTTAAATTAAATGTTTATGTTGCTGATAATTCTATTGTTTTCGTTTTATTCATGTTTGGAAATGGTTTAAAAACCCCAAACCAGTTTTGCCGATATTTACTCAACAATAACTTTTTCCATATTAAAATATCACTTTCGTGTGCGTGTTTAGAACTCCAAAACAATTATGCTCATATTTTATGCACATTTTCCTAGGCCGCGCTTTTTCGCCAAACGTTAAAACATACCCACACATACACACCATTAAAGTCTAGCTCGTGTGCCAGCACGAGATCGTAGCGATTTAATCGCAGTAATTAAATCATAAATCACGGCAAAAATGTAAAGTCTCCGGTCAGCCCCTCCGGTTGTCTTATGTCCCAACGACCGACGACAAACCATCGAGCTGCCATCATTATTATGCGTAGAGAGCAGTCCTCTCCTAGAAGGCAACATATGGACCACCGCACCCGTCCCCAATCCCATTACTTTAATCTTACGTCCATGATTTCTCTAAAAACGCTGCTCAACATGACGTTTATTTCGTTCCCGCGAACAGGATACCCAACGCCAACATATTTCTATTTGCTCACTTCCGGAGAACCTTCAACGTAGCCTGGCAAATGGATGTGTCCTTTGCTTGTGCCGAACCGTAAACGGGTACTTCCAGCGATAGAAGTAAAAACCGTAGCCCACCCTCCAAATGACCCGGTTCTGGATGGAGAATTAGCACCCAGCCCTGCCAAAGCTAACTGTATCAGCTTACACTACCGTGCTTGGTGACGACTGGCAACCCTGGGCACCAGTTGGGGACCCAACCCCTTAACGGCAATCCTAACGCCACTCGAATGCAGCATTGTCCTTAATGCTAACGAGCAGCCGTCTTCTTCAACGCGGTGAAGCCCAAACCAAAACCTTCCTCCCTAAAGCATTCATTCATCATCATGGGAACGGAGCGAATTCACCCCACTGTTCCCGGATGCGGAGTCCTTTGTGTTGGCGCCAAAAATGTGAACGCGCGAAACGCGATGCAAGTTGGCGCGTTTCATCAGCCAAAAGCTAAACAGCGCGTTATGTGATTCACGTGCACGATTCGCTCCGCAAAAAGAGGTGCAGAGTGCTATGCTTATCTGACTGTTGTGAGGTATTCCTAGTTTTGAACGCCCAATTTCAACACCAAAGAAACGCGAACCGATTTGTTCCGTACGTCTTGCGTTCTTTCGGAAATGTCTCCCTATCTCTTTCGCTTTCTTTCCCTGGTTATGGTTACAGAGCAACCACCCTAAGCAGGTTGCAGTTCTTCCTTTGAAGTTGCAACGGAAGAACCTCATCGAGGAAAAGGTTCAAGACTGGGTAAACAAACCATGCCACTTGATTCCGTAACGATAATTGCTGCTTCGGGGTGAATAGCTTTAAGTGAGTGTTGCTTGTGTAGTTGAATGAAGGCGTTTGAATTGAGGGCATTGAAGACACATTAATTCCAGCCTGAATGCAACACAACTCAAGCGTTTGAAGTTTATTGACATTAGAACGAGTACTCCTTGCAACTAGGATGACGTAGGCGCTATGTCTTTGTACTAATCGCATTTGTTTGTTTTCTTAAGATATAGAAACTAAGTGTTTCCAGCGTACAATAGATGAAAAAAACATTATGATAGATGATCTCTTGAAAGATGAAAAATTTAATTTAATGTGTGATTAAATTTAATTTAATCTTAGAATTTAATGTGTTGTTAGTTATGCATGCATACTGGTAAGTTTAACAACCTCAAAATGAGCAAGGAATATTAAAAAATTAAGCTCAAATCTAAATATGGTAATTAAAACAGTTTTTTCCGCCTTAAAATTTGCATTGATAATTCGGTATCCAACATACAAAGCCATTGAAGAACGTTTTTAATATCACTGGCTTATTAAACAAAAGAAAAGGTCAGAAGAATAGTCAATAGTAAAAAAAACCAACAAAAGGAAATCGACCAAGAAACCATAACATTGCAAGGGAAAGAGCAATTTGTAGAAAACTTGAAACCACTCTAGAAAAAGTTTTATAAAACATATCTTCATAATTATTTGACAAATTTTACCCATTTTTTCTCTCAAGTTCTACACTAATGATTCAAAGTTTAACCACTAATGATTCAATGATCAACAGGAGCTAGTTGTCTACGTTTAACCGTTATTATTGCCAGGTAAACAAACATAATAAAGTGTAGCTAAAGCCATTTTAACAAAGCCATAACCAGTTTGCTATAATTCAGCAAAACACATAAAGAAAAATTTTAATTTTTGTGTCCCGAAAATGTATCTTCATTGGATAAGTTTTTTTAAATTTTTTTTATAAATTTTTTAACTTTAAAAAAATTCTACACAGTGTCAAGAATCAAAACACGCTGAACCGTAAACCAAAAACACTTCAACGCCACGTATTTTTCAATAATGTATGACACAACAAAAGCGTGTGGATCGGAAGACCTTTTTGGCAAAAATCTTCACGAACATGTACACACCCGAACACCGTTTCGTGCCACGCATCAGTGAATCCTTTTGCCACCGGCATTACAACTAAGCCCCCGCACACGTCCCTAACTGTACGGAAACGTCCTGTGTGCGTGTGTGTGTGTGTGTGCCATACGTAGCCTGTTGTCACGATGGGCCACCGATGGGTGCAGTTCGTCGTGACGAGGAAAATGATGCCAATTTACTTACCGAGTCACGCACTCGGCACGCTAGCCACTTTGGCTTTACGCGGAAGCTTTGCCTTCAAGTGCCATCCTCGAACGAACAGCGCCCGCTCATTGCTTCATTCGATCAAGAAGCGCCAGCCAATTCCTTTCGCCCGCCGTAGCGTCTTAGCTGTACGCGTGCTAAAGCGAAGGTGCCGCCGCGAAATGACGCATCCGAAGCGGCAATGTTAGTTTGGGCGGCCCACGGTTTGGCTCAAAAGACAAAGCCCAACATGGCGCACACTGGGAAGGGTGTGCTGTGTTCGGGCGTGAGCAAATATTTGTGACACAAATGGTGCAAAGCTGGATGTTTGCTAGAGGTAAGAACGGGGCTTTTGAGGGATGGGTTGGGGAGGAGGGGGGGGGGGGGAGATCTGGCGAGCGGTGTTATGGATTTGGCAGTCAAAACAACCAACAACATTGTCCTCGAGTGGGACGATGTTGGGCACATTTCGGCAGATGATGGTTGAACTGGTCTTATCAGCGTTCGACGAAAGGAGGATAACGATGAAAACGGATTGGATGGATAGGAAGTTCTTTTTATTGGTAGAATAGTTTTGATGAGAATAAACAAAACTAACATCGAGTACTCAGCGGCAAAGATAATATAAACTTACTTAATCAGATGAACACTCTTTATTGTCGGGGAGGCCACTTTACTGGATTTCTAGAAGAAAACTCGAAACATGCTGCGACTGAATGTTGCTTACTATCGATAGATTAATGCCTGTTCGTTCGTCTTAATATTGACCGACCTTTTTCGACTAGTTTAGAGAATTAATCGTTAAACTGAGAATCGTTTAAAACTTTAAGTAAATCTCTACCACTTCATAAAGTATGCAAATTGACCCATCAAAAATTGTTTCCATTTAACAAATTCTGTACATAACTTACTACATGCAGCTTGCTGACAGAATTGATAGTCTCGCCATTCAGTTGCAGCAACCACTAATGGTGATATTATGGCTTTCGGAAATAAATCAAATTCCAGCCACCAAAACACAATTCTCCTGAATCAACACCCAAATAAAACAACAACAAAGAAAAAACCCACAAAATAGCACACCACACCAAGTACGGCCTTTCGACATTACCAGCAATCACCATGCCTGTGTGGTCATGCGTTCTACTACCGCGGAAAAATGCAATAAATTAACCGTAAACTAAACTGACGCTAAAGTTACGTACGACCCTTCCCTAATACGCTAACCACATAGCTGAGCTGACGACAATGCTCACCACTGGCCGGTACGGATGGGTGAACTCACTGCTGGATAACCGAAAACATTTAATCAAATTAATATGTCATACCATGTATGGAGCGAATTACGTCCCGTTCTTTCATCCCTGCCACGGTTTCCATGCTTGCCCCATCGTTGCGCCAAATGGAGCAGCAACGTTCGATTAGTTCACATGTTTATGAGATCACATTTTGCAAATATTTATCCCCACTAGCATGCTTGTTGGCGCATAATTTTGCACCGATCAATTTTCACCTCTACAGGGCCGCAAACCGCGTGAATTTTAAATGTGCCAGGAGGAGCAGTTAGTAGCGCCTAACCGCATGGTGGAATTAAAAGGAATAAAAACATAAAGTGCTTAACGTGTTTGTTTGATTTGGTCGCTCTGCATGCTTGCTGCAGTAAAACTATGTTCATATCCATTATTGAATTACAGATAAAGAAATTACGAATCTTACGAAGCGTTTTTAAATTTAATATATGGGAATTTATTAATGCAGTTTTTTTTCCTTTTTTGTCTGTGAATGAACTAATTGGAGTAAAAATCAATCATTATTCCGAAACAACAATGATACTCGGATAATAAGTAACATACTACATATCCATTATAAACGTTCGAAAATTGATACAAAAGCATATTTGTATGTTGAATTGCATACGTAAAGGCGATCTGAATGGAGGATTTAAATTAACACAGAGTTGCTTGTTGAAAAAACCATGTTTAAACTCTTCTCTAACACTTTTCCACTCTACAGTTATCGCAGAGTTGTCGATGATAACGACGGAGTTCTTCAAAATAGCTATGAATTTACATCCTTTTCTTCAAACGGCAGGAGCGATGTTGGATATCCATGCAAAACCTTTTTTCCGTAGTGATATAGTGATATGATATATAACTGACCATCCGACTTTGTGCTCTCAGTAAATCTAGCAAGCCATTTGATCATCTGCGAAACCTTAGAGTGTCATAAAGCCAAAAAGAAAAAAAACCTAAATTATTATGAACTTTCATCTATAGAGCATATATGTGCTAATAATATTATCCAAAAAATCGCTCATTGCACACTGCTCTACAATGACTCACTCTCACTCATGTTGTCCTACTCTTTTAAAGAACACATCGTCGTGACATGGCCCGGTCAACAATAGAGCTCCAGGAAACTCGATCCCTGTCTGCAGCTTCCCGTCCGTGTAGGCACCCGATCTCCGACAGGTCATCCTTCACCTGATCCAGCCAACGAGCTCACTGTGCTCCCGGACGCCTCTTACCGAACTGGGGATCGCTGAAGAATACCTTTTTGGCGGGGCATGAGTCCGGCATCCTCATAACATGCCCCAGCCAACGTATCCTGCCGATCCTTTCCACCGTCAGGATTCTCCTCCACACTCCATGCTCGAACACACCGCCAAAGATGGTCTTGAGGATGCGATGCTCATACACGTCAAGAGCGTTTGCATCCTCCGCTCGGATGGACCAAAACTCGTGACCATATAGGACCACCGGGCGAATCAGTGTGCGATATATCTCACATTTCGTGTGGTATCGAAGTTTTCTGGATCTCAGCAGACTGTGAGGGCCGTAGTAGGCACGATTCCCCTGCACAGTGAGTCTCCGGATTTCGATGCTGACATCGTTATACGAAATTACGACAGTCCCAAGATAGCAGAACTCCTCAACTACCTTGAGGTTGTTGCCGTCGACTAACAAGCTGCATTGATCGTCGCATTGATCATCAATCCAATTCTTGCTGCTTCACGTTTTAGTCGGGTGTACGCCTCACACACCTTCGCTGTCGTCTTGCCAACGTTGTCAATGTCATCCGCGAAGCCAAGAAATTGAAGAGACCGGTAGAGAATCGTGCCACGGATCACGTTTTCTAGCTCCACGCTTCGTATGACACCTTCCAAGGCTATATTGAACAGTAGACAGGAGAGTCCGTCCCCTTGCCTCAGACCCCTGTGAGATTCGAACGATTCCGACAGCATGTTCTATACTCTCACTCTGCACTGCACCCCATTCATGGTGGCCTTAAACAACCGGATCAGTTTTCCAGGAAAGTGGTGCCGCAGCATTATGTTCCATAGCTCATTTCGATCTATGGTATCGTAGGCCACCTTGAAATCGATAAACAGGTGGTGCGTAGGGATCTGGCCCTCTCGGCACTTCTGGAGGATCTGCCGAAGAGTGAAGATTTGGTCGGTGTTGGATTTGCCTCCAACAAACCCCGCTTGGTAGCTGCCGACGAAATCTGTAGCAAGGGGAGGAGGAAGTCTGCAGAACAAGATCTGAGACAGGGTCTTAAAGGCGGCATTAAGGACTGAAATGACACGATAGTTTGAGCATTCCAGTCTGTCGCCCTTTTAGTAGACTGAGTGAATGACGCCCAGTTTCCACTTTTCGGCCCTCCGGCCCCATCTTGAAGAGCTCGAACCGCCAGTCCATCACTACAAGCAGCCTTGTTGCTTTTAAGCTGCTTGATGGCGCTGACAACCTCATCCAGAGATGGCGGAGGCACTTCGTCCTCTGCACTGTTGCTGTTACTGAAGTTGTTGCTGCTGTGTTGCTGCTGCTGTTGGCTCGTTCTGCTACTTGCACCAGCCTCTCCTGCCCCGTGCTTCAGGTGTCCTTCCAAGTAGCACTTCTACAATGAACGGTGTTCTACAATGAATGGCTTCTGGTTCTTGTTCGATTAACCTTTTCAATTCAAATTTGAATACACAATCATTCAATGCAGATGCAACTACTGTATACGGTGTAAATCAATAGGTTTTATTGATTTACAATGCAATAACTTTCATCTATGACAAGCGAAACTTCAATTCTGTATGCAGATATTCTTCCATTTTTTCCAAATTTTTATGTCGGTAGAAAAGTAATTTGATTTGTTTACTGCACCATTACAGAGATAGTAAGAAGTAAATTTATTTACCGGTCAATCAGTACGCTCAACAACTGGTTAAATAATAGATTGGTTACATTTTTGTAGTCCATTTCCATCAACAGTCAAAACGACTCAAAACCATTACCGTCAGTCTTGTCGAAACAGTTCACGTAAACGCTATTAATTTCTAATTAAGTTTAACAGTTTACAAACACATCAACCATGTAATCGAACTTAACTAGGAACGCTCTTAATTTGATTATGTCACTGTTTTGCATACATTTAGGCGTGCCTGACTCGCATGCGTTACACCCGTGCCTTACTGATTGAATTGGATTTTCTATTGACATTGCAACGCTTTAATGATCACCATTTGAACCAAGCAGGTGGAAAAATGGTTTGAAGTAACGATTCAATCGAAAGAACCGTTCACTACGTGGAAACTATTTAATGATCATATAAAGTTTCAGAAAAATGCCCTTCCTTAGAAAAGCGCCTACCCAGCCCGTGTGTGTGTGTGTGCAACACAAGCATTAGCTAATGGATATTTGATTTTTCATTCATTTCATCGAAATAAGCCTTAGACTAAAACTACAAAGTCAAACCAGTTTTATGAGCGCACAAAAATATCAAACTTCGATCGAGCTAACTAAATTGAAGCGGAAAATATGCATGTTCTATAATAGTCTAAATCCACCCTATAGCCAGATCAAACAATCCTGTTTTTGGCGTGCTGGCAGCATCGAAACATTTCCCACTGCTCAAAGGCTTTGGCTTTGCATGCAAACAGACCCAAAGGTGGTGGAAACATATTCCGTAAACCAGAACACAGGTCGAACGTTGATACCAACTCCGATGGGAAATTTGGCAATTGAATGAATTCCATGTGATGGATACGTTTTGCAAATGAAGAAAAGCAATCTCCAAATACACAATACCCGTACCCACGTAGCGGTATCCAGGTTTGCCGAGGGCCACCATTTGACATCCGGGGAGTCAAGTGATGTTGCCCAGTTGTTCGGTGACAATATCACTTCACTTTATAATATTGTCTGTCGCAACCTGCCTCCTGTGTCGTGGTGGTGGTGGTGGTGGTGGATCTCGTCTACCATGCCAAACTGCCACGCTCCCTCGATACGGCACACGGCATATGAGTGCGGAAAGAATTTCAATTTTATGCAAATGAATACCACCAACATCCACTTGCGTAACCACTGGTCTCACGTGATGCGAATCCATACCGCAACCGTACACTCAAGTTGGAGAAAGTATGTTTGTGTGTGTGTGTATGTGTACGTGTGTGTATCTAACAAATGTGCGGATTTATCTTTGATTTGCTTGTTTCTTGATCTGAACGAAAAGACACAAGCGCGGCCACGTCAAGGTGTGGAAAGCAAGCCAAGCTTCAATGATTTTTTTAACGGAAACGGAATGCGACAGTTGAGATGGTTACTTTTCTTCTGGTTTTTTCTTTGCCGCTTTCCAATCTTACACCGATATGATATATGTAAAACATAACGCCCTTTTTGAAACAGGAAACGCTACGCTCGTTTGATGCGTAATGGATGAATGAGGCACGTTTGCGTTATTACACGTGACGAACAGTTGGTTGGATGTCCGTGTCACTTAGAAGTATTACTGCTGGGGTTTACTGGTTTGCCACCTGTGCGTGCGTAGGAAGACGATTTTCTGTAAATCTTGGTGAAAAGGAAGAAACGAAAGCTATCGGAGACGGAGTGCACACCAACGAAGTCTCTCAAAGTTTATCGAACAACTCGCTGAAGCGGTGAAGATTTCAGCAGCAATTTTCAAGAGTAATTCTATGCTGCTGTAAGTTGAAGCAGCTGCTGTACTTGCTTGTAATGAGTGCTTTTTCAAGGGTAGCAGCAGAGAAGTTTGCTACTTGAACAAAACGTTACGTCCTGCTTGAAGATTTAATTTTCTTCACCGAACGGTACACTTTGAAATCGCATCGAATAACATGTTGTTATCATGAATTAAGCTAACTTACTAGCAAGAAAATTAGATAAGGTAGTGCAATCATTATAAAAATTGGGGTTCGTCCTAAATTCGAATTCCTGAAAAAACCGCCAAGAAGTATGCAATTGAAGAAATTGTTAATTAAAAAAAATTTAAGCAAATAAGTCACTTTTGCGTTGAAAACCAAACCAACGCTCTCAAGTATGCAATTAATGTATTGAGTAATAACGATTAAAATATTTAAACCCAGAAACCGATCCAACAAAAGCTTCCAATTTATTCAGCAACCAATTATTTCTACCATCCTTCAGCCGAACAGCTCTCTTTTCCGCTTTTCATAAGGTTAGAAGGTAATGCTAAAATAATTTGTACCGGATTTGTACCCAATTTTGTGTCACGCCGTGCCTCAAATTATGGCACGTACAGCAGCAATAGTAGCAGCATGCGAATTGAATGACACTTAAATCATCATTACCGGAGACGCTTCTCTGGATGCGCTCCCTGTGCGAAAGCGGGAAACTTCTTCCCCTTTTGCCATTTAAAAAAGCCGGAAGAAAGCAACATATGCGTAACCTGAAATTGAAAGCAATCATTTCGTAGAAGTAGCATTTTTGCTTTGCTGTCCCTATTTTACCCAGCTTCCCGATAACAAACGAAACGAGCGGCAGGGCCAAGCAAAAAGTTTCTTCTTGATGGCACCATCTCGCCCAGTGGTGTCAAAGTAAAAGAGGTAAAAGGAAGGAATACAGACACACACAGACACACACACACAAAATGTAGCAACAGCAGCACCATCAAGTACTTAGACTGTGTGTCGAGTGCTTTCGGTTTAGAGAACAGAGGCGCCATCAGTCGTTCTGTGTTGGGTTGGGTGTTAACGAGCAAACGCTTCGTCTGCTGCCTGTTGAAAAACAAAATCAGTATGTTTTGCCAACGTGTGTCGCCCGTGTGATCGGGAAGACAGTTTTGTACTACAGCAAACCCCAACAACAACAGGAAAAAAAAAACATGGGAGGCCAAATACAACAGCAGAAAAACACTCTGCAAAAGCGACTGCTCACAGACTGCTGCTAACGAAAATGAATGGCCCCCCTTTTTCCAGTGGAGTTGGAGTGCTGAAGTTTCTGGCAGCACATTGAGGCACAAAAGTTCAAACAGAGCATCAACCGAACAACCCACCCCGGATGATGTTCCCGGACGTCAGATTGCCAGGCAGACAAACCAACTGCTATCGAAGCAAAAGCACACACCGGTGGGGCTTGAAAAAAATGTGATGATCAGCAAAAATAAAAGTGTCAATCAACTACCACCCATCTACCTCGGCTAAGCTGGGTGCCTTCTGTGCCAACCCATTATTCGTTCAGCTTCGAAAACACTCCCAAAGCTTCCGCTTGTGTAAGATGTCCGTGTGGTAGCTTCCTGCTTTGGTTCGCTTGCGAAAAAGATTACCCCCATATTCTGCCTGGTCACCCGCAGTGAGGATGAGCTAAATTCATGCATCTTTCTTCATCTGGTTCGTTCCTCTTCGACGAAACATCTCACCCATCGACGGATGTGATAGGAAGCAAGAATTGGGATCCGTACGCACGTAATAGTTGCTTTTTGCTATCGCTTTGTGTGTGTGTGTGTGTGTGTGTGTGCTCAAACGCATCTTGTTTTACTGACTCTGCGCTTGAAGCAGAAGGGCCATCATTTACACGACTGCAAAAGCTCTAAGGAATCTTCTCACGTGCACAGGGAGTTGTGTATTCTTTCCAGCCTCCCCCTGTTTGACTATTCACCACCTTGGGACGTGCCGGTGCAAAGGTAGTCGAAAGGTATTCACACACCATCCACCGATACTTCAATCCTGGTAACATTTAACACCATGCCTACAGCAACTGAATGCTGCAAGCAAGTAAACGTTTGACTCACAGAACGAGATGGCTGCTTTCTTGTTCACAGATTGACCTTTTTGGCAAGTTAACCGTTTGACAAAAGTGAGTGTCACATATGCAACAATGTTTTGTGGTGCTAGGTGGCACGAAAAAGGGCAATCAGAATGGCTGTCAAATGTGTAAACGTTTCTGATGGGTTACGGATATCCCGCAAAAGAGTAACCTTACTGGCGGAGTAATGACGTATGTCATCTGATGCATGATTGAGGAACCTGGCTAGGCGATAACGGCGCCGGTGTTCACATGGCAGGACCTGGGGTCAAATCCCATCCGGACCGTTCCCTTGTGGTGAAAATTGACTATCCAACTACGTGGTATCAGCATGTCTAGTAAGCCATTAGATGGCCGGCGTGAGATGGTCGTTAAGCCAAGAAGAAGTAGAGCATCCAATTTCAATTGTATAGTTCTTTAAGCAAAGAAGATGAAGAAGATATTTCTTTCAACAAACCTCCTCAGTAATTTGTTATTGATTTATTTATTTGTTGTCTATTCGATGGACGTTTAGCCCGCTCGACAGCATGTAACAATTATGAAACATTTTAACACGGATGCCAAACGAAGCCCATGGTTTGGTGATTGCCAGCATTGCACAAGACCGAAGCAAACTAGTGTCTACTGCCAAGTAAAGAGTGTAGCAATGGGCAAACGATGCTACCGTCTTCTTCACCGGCAGTAGATGACCAGTCCAAGAAATGGGCTAAATCTTGAGACAAAATGATCGAGCTGTTTTTCTAAGAGTTAGTACACTGTTGTCTTTCGAGTAGCTGTAGCTAAAAGTGATCGTTACATATTTTTCCTCGAAAAACTTTAATCCATTACGCTTGCATCAGCTGTTGAACTTGCTCAAAGAGGCCTTTAATAAAGCTTGATCTTCAGGCTCACGTATTCATCTGAATGCAATATGGAATCATCATTGATTGATCATTAATGTATAGCACGATTAGCACGAATGTATAGCACGACAATGGTGTATGGGTGACGCCATGAGGAACACTGCAGATAAAAAGTTAACTTGGGTTTCTTGGACGTTAGTATTAATTTTTTTATCAAAATGTTGCTCACCTTCCGATGCATATATCCAATACGTCAAAAAATATTTGAGTTCTCAAGAATGGTAAATTTATTGTTCCTTTAAATAACATTGTTAATGATGGAACTATAGTTCTTGAAAGACAAAGCAATCGAGCAATTGGAGAAAAATCAACTACATAGGGTAAGTGTACCAATTATGGACGAGTTTGTACAGCGTTTTCACAAAAACAACGATTTTGACAAAACTGTTAAACTAAAGTTGACAAACAAAGGTTTATTTCGTAGAAACATATTTTCTACGTATTTTTCCTTTTACATTTTGTAATTTAAGCAAGTATCACAAAAGTAGTAGCCGTTTTCCTAAACCTCTCCGATGTTCCAATTGTTATGCTATGGGTGTACAAAATGTTGTGCTAGTCAAATATCATATTTAGAATCATTTCTCTCAAAACATAGAACTTAAACCAAGAGAATAACTCTTTTTAGGAATTATATGCAGATATTAACCAAAAATAATAAAAAAACACATTTTTCACATTTTTTTTTTTAAATCATGGTTATGAGCGACAAAAATTGGTTCGATTTGATACAAAATGACAGCAATTTTTGCAGTCAGTTAAGAATGCTGGCAATGTGCTGTTTTTTTTTCAAATCGTCATTTGGTGTTTAATACAATCATAAAATACAATAGCCATGGAAGGTGTTAATGTGTTATAAATTATTTTTAAACAAAATATGCAATTTTCATGTACATCATAAATAGAGAATTATTTATTAATTTTAGTGCATAACATACACTAAATTAATATCTTTTGTCTTGGCTTGACACATCAAGCTTTGACATTGAATATAACAGATCAAGCTGCAAGCCTCATGCTTGCACAACAATTGGTGCTCTCGGTTTTCCTTCCATCAATTGTTGTGCTTTTTTAAAAATCGATCAAAAAAATAGTTATCATTGTATAATTATCGAAAACGATGTTGTTAGAGTTTTAATGAATAATAAACGAATTTTAAAAATCATTCTTCGCTGCTTGTGCGCTCTAGGTTTAATATAAATTGAATAAAAAAAACGTCATTTCTTAACAAACCAGTAAGGAATGGATGACTTTTTGACAGCAAGAATGAAAATCGTGATTTTTCGTAATTTAAGCTTCCAAACATGATAGATTATGTTAATAAATTAATTTGGGACAGCAAATCGCTAAGGTTTTGCTATATTTTCCATTTTTCCGATGATAGCACAACAATTGGTGCTAGC
This sequence comes from Anopheles maculipalpis, assembly GCF_943734695.1. Lineage (NCBI taxonomy): Eukaryota > Metazoa > Arthropoda > Insecta > Diptera > Culicidae > Anopheles > Anopheles maculipalpis. Next base: position 20,050,369 of record NC_064872.1, on the reverse strand, counting down.
ACAACAATTGGTACACTTACCCTATATGTTTTTTGTGAATTTTGCAGCCTTACACGATTTGAAACACCAATACAATGCACAATTTCTAGTAACGTAGAAATGGAAAATATGAAAACACTTAACCACATGCATCAATAAACTATACAGAAACTATATCATTAATATCTATATCGTATTTCTATGAACCCTTCTTTCATTCCCAATATAAGGCTCTATTTCATTGTAAACACCAACGTTAGTGTTAGTTTTGTTGAATTCTATTGATTGAAATTGAAGTCGGTTTCAACCGCCAAAAATTATGCAATCAACATAACATTACTACCGTAAAAAGAGCTCTCGTAGATATTTAACTAGGAATTATTTAAAATGATAGGATCTATCCCCGTCCAAGTTAATTTTCAATCTAACATCAATGTCATGTAGTTTAAACTATCCATGGCAAAACTCTTAAACGACATACTACCCTACACATTGCACAGGAGTGGCATCTTTAAGTGGCATCTTCTAGCAGTCGAGTTCCACTTCCACTTTAACTCCATTGTTGCCAAATCCATCCACTCGCGGTAAATTCTTCGGTTCCAAGTGGGTGGCCCATGCTTCATCTTGCGAAACATGAGAAATTGCACTCAGCTGAAGCATTTCCTGCGGTTCTGCGCAATGCATGCACAGCAGCCCTTCATGCCAGCAATTAATATTAATGACCAACACAACCCGAACAACAGCCAGCCAACAAACCGACCCAACCTCGGCTCTGCGTTGGCTCTGCAGGGAGGTGGGCAGTGAGCCACACCATTGCCACCAGACCTGTGCACCTATCCGGCATACAATGCATCGTGCATGGATAGTGGCAAAAACGCGCTAAAACAGGGATACACTCACACACGGTAATGTTGGTGGCTCAGTCAGCGATCCAAACCGTTTCGGAGTATAGGTGTATGGTGCTGTTTGGGTTAGTGGGAAAAATTCTACTTAACGCCGCCCTAATCAAGGATAAGCCCCGCGTGGATTTCGTGCCATATAGATCACCGTTTTACCACGAACGTCGCTGGAATAAATTTGTGTCCCGTGGCATCCCATGTGCAACTTTGGGCACAAAGAGAACACTGTTTACAGCAATTAAACATTGGCCGAACGTGTGTCGGCATGCAGATTGATGCTTTGCGTCTTTCACTATGCAGATGCACTGAATCAGAAGAATTGTAACAAAAAAAAAACAAACGATCCTGAATGATCCGATAATGGATGCAAATATTCATGCCATCGTGTACATCCAGCCGGGATTGTGTTTTAACGCCGCACTAGGAAATTCCTCTTCAAGATAAGCACTCTTCATTTCTTTGCTGCTTCGTGTGCGCCTTGGTAAAGCTTCTGCAGAGGAAACACATTTTTTTCTTCCAGTGAAGTGGTTGATCTTGCCTGCCAAGAAAGGGGAGTTTTCATAAAAATGATGTTCAGAGCTTCATACCAGATGCTTTGCGACAATAAAGACAAGCATTTTCCAACGGTTACCGTGGCCAACCGAACGTAACTACTAAATGTGAAGCAGAGCAGCACCGCAAGAGACTCTTCCGATGAGAAGGAAATATGCACAGCGATAGCAGTGAAGAGTTCGCGTTCCGGTGCAGTAAAACTAGCCAAGAGCATGATTTGTTAGAGTTGGTTGTTTGGTGTAATTTTTTTTTTTTTTTGTCTCGTCGACAACCTCCGGCTTCTACTGACTCTTTATTTGAGGGTTTACAACCGTCCAATGGTTGCCCCAGTCTCAGGAGTGGTCCAGTAGTTTATTTGACCAAGCTAAACACTCCAGACGCTATGAATAAATCCACCTCGCTATGTAAATGCACTCGGGCGTACAACCGTCCGTAATGAATTTTAACACAGTTTCAGCCGTTTGTTCAACAGTTTATTATGGGCGCACACATTTAAATGGTATCTGTATGGCCAAGGGGCAAAACATGGCGGCCATATTGTGTTTCCGCTACCTGTTAGTGGCTGGTCCAGCAAGATCAAATTTTAATATCTCGTGCTTGCTCCGTGCATACATTACAACGCACAATTACCTGCAACGTGGGATGTATTTAGTAGCGAAATATGCTTCTCTTTATGGAGAAAACTTCAGAAAGCGTATATTCTATGAATCCCAAACAATTACACATTATACGAACTGTTCTCGCAGAAACATTCTAGTTATTTCGAAGCAGCTCCATGAGCGGTTGAATAAGCTTTTATGTAATTATTTTTAAAACATGTCTTGATTCTCGATCATGAAATACATGGTCACGACACATGGTACACGACAGCTTTCTCCCTTCTCCGAATAAGAAAACTTTTTTTTTAATCGAAAGCAAAGAGAAAAACCTTCCTTGTGTAGTCACTTCACCGAATAGCACTTTCGTTCCGATAAGTTTCCACTACATGAATCTTGAGCGTTTGCCGAGCATACGAGTCCAGTAGCTTAGCAGAAGAAAATTACATTGATCACTTCCGTTCATGATTGGCGAGTGATTTTATGTTTCCTTTTGAAGGATGCAAGTTCCGATTCCGTACCAGTCACGATTGCACACTTCAACTGCAACCAGCTGTGGCATGTAAATGTTGCAGTACGGAATGCTCGTTCTTAGAGGGTTTTTATGCTTTTTTTTGTGGCAGACAACTTTGTCATGGCGAAGGGTTGCCCAAAGCGTTTGACATTTTGCTGTTTGTCATCCCAAGCAGGGAGCTTATTTAGTACGATTTGATTACATGTGCCACTTGAAAATACTAAACAAGAGCACAGTTAATATTGAATTTTGCATACTTTTGTGCGTGTTAGTAAGTGTTTTTTTATTAAACTAGGAAATGTGAAAAAATATTCTTTGTGTTCTACTTATTTTGCTTTCATATTCGGTTCAGAATCAAATCTGTTATTGTTTACTGTAGGTTTAGGTATTACTTAAGTATACCCTATGTATCAGCTCAGCTTTGTTTATAACTTATTTATTGGAATTGTGTAAAAATTCTAGTAAAAAATCTAATAATGACAAATAAATAAGTAAATAAATAACAAATTTGGTTTATTAAACCAAATAAACTATCAAAGAAACATATAACAATTAGTACTTTCTTTCAAATGTAAACAATGATTATGGTTCGTTAAAAGAAAAACAATTTTGTTAAAGCTAGTTATAGACGTTAAAGTGAAAGCTATGCTTCTCCAAAAATACTAATTTTTCGAGCTCCCTGGGATCCGTTGTGCCACTTCTGATTAGTTTTCCTCTTAGATAGTCTCGAATGCTTTTTCTGCGATAAAATGTCGTGTAAAATGTGGATTTCTATGATAATGATTAATGCAATCCGTAAGCTATGCGCTAATACTAGTTTTGAATATGGTGCTGATGGTATTGACAATCAAATCTCACACCTTACCACTACACAGGTCTCTGAATTTGATGCTTCTTCTTCTTCTTCTTCTTTGTGACTTAACGAACGAAAGGTCACGCCGGCCATCTAATATGGTTTACTAGTCTTGCCGATACCACCTAGTAGGATAGCCAGTCCTAATTCCGGGGGACGGTCCGGACGGGATTTGAGCCCCGGTCCTGTCGTGTAAAAACCTACACTACCGGACCGCCCCATAAATTCAATTTATGCTTTAATGTAACCCTTTGAGGACAATGACAGTGATTATTATTGCTACTACAAAAAAAAAAAATCATGAGATGTAGATGTAGATGTAAGCTCATGTAGTGGAAAGGATATTTAGTCTATGACATAATTCAATGTGAGCGTTTATTTGTTTGATTGCAAATGACATCACGCACCCCTACTAGCATTGCTCTATCCTGATCGAATTTTGCCTTGTTTTGCTGTACTGGCTGCCTCCGTTCACAACTGTCAAAGCAAAAGCATGATCGCAGCAAATCCACCAGCGTACGAAACGGTGAAACGAGAAGTGGGTAAGAAAATTAAATCACATCACGATTGGCTCATCCATTTGAACTTTTAAACGGAGCCGATCAATGCTTCCCACCGAACGGAGCACATCAATAAATGATGAGCTCAGAAAGCGGAAAGCGAAGAAAAATGCTCGTAAATCTTGCATGCAACTGGCGGGCAAACCGATTTCCACCAGTCCGCCACTCCCGCACAACAGAATGGTCCAGAAAGGGGAAAGCAAATCGATAAAGCTAACCACGGTGTATGGTGTTCTTATATATCTGAGCGAACGATAGAGTGAGAGAGAGAGAGAGAGAGAGAGAGAGAGAGAGAAAGAAAAATGAGTGTAAACATTCACATCCGGTACCCGGTACTGCCAGAATCGACACAGCCCGGAGGCTTAAGAACGGTACCGGAAGAAATTCGGAACGGGAATGGCAGACCTTGCTGACAGATCTTGTCTTGCGGGCAAATATTGCAAACAGCGGTTATCGAAGCATGAAATTCACCTGATGAATCATTCAACAACTGCTGACAGTCATTTAGTGCAGACAGGCCCACAATTGGTTGGTCTTCGAAATCTTTGCGAGCGGAGAAACCTCAAACCTTGATGGATATCCCATCAATTTGCCATTTGAAGCTTTTTAGTTTAAGGAAATTCGAAGGACTCTTTTTAAAGGAGATTTTTTTTCCACACAAAATTTAATAAAACTATGAGCGCCTAAACCAATTCGGTTTTGATGCGTTTAGTTTAAAAGAATTTAAAAAGAAATAATCAGTTTTTGGGACAAATTCATGGACAAAATTACCTTCATTCGCTCAACATGCCTGTAGACAACAGTCCCAACATGAAAGCAGTTCTTTTGCATCCCTTCTCTCAATGTGTTCAATCGAATTTTCAAAACCAAAAGTAACAGCGTGCATGAAAATGTTGCAAAATTGAATTTTCCGTACCATCTTAACCAACTCCAAATAAAACCCCTTTCTAACATGATTGCGCATCAAACCATCCCACAAGCCATCCCGGGGAGGTTAATTAGAGAATGTAATTAAAAATCCTTTTCAATACCACACGGGTTGCTGGTAAGCCACATCCATCCAGCAAGCCCGGAAAAGTGGCAAGTGCGTCCGAACTCGAGTAGCAGTTTAATCGTTTCGGTTTGCTCATTGGTTTCAAGGTGGACGACCCTTTTTCTGAAGGGCAGCAACATTGTGCTCGTGTTTTCTTTGATATTCAATTAACAGCCTTGAAGTCTAGTAATTTTCGGGTACGGATCTTTTTTCTTCCTTTGCTTTAGTTCAAACAGCCAAGCAGACAGTGAAGAAATCCAATTCGTAATGTAATTTTAGCCCCAAAACTGTAGAACAGAGCGCAATTATTCAAAAGAAAGGAATAAATTCTCTACCGAAACCCTTTTGCGAACGTTCAAAAACTTCTCCATCTCTAATAGTATAATGTTGTTTTGCGAGACAAAGCCGTTGTCATCCCTCGTTAATCCCTTCGCCAAGTTCAAAAAGCGGATTAAAGCCTTTATTATAACCGTCTAGTGCTGTACGTAAAGTGCCAGGAAAGGTCACGATGTACAATTTGTGCAAACTGTGTAGGAAGAGATGGACCACAGAAGATTCGACGGAAACAACGCGAAGAATGTGTTATTCTGCACGGAAAAATACATTTTAAGCCTAAAAGTATGCAAAAACGTAGCATTTTTTACACGAAATAGCTTTACACAATGCGGACACGCTATAAATAAGTATTATTTGATGTATTTTAAGCAATTTTTTATTTCCTCCTTGATTTCTAACCCTTTCTTGTAGAGCAGCTACCACAAACATGAAAGGATTCACCACAGCGATGATAAATGTAGCCCATCAAAGTAAAATCAACCGAACAATGCTGCTTACCATTTCCACTACTTCCATCAACACTACCCAACCTCATCCCACACAAACATTAATTGCTGGCAGGTACATTCAGCTCCATAGTATTCACATACATACAGATGCACACACAGCAAGACCGACTGATCCGAATCCTACAGACAGCAAAAAAGCTTGGCACACGAAAAAATATTTCCACACTGTAACATAATATCGCTGCAAAGCGAGCCAACGTTCGACAAACGGAACCGTGCAATAATGCTCCTTGTGTTAGCGTGAAAAGAATGCACAAAGTATCAGGCTGAAAGGAAAGAAAGGGTTTTCGAACGAGGAAAAAGATTACACGCCTCAAACGAGCGAGAGTGAACCGAGGCTGAAACTGGCAGCTTTCTATTCCATTGCGAAAGGCTACGTAACCCGATCGTGGCTGGTGTAGGTGGATGATTCAGGTATTTTTTCCCTTCACTTGAAGCCACAAAAACACGGTCTGAATGACAGAATGAGGGAAGGGTTTTCTTTTTCCTAGGTCTGGGGTTGAACATGGGGACTGCGAGAGAAAAAAGTAACCGGAAAACGAACGCTTCAAGCAATGTACGACGTGCTTGTGGCCTCGAGTTGATTGATAGAATGAGCAAATAGGAAGCAATCACGGTTAGCTGGACGAATTTTTGTAGCTGTCTTTTTTAACTGTTTATTACGTTTTCATAATCTAAAAAATAATTTCTGCAACAAATCTACTTACCATAGTGTGATCTCTTTGCATTCTTTCATAAGGGACCTCTTCTTATGTCGAAACATACAAATAACAACTAACTTCAATTTACCACAGTTCATCTTTTATTTTTCATTTTTCAATTTTATTTCTTCACATAGCTTTCATTTCACTTTTGTATTCCATTGTTTCGCTTGCTCTTAGTAGTTGTAGTAACAAGCAATCATTCCTTTTTGTGTGTTTCCTATATTTATCTCCGTTTTTTTTCTATTGTTTTGTTTTTAAATGTCTCTTTTCTTACTTTATTTCGTTCTTGCATCATAATTCTGTTCTGTTATGGAATGAAATTCAATGTAAAATAGCTACATAGTTCTACCTTCACCCAAAAACAGGACGATTATCCGATTCGAGTTTTACTTGCTTTCTCCGTCTCAGATTTGTGTGGCTTTGCCCTATTCTAAACGAGTCGTTTCTCGTCGTTTGTGACCAACCAGTTTGTCTTCCCTTGCTCCAATTTTCCGGCCATTCCATGGTTCCGATTGGATCGATTTTTTGAGTCCCATTCAGTATGCAAAGGGCGAAAATGAATATCAATCAATCATTTATCATTTTTCTGTATTTCGCTACCTGATACTAGGAAGTTTTACTTTTCTTTATCGTTTTTGTAACACTTTTGTCACTTTCATTTTGTCACCCTCCGTGGGTGTGATGTAGATCAAAAATAGGAACAAAGAAAAAATGAAGGATTGTAGATCTATGTTTTTCTGCATTTTACTGTATTTATCCTATCGCGAGCGCCATTTATACTATTTACAAGTGTTTGTTTCTTCTTGTGTCTTATGTTCGTTATTTGGCATGAGTGCACAGGTAACTGAAAAAAAGAACCATTCTAATTCTGTTGAAAATCGATTAACAAACTCATTTTAAAAGCAAATTATTTCCTACTTGAAAGATTTTAAATAATTTACTGTGTTTTTGTTCCTAAACATCTTGCATTGAAGTCAAATCACTTCCATTGATAGAACCTTCACTTATACAGAGCCAAAGTCATCATTTCTTCTACTTGACTTTCCTATCCATCACGCTGTATCTGTAGTGAACATCTTTTAAGTCATCCTTGCCCGAAAATTTAGCCATAGTCATCCATCCTTTCCATCTTTTCCTTTGTTTTGCGTCCCCAGCTTTAAAAAGAAACAAACTAACCTCTCTTAACAACAAAACGATTCCTTTCGCACACACACACACACAAACACGCATACAGGAACTTCCGTAAAGGTGAGCCAGGACAGTGGGCTTCACCGTGCCAAAAACTACGAAACATTCATTCCGGAATAATTTATCTTTACGTGATTTGTTTTTATCTACCTCGGCGCGTGAGTGTGTGTGTGTTTGTGTGATCCACAACCAACCGTCTTGTTATGTCCTGTTGTGCCAAAGCACGCTCGTTGATATATTATATTATTCTTTATTCGTCTTACTGTCCCCATTCGAAACAACGAAAAGGCTTTCTTTATGCTTCAGGAAAAGAAAAAGAAGAATCACTCCTTTCCACGAACAAAGGATCCTAGACCAGATGTCCTTAAAAAACGGACTCTCCCGTTTTGGAAAACCTTTCACCACTACAACCAGAACAGGTTGGCTGTGAAAAACCATTCCCGCGCCTGCTATTACCGGTTCACCCGGGGAAACGACTTTGCCTCTTATCCTGTCAAAGATGAACGGACCTCATCTGTCTTGCACAATACAAAACAAAAAGTGGGTAAAAGTGTGCGTGTGTGCGTATCAGTGTGGTGGCACAACATGTAGCCATTTTGCAGCATGATGAATGTATATTTACAGATACGCATGCCACTCGTGATGTGGGGCAAGGAAACAAATGTAACTAAGCCAACCGAACCACGTGTGTGCGCGAACTGTGATGCATCAAGAGGATTTGTAATTTCCAGTGAATGTACACAACACACACACACTCACACAAAATGCTATCGGGTTAGCAAATTAATCTTCCAACGTTGTATAGCGAGTTAGTCAAACTCTTCCAGACACTGACACAGTTTCCTTATTTTATGTCTTTTTTGTTTTGTTTTAACACTAAACAACTAAATGAGTCCACATGGTAACGTAAATAAATTATTTACAAAATTACTTAGCTACAATTATTTTATTATTCTTTTCTTTGTCTTTTAATGTCAATAGCATTAATGGCTCCTTCAAATTGCAGAGGTATCTCAGCCATTTTATCGTTAAAACTATAAAAAAAAGTTTTTTTGAAAATAATTTTTCGTAAAGTTTTTAATAAAATTTGAATTTTAATTGTATGAGCTTCGGTAGGTTTGGTTTTTCTTAAATTATAAAGCATTTTTCAACGAATGAATCAAGCAAAAGACGAATTTAAAATTCACTTACTAATGATTTCACATTTCATTTGCATCCTTGATAGCCTTTTAAAAGACAAAAGCATTAATAAATTTCACAATGCATGCAATGTTTGCTGCTATTGCTAGAACATCCAATATCATTGCCACTAAGTGTCAAGATCTTATCAAAACATTTGCTAGAAATGATAATATCCATCTCATTTCATTGTCTGGGACGACGAGACTGTGTGACCAAATCCATAGTGTCGCCGATTTCCACAAAGCAGGAACAGGTCTCGTGTTCGGTCCGAACCACCACCCATTACAAAGAACTGACCATTCTGTTATGGGTTAAACGCAATCACATAAAGTCAGCAATGACAGGGGAAGACCTCTCTCAAGAAGAGTAACTTCGAAAACGGTTGCAAATACATAAAAAAAAATTTTTTAGTCTCAAAAATAACATTAACTCCTTGTTTAGCTATTTTTACTTAATTCAAATAACAAGTTCAACTTACTCTTGAATTCGTGCACAGTAAAATCTTCAAAAACCCTTATTTATAAGTTAAAGTAAACCTGAAACCCATTTGCAGCGGAAACAAAAACGGTCCCGACATAAACTTCTCTTGGTGCTCGGTAAAAGCAAAATGGCATCGATTGACATGCAAATGAATTGCTGTGGGGACAAATCTTATCGCACTGGGAACGCCCTTACTACCACCACCAACAGTACCAACAGGACCGCCGCTAGTACGCCGCTACCTCGCAATCCTTTGCTGCCTTGTATCGCGGCAGGATGTTCGCCTGCAGTTTTCCATTACACCGCGAGTCATCCGATTGTTCCGGCGTGTGGTGGTTGGTCGTCGAGCACAGTTGGAAGAAAATGGAAGAAGAAAAAGAAAAAGGCGCATACGCACCATGAATGAGGATGATGGAGGAAAATGCGGTGCCCCATCTATGCCATCGAATGCGAGGATAGTAATTTCAATCAAGTAAATCTCGACGGTTGGAGAGTTTGGGTTGGCTCACCTAGCGCCGTTGTGCAGCGGAGCACATTGCAAATTGCCACTTACCATTAAGCACATGGACGTGTACCGTCATTGGGTTGGCCGTCGACGGCAGGCACGTGTACTTGCCGGAATCAGTAGACTTGGCGCGCTGGATCAGCAGATAGGAGGTCGTTATGTCACCCTTTTCCGTAATCACCGACACACCACCACGTGCCGAATCGTAGTTTATTTCCTGTGCAATGATCGAGTGCAAATTATAAGGATTTAGCAGATTCGTGTCTTATGCAAATGGAGATAATTTAATAATGGTACACCATTTGGAGAGGAAAAGAATGGGTAAAGAGTTTGCCTGATTTCTGCAAATTTGGTTAAGAAATAAATAAATGTAAACGTCACGATTATTCAATCCATCAAAGCAGGCGTCAAAACGTCATAAACAGTTGGTACGTCTCAGGGACACAAGTCATAAAATATGCAAAAGGAAACCTACACTATATATTATGAAACACAAAAAGAACTACCCCGTCTTAGCCAACCTTGAAATTGGCTTCTGCGTCATCAGTGCAACATGCCAGCCACAAACACTAAATTACGGTTCTATTTCTAGCAGCAGAACTGCGCTAACGGAAACGAACGATTCCATGGGAGGCCTTTTTGGGCCTTAAAATAGAACCAATGACTTTGTATGTATGTTGCGCTACCAAGGAAAGACACTGAGCCACCGAGGTGCTTTAGAGTGCCCATAATGTAGACGGAAAACTGACGGAGAAGCAAAATACTCTAAGCCATCGTTAGGCCTTCCGAAAGTAAAACTCATTTTGAATGTTTGCGTACAAACAGTTTGTCAGCAGGCGAGTAGGCGTTGGTATGAAATTTTAATGACAGTTTGAGCGTATAAAAAGATAGATGGATTATCTCACAAGAACCTTTGTGCTATTTTTATGCAAAAAAAAATCATAAACTTTATTTGAATACAGGATCATATAACATTAATATAATGGAAAATGAGATAGATAGGGCTGAATGAGCTATTAAACATAGCTTCATTGCTTAGAATGTTACATTTCAACGCTTATATCAAGCTAGGAAAGTTAGCGCAGGAATTGATTACTTAATGCCCAAAAACATAACTTTTATTAAGATGAGCTATCAGGTTAGCAGCATGTTTTACATTTTAAAAATCTTTCGAAGTTCACTATGCAGGTTGCATACATTCCGGCGAATAAAATTTACCATTTGGGATTTCGAAAGTTTTTAATGTACATAAAAATTGAACAATAAATGGTGTACTGTTCTTTTTTCTTTTTGTTTCACCTCACTTTAAGAATGATTATTGATCACTAATGAAGTTTCCTCCTTAATCCTACTATACAATTCCATTCAATTCTAAACGATTCTACCACCAAGAGCGACGGCAAAAATCGGTTTTTAACCTTTCATTAAATCGAATCAATTAACGCTCTATTACGTATTGTGTTAGGGCTCGGTAATTGGCCCCGATTTACCACTAATTGTTTGTTGTTAAATCACACCGCTCAGTGTGAGGTAGAAAAAAGCAACCGTAAACTTCAACCATTTAAAACAAAAATGGAAACCTATTCCATTCGTTTTGCAACAATGCTTGCTCACTGCTATCGACCCATAATTAAGAACTTGCATCCCTTGATCACTGTGGGTTTGTGTGATGGTACTTAAGCACCGCTATCGAATTTACGCAACAGAACATTGCCAGCACGAAATTGGTTCATTTAGCGTTGAACCCTTAAAAGCAAACATCAATAACACGCCGTGGGTGGGTTCCACAGTTTGTATCGTTTCGCACACTTATTCGGGGAACACGAAATAGCACTTCTGCCGTCGTGTGGATAACAAACAAAAAACATTAACCTAACAAATTGCTACAAATTATGCAAACGACGAGAACGCATTAAATCAATCTGGAGAAATTTACCTACACTTTTCAGTGGAATATTTCAAGGTATTAAAGAGAGTATCGTGCTTTTGTCTTTTCGGTATGTAAGTTTAAGTCGTAATAATAAATTTATAACCATACACAAAACATAGTAAAATGCAAAACTTGATATACTCATCGGTTGAATAAAAATTCACCTTAAAATAGGCAAACCACAAAACAAACTACTAAGGGAATCATTTATTTAAACACCCATTTGCGGTCCAACGCTTACCTCTCCATTGTGGGTCCACTGTATTAATGGCGGTGGTTCAGGAAGGTGTCTTACAATACAGGTAAGGTTCACCGTGGACCCGGTATCGATGTACAGATCCGGTCCTCCGATAATGGTCGTGATGGGTTCTGTAAAATTACAAAACATTTAGAGTACACTTTTAATTGCTTCTTGTTACAACAATACACGCCAACGGGCTCTTCATTAAGAAGCGTTTACTGCTAATTATGTTCCTTTTAGGCAACAGCATTCGATACAGAGTCATGAGCACGTTGCAACATCTCAGGACAGCAAACGTCAGTGAAGCCCAACCCTGCCAGCTAGGTTGAGAAATTGTTTGTTCAAAGGGTATAATTTATCAATCTTACCATCGCTCACGGACAGACGAGGCGAAAACTATAGATTACAACCAGCTGAGAGGTGTTTATTAATTTCTCAAGATTCTGCCCCACACATCCAGTGCGCCCTGCAATTTATTAGCTGAACGATGCAGATTCTCCTTCGGTACTGGTGCAGTGGATAGGACCAAAGGTCCCACTGCGATAATAACGCCACCGCATCGGGTAAATCTAACACCAAACCGTCCGATGAAATAATTTATTCGCCAAAACGTAGCACACTTCACCTACCAACGGTTTCGGAATCCAGTCGCCCTGAAAGCTTACCAAGGTTTGCCGAAGCACACGGTCTTCAAAACTGTTGACGCGCACATAATGGCCTTTTGCTGGGCGAAATGTGCGTACGCCCGTACCACGCAGCCCGGTAGCCGTACATCCCGGGCTGGGCGATGCGCCAGGGAATTGTCGATGTAATGAAATTCCACATCAGCAACCGGATTACATCCAGCACACAAGGGGGAAAGCTTTGCCCCGGTGCCAACGATGCGCACATGATGGATGATAATGGCAATGATTTCCATCGGGAAATCGCTTATCGCTTTTTATTAAGCCACTAAACGGTTGGATTCTCGCGATTCTTAACATCAGTTGCAACTTTCGGTGGCGTACTTTAAGCGACACTAGTTCAGTTAGTAAGTGAGCACACTTTAATCTAACCTGTTTTTGGTGGTAAAAGTCAAAACCATAAACATCGCTTAATTGCTCGTTAAACGACCGACGGCGTGTAATCTGGTAAGATGCGGACGAAAGCTCGTACCACGTTAAGGATCAAACTTAATTAGTCTGTCAATCTCTTATTGGGTAAGAATTTGCCATCGGGGCATTACGGGCTCTTGCTGAATGTAGACATTATTTGGCTTGCTGCTACTACTACTGCTGCTGCTGGTGGTTGTAACAACATCCTCAAAGGAGCCTTCCAAGAAACAAGGGCAAACACTTCTTGGAATAATGTTAACAGACTCAGCACAAGAAAAGAAGGCTGCCACGGCAGCTCACAACAACAAAAAATCTAATCAACAAATGCTCGTGTGAAATTGGTTCTCGATTTCAAGATCCCCTTCCTACCTCGACACTAAATGGATCCATCGTTCCCTTGGACGACGCAAACAAAAGCCCATCCCCAACATCATCCAGCATGTAGTGCAGTTTGACCAAGGAAATCCCTGACCTTTTTGGGGCCTCATCCGCGCCTGGGGAGTGCTACACGCCATCCCGTAAAACCAATAAACAACTTACCAACAACCGACAACATCATGGAGTAACCGACCGGTGGCGTTGTGGAGATTTGACACTCGTACACACCGGAATCACGCTGCTGCGGGTACAGGACCTATTCCACGTCGGTGGTGCAGAGTTTCGGGAATAAAAAAGAAGACGAAAGAAAACGAAAGTGTCAAAATGTATTTCTGCGGCGTTGTATGAGCGAAACGGTTTTGAACAACAATTTGGAGAAGGAAAACAAAAATGACGTATGCACACGAAAGCAAACAAAAAACAACATTCACTTGCCCATTGCCAACATGCCGTCACATTTGGAGAAGGATCTGAGAGCGCGCGTCCCCAAAAGCCCAATCGAACGATAAGCCATCAAGATTGCGTTTTTCTGAGGGATGGGAAGGATTGGAACACGATACGATACACGATCGGATTTCATCGGATTGGAAGTTTGGTACTGCGGTTTTTCTCTCACCCCCCCCCCCCCCCCCCACCCACCCAAGATAACCCGAAACATCTATCGATCGACGAGAAGGATAATGTTGGACGGATAATTGAGTTGCTGGTTTGAAGGTTTGTTTCGCTCTAAAGTATATTTCGGAAACTTTGGCCGATTTTGCTTTCCTTGAGCAGTGTTGTGCGAGAGAGCTTCGCTTTGTGTCTGAAAAGCGATGAGTTTGATGTGTATCGGCAAGGGGCTTTTGTGTGTGCGTTTCGATGTATAGATAGATGCGGCACGTCTATTTCCGTACCGCAGCCTTCACACGCTTTCGGAAGAATGGTTCGAAACTTTGTTAAGCTATTGATACGGTCCCGATTTGGAGATGTTAAGGGAATAACGGGTTGCTACTGATTGTTTGTGGTAAACTATGTTTACTATCCTCAACGGAACTGGCGAAAGGCTTGGAGTCCGAGGAATATTTGTTGGCTAGGTCTGGTTTGTTTAAAGGTGAAAAGTTTTTAAATCAATTTTTGTTTATTGATTTAAACTAACATTAATTTTGTTTTCATTGTTCCATGACAAGGTGATATGAATGTAAATAGTTTCCTTGTAAAACGTCAATCCTCTTAACATAACTACTAATTAGTGCGAATTGCATAGTTTTAGGCGTATATTGGGAACAGATAAATGTTAGTAACTGTAAATCTATTCTTTTTCTTTTCCTTCTCATCTATTTCTCCCCTTGATTGGATTCTCTGCTGATCGCTTTCATACAATTATGGTTAGTTTTACGCAAGATATATGTATTGAGATGAATTTTAATCATCTGTAGTGTATCTTGAAGTGCCAGTAAATTACTTGATCGCACCCGTCCACCTATCTACGAACTACTCAAGCAGCTTTATTGTCAGTTTTGCTTCAAATTGCATGAAAAAGATAAACATCAAGATGATTTTGTTTTTATAAACATTGAAAGTTTTAATAACAAAAAAAGAACTAAAGATACTAAATATTGCAAAACTAAAATGATGAAAGACCAATTTGTTAGGCTCTTTAACAGGGATGCAATACTATATTTGTTTAAATGACTTATTACATATTACACATCTGTGTTCACTCTAGCATCACTATAAAAAATATATTAAAGTAACTCAAAAGCTAGCATAAAAACATAAAATTCCTATGACAAACGCAGCCATAAAACGTGACATTCAATTATCTCATCTCCACTCAACGCTTGGTTTGGCGCTTGACAAGTTCGATTATGTGCCATTAATAGCGATTGCTCTATTAAATTGTATAATGAATCCACTACAAAGGTCGTGCTGGACCTACAAAACCTTGGAAACAGCGCATTAACCACCATTACCACCTCATTGAATGACCAAATATGTGTAACCCGTCCTAATCCTGATCGGCTGATCGGGTGTTTGGGCGGCACTCCGAATTTTGGTTCTAATAAAACACGACTATCATCCCACCCTGGCATCCCGTACACCCACTCCCCATAATCGGTCAGATTACCGGTTAATGAAAATCTTAACCAAAACGTGCGACCCACAAGGAAGCAACGCACGATGTCTTTTATAGCCACGCTGGGGAACCATAATTTGATGCGGCATATTGGCGCCGGGGACAGCTTTTACGCCGTCAAATAACTTATCAAGCTCGTTATCATGAATAGTAATGAGCGTTGCTGATGTTGGGCGGACTGCGGCGGAATGAAAGGACTCTTGGGAAGGGACACCACAAAATCCCCTCTGTGACGTCTTCGAGGATGGCTCACCTTCAGCGACCAGTCGTCCAGCTGTGGATTGTGTACGCTCTGGTAGCGTTGGTCGGAGGTGTACGTCGCTTTGCCGACCGTCAGCAGATGCAGATCCCGGTGCCGAATCCAGGATACCTAAGGAAGAACAGCAGGAATAGAACGAACGGCCAAAACCGGTGTGCGGGGCTTAATTAAATTAACTGCTTCCGGGCGACCTACCGTGCGGTTGCCGAGGTTGCGCACGCGACAATTTAGATAGGCCGTGTTGCCGACGAGTGCCGTGACGTTGCGCGAAGCCGAGATGTCAAAGTAGGGCCCCCGGTCTAGGGGATTTTTTGCTGCGTCGTCCTCCAGCTCGGCCTCGTCGAAAGAGGACGTCTGGAAGTAGTGCTTCGGTGGTGTGTAAGTGTGCGGCTCGTCGATATCCACCGACTGCGAGCGTGAGAACTGACCTGCAAAATTGAAGAAAAGGATTAGCTGAGGTGAGGCGTCGGCTTCGGTTGAACGGTTCGTTGCACTTGTTTGTCCTTGCTGCTGCTGCAGCTGCTGACAGGAGATTACCAACTAGTATCTCGTGTTCGAGCGTGTCTCAGCGAAATTTGTCCGCAGATTGATTGGAAGTGTATTATTGGACATGCAAGAATCGTGTTTGGGGATTGTAATCCTGTACAGGTATTAGTGTTTATTTCTCCGATGACAAGGCGATAGAACATTTGTCCTTTGGTCAGTGAATAAATTAACATCAGACTTGTATTAAAGCTCCGTGAAATCATAAGCATTACGTTTGAAGTAGAATTAGTGAATAACACAAAAAATCTATATTGTCACGCAGATTGCATGATTTTAGTAACTTAAAAAGAGGGGAAGTATATTGTGCTCAAGAGATATTATTGGCATGATATTTTACAGCTTCATATTGAGGCTCATTTAATATTGCTTCAATATAGGGTAAAAATGGGAAGAAATTTTGGTTTTAACGCAAAACTCAGTATACAATTTTATAAAATCCTTCATGACATCATGAAAGATGAAACAAATAAGTTATGTATGTATCAAAAGGGATATTTTCACTCAAATTGCATAACTTTAGGCAATCACAACTAAAACTTATTGAACTTGACCTCAATAAGAACCTGAGGATGTTTTTGGATCTTTGTGTAAAACTAAAGAACATTCTAACCACTTACCGTAGCTGATGTTGAGGAGAATCATCACAACCGCTATTTGCTTCATAGTTCCCATGTGTTAACCCAATCCATATTCTGAAAAACACACAATAGACAGGAAAAAAATAAATCCTCTTTTCAGCGTTCCACAACGGCGTGCCTTCCGTAACCAATAAAATACCAATTCTAAAGGACAAATAAACACAAAGCACACGCTAACGCTAAATCCAAACGCGTAAGAAGACAGAAATAAAGCTGTCACCTTATTTCGACGCGCTGAACAGAAGTGGTGAAGAATTTCTTTCTGGCTCCTTAAAATGCATACCACCAACACCGGTTGTTGGCATCGTGCAACTCATTAACACAACGACGACAAGAGCGAGGTACAGCCAATGGGCCAACCTGTCTGAGCTTGTTTCTTGTACGCTAATTTATAGCTTGCCATTCCATTGAAATACGGTTGAAATGAGCACATTTTTCTTGCTTTTCCACTGAGCTTCAACCTTCCCGCGCGCGCGTGTGTGTGTGTGTGTGTGTGTGTGTTTGTGTCAAGGTGATCCCGACAGGCGGTAGGGAAAAAGCAAACAAATTTTCTTCGCCCCTTCTTTAACTCGAAACATTTCTAACAATAAAAATAACGACGGTCGAGCTGTGAACCTTACGAAAGAAAAAATGGATCCGCTCAGAATCGACACCCGACACTTATACGAGCAATGTCGAGGATCTCTCGGCCGCCTTCAAAGTCTTTGGTAGCAAATACTATGAAGCCAAAGCTTACTGTTTGCAATATTTATAAGACATCCTACCGTTTTACACCTGCGACATTTGGAAACGCTCCGTATACAATGCTAAAGCTGACGCAAGGTGTTGTGCTTGCGAACCTTCATTCGATCGTGTCTCGTTAGGGATGTATGCCTCACAAGAAAGTGTGCGTGTGTAGGTTCCTCGTTTTATTTTCCGCTATCAAACCACGGGGTTTTTCGTTGATGGTGCTGCTGTACCACCAGAAGTCTGCCAAGGGTGATGATGTTTTGCTTTCATTTTAGCTCAAATCCACATCACCGGGCTTAACGAAGAGCGTTTTGCCAGAGATTCCGGGGTTCGACTCCATCGGTTCCAAATAGGAGCATATCTTTCGCATGCTTTTCGGTCCGCATCCAAGTTTCTCCCTCCTTCCCTTCGCCGTCTGCTCTATGCCCCTTCATCCCACACATCAAGACGAAAAACAAACGAACCAAAAATGGCAACCAGCTTCCGCTTGCCTTCGCCACGGTTGGAGCTGCGAAACTCGTCCGGAATGCTCAACAATCGCCAGCCTCTGACAGCTTACAATTTTTAACGAAGCAGTACCAAGCGAGCTGCTCCCCTAGAACCCACCCCCAGAAATTTATCGTAAAACGTACGCCAAAGAAAAACATCCGAACGAAGACGAACGTACCATTTTGCGTTGCACGCTGCAAAAGAATGTGACGCTGGGTGAGTTTGCTGTGCGAGGATCAAACTTTTTGCAGTTCTTTTATTTTTACCGCTATTTTGTGAAGCTTTTGTTGTTGAAGAATGTTTACATTTTCTTCTGTTTCGAAACAGCAGTAACGCAAGTTTGTTTCTTGATAAGAATTTAAGGAAAATGTTAACAAACAGCCGCTGCACTCTGCTGCTAGTTTAATTTTCATTGAATTTTCTTCTGAGAAAAAGCCATCAATCGTTTTTGGTTGTTTGAGGTGATCATGCTGACTACTGTTTTTTTTTTCCTTAAATTTGGATGAAATGAAAACACTAAAGCAAACTGGATTTTAGCACTCAAAGTGGCTAAAATTTCTAAGAAAAAATAAGACGTTTTTAGGTGAAACTACGAATCCTGTAGATGTATATATTTAATGTAAATGAAACAACGATCCTAAACAAAGCTGAATCAAACGCTTGGAAAAAGTGAAATTCACCTTGCAAAAAAGTATACATCTATCTTCATTATTCATCTTCATAGAAATATTAATTGCAATCAATATGTTTTTTTTTTTATATCCTCTCTTACTAAAGCGAAAAGTTAACAGTTCATAGCGTAGACGCAAAGTAGTTTACAGTTTCAAACTAAATATTTGTAATAAATATTGATAATTTAAGCAATAACTAAAAGGTTCTACAAATTTATTCGTAAAGTATCACTAAGCAATATGCTAAAGATGTGCTATGAGCAACGAAAAGTATCGTTAAATTAAAGAGATTCACACCTGTGCTTAACACTTTAAGCCAATCAATCATTTGACTGACAGAGAGCCCTATCATGCTGGATAAGTTAAGGTAATTTACCGCCTACTCAAATCTCGTTAACGTTAGCATCAGTAAATGGAAAAGGAAGGTACGGAGAACTTAGATGAGCAAAACAAGAAACCTTAAATTTCCAATACACCTCACATTCGAAGCAATTTTCTGTTCACTTTACCAACGAAACTTTATGCACGCACGTAAATGTATGCAACAGCGATTCATGTTTCTCAAAGCAGTTCAAATGATTCGGCATAATATCTAAAAGAGTTCTTCTGAAGTTCTTCGAGGAATGGGGTGACTGGATTCAACTGGAAAATGCATGCAATAAAGACGAACGATGTCTTTCAAAAAATGAAAATATTTGTGTCCCTAAAATTCCATCCATGATCAATTTCATCTCAAACTCTGTGTGTGTGTGCTGTAAAGTGACATTTGACGCGAGTTGGAAGCATCAAAGGCTCAATATACACTCTCAACGTATAGTTCATTAACACCCACACTTAACAAAACAAAACAAAAAGTCAATGCAAACCGACCCTACAATTCAAAATGCTGTGAAGAAAAATCTCTGTAACTAAAAGCCTCTCTAGCAACTGATTTTTTGTGCTCACCTACATCTTTCGGTACAGCTTTTTTTCGTACGGGCAATCCTTAAACAACAACCCCACAAAAAAACGGGTTGGAAAGGGGCCTAAAACCAAAAAAAGCGCACAGCAAGCGCTCACAAAAATGCAGGAAAATAAATGAGTTAACTTTTTGCCACACCCGAATACCACCCGGGTAACAGTAGTAAAAAGTTTTTTTTCTCAAATTTCCCTTGAGAGAAAGCTCGTATGTATCGAGTGCGTGCATTTGTGCGTGTATGTTCTGAGGAAAAAGCGTCAAAATGGGTAACCCTAAGGGCCAACCAACTAGAGAAGGAAAGAGCAACAAAAAAAAATCCATTACGTAATCGAACAGTGCAAGCATATTCGCACAAATTTACACCTCCTTCAAGAGGAACCACTATTCCGACTTCCCTTTTACCGATTCCGGGGGCTCGTTTTTCCCATGAAAGCACAAATAAAACACCCCCCCCCCCCCCACCCCCTCAAAATCCATGACCGATCGCCGTTCGCTTGTTCCATGCTGATGATTAATGGTTACCCGGAATGGTGTTGGTGCTCGAGTTTTATTCCATATTCTTCCTGCCAGTGTACGGCGTGTGTTTGGGAGTGAAAAAATGAATTAACCCATGGCAAAAAGGATTCGTGCGAAATTTGCCACCCTGGTTCCTAGTCCCCAAGTCTTGGAAATGGGATTATATTCAAATAAATACTCCCGTACCGATGCCGCAAGCGCACACGTATGTTTAAGCGTTTGATTGGCGAAATAAAAGTGGAGCAGCAAGCTGGAAGTAAAATAACTAGCATGCAAAAGCGCAGCAGGGAAGCAAACCATATTATACAACCAAATTGATGTCTGCAGATGGCAGCATGGATTGTGTTTTCGATTCCGTAAAAAAGGAATACTCGCACTACGGTCCTTAGGCGACCGGTTGGTAGAAAATGTAATCTTTTTGCATTGGCTAAAAAACATGTAGGATTAACAGGAAGTCCTCAAAGTGGCGCCATGTAGGTGTTTCTGCATGTAATGTTTAGTTTTATATAAATTATTAAATTTCTGAAGAACTGAACTGTTCCTGTTTTCAGTGACGGATAAAGCTCTATCGAAGCCTTTGGCGGAATGAATATCGGAGCCAATTACCACCAGCATCAAAAGTGTTGACCAAATAAAAGAAAGGGGAGGGGGACTGCGTCGCATTAGAGGTTCTTGTGAAGACATGTTGTTGACAACAATCCGAACCTTCCCACCCTTCCCCTTCCCAGGACTGACTATCCAACTACGTGGAATGGGCAAGAATAGTAAACTAATCGATGACAGACTTGACCTTAGAAGGTCGTTAAGTAAAAAAGAAACAGAAGAGTCATCTGTCAGGGCCTCAGGCGGCCGTCTAATTCGTCCACTGTTAAATTCGCTAATGTCTATTATCATCTGTTCTTGTGTACGGCTTAAACAGTTTTTACGGAGGTACCAGACTTCAAACAATTTGTAGAATTCATCTCATTTCACGTCTGGAGGATTTCGAAGTGGCGATCCAATAACAACCAATAACAATTAAAATTGAATTGTTATTGATTTAAAATTAACATCTTTCATTGCTCATCGAGGAAAAACAAGGAATTCCTATCATGGTCCTAAATTAGATCACTGTACCACGTACGAATTAGCTCAGAAAATCTTAAATACGCTGGAAACAATCTGCGCATCTTTGCGCAGAATGCAGAGTTACAAATCCCGAAAAAAAAAACACATGATACAATCTCCCGTCATGGCCATATCGGCACAGTGTGGATGCTCCGTGAAATTGCTAGCTTATGCGGATATATCCGCAGATGCGAGAAAACGCACGCCCCAATTCCTTGGGGGGCCATCAAACAAAACCATAAGACAGCGCCGGGAGCACGCGTGTGGCCATTGCGCGAGAGGAGCAAACAACAAACCAACCGCAACCGTTTGGTGGCCTCGAACCTGGGGTGGAAAGTTCTATTGCTAAATTATGAGCACCAAGTGGGATGAGCACCAAAAACCCTCCAGGAAACCTCCCGACGCGAGCGTATGTTTTCGCCGCCGGAAAACCGCGTCCTCGTGTACAATTTGTTCAATTATGAAAGCTTTTTGGATCCGGGCGCTTGTAATAAGGAGCCCCCGAAGATTGCAGCCCTCCTTTCCTGCTCGTTCCTCGCAGCTGGCTGGGTGCGAAACTTTTGGCTTCCTCGGCATCGACACCAAACGCGCCCAGAAAGGATCGCAGGATATCGGTAACGCTATCGCGTATTGTGTATCCTTCGCATGGATCTCTGGACGCACCAAACAAAAGCATTTTGCTGGCAAACATCAAAAGGAAAACACTCACCAATGGGGTCTTTTTTTTCTATTGCTGCTGGAGGTTGAGTGTGTGCTTGGGTGATGGGAGGTTTCCCATCAAATTGATACCCTTGTATGCATGCGTGTGTATGTGAGTGTGTGTACAAACAAGGTTTAACACAAAAACAACATCTCCTTCCTTCCGAGAACGCGTGCCCTCACTGCCAAAACACGGGGGAAAACTTTTTGAAGCTTTCTGAGACTTTCCTGAGGAAGATTCGCCCTTCTGCTCACACGGTATGTGTCAGTTGGAGGTTTTTCTTTTTTTTTACTTTCCAAAAAAAACGGGACGCTTCTTCCTTTGCCCCTTGAATCCGCCTGTCTATTGAAAAGCAGCGATAGCCTTTAGCTCAGCTTCAGTGCTGCTGGCCCGGAATCGGATAAGATGTTAAGCGTTTTTTTTTTTTTTAATCTCATCCCAAGTTGCTACGCAGGGAGATTGTTTCCCACATTCTCGCCACCAGTTGTTGTTACAGGTTTACAAATAATGTTTCAAGAAAACGGTTCACTTTCAGGGCGAAAAACAGTACACACAAAGGATGAGAAGGTAACACGTTTTAATACACCTTTGTCTGCCGCAAAGTACACATCCTCATCCTGTCCAGGCAGTAAGTTATCTGCAGATATGTACACGTGCACGCAGTTTGAATGTCGAGTGTTGGTTGAAAGGAAATGGATAAGGGGGCAGGAGAAGGGGGATGAATTATGCCCTCCTTCCACCTATCGCTTCAGGCTACAACATACAGGAAGTGCAAATTGCCCACTCGCACACACACTTGACTGCTTTTTCCGCATTCAGCAAGCTCTCGCTCGAGGGCTATTGAACATAATGCTATTTATCTTTTGTTCTGTTATTGCTCACCAACACTAGCCACGGTCTGCGCGCCCTACTCAACAAGTACATCATCCGGATGTAAATCCATAAAAAAGACCCTCAAAATTACACTCCCTAACGAGCTGGTTAGCAGTTAACCCTATCGTTTGTCGTGCATAAGAAGGCTATTTTACAACACATTGTAGCGTGTGTTTACACACGAGCAAACACCACAACAGCAAATTGTATGGGTGAAACTGTGTGTGTGTGTTTTTCTTTTTAATTCAAGCATTAAACTCACTCCTACGGCCTGCGTCAGGAACACAGATTGGCTTAATGTGACATACCGAACTGAATCGTTTTAGAAGATATGTGGTATTATTTTCCCCAAAAAAGCTCCCATTTATCATAAACCATTCATTGTGCTTGCATAAAACCGGAGGATACATTAAATATTTCTTCAGAAAGCACTTGGTGGCGCTATATGATATGACGCTTGAATGACAGGCTTTTAGGGAAAACAGTGTCGTTCACTGAATGCGGTTGCCGAGTGTTGTGGTGCGCTCGGGTACAACATAATTTGACAGGTTTTAGCGTAGGCTTTAGGATGGCAATTTTTCATCATCCATTTGCATACTTGAGTAAATTGGTTGTGTATTGTTTTATGAAATTAGGATGTGATGAGATTCATTTAAAAGTTAATGACTGAGTTTAGCACAGGCAATTTTAATAGTTATAATTTAAAAAAGCCGCTGCCGATTGATCTTTTCCTAAACATTTCTTTCTTATCCTAACGGTTATGCTGATCATCTACTGCTTGGTAGTCCGATGATCCAGAGAGTACGCATCCGTAGTATGGTGGCCTACACCTGCGCGATCTCTAAAAGTGGAGTCCTTTCAGTGAAAATTCACAAAATTTGTTTTACATTTCTGGTGGGCTTCCGTAGATTATGACGGTCGATGTGCGCTCCTCGGTTTAGATACGCTACGGCAGCGTGCCCGTCACATGCAGAGATCTGTTGTGGCGGACCATTTGGACAACCGAAGCGAATTGCCGAATCGTATCTGCTTTCCCTCGAAAAAGGATTCCTTGACGTAGAGGAGCACCGTATTCGTTTACCTATGATCAATTCTAGTTTACGTATCGTGAGTTTCATAATAAGTCCCATAAGTCCCTGTAATCATTGGCGTCCTTGTCATGATGAGCTTTTTTGTATTTTTAATAGCGAAAGTTTTAGGACGCTTGAACCGAACCTAGTATTCCTTTGAATTTTTAAATAAAATAACCTCAACTCTTTTTACGGGGAATGGTCGTGATGGAATTTGATCCCTGGTCTTGATGAAAGTGTATAAAAACTAGACAAACTGAGTATTTCCTCCCTGCTTTTGGCCTTATACCGGATATGTTCGGTTATATGTTCGGTGTGTGTTGAATGAGTGGTTAATGTTCTGGTAGCAAAAACAAAAACAAAATGTTTTTAAGATACGGCGCAAGCCGTCATACTTAAAATAAATAAAAAAGCATTGGTGTTTTGTGTTGGAATGTGTCAGTGGTAGGCTAAGAAATCATTTTGTAAATGAATCACAAAGAATTGGGAACACTACAAATATACTCGTACGCCAAACGGTCACAGAGAGCCGCGAATACTATTTCAATTCGTCGCATTTGAATATCACATAAAAGGCCAGATAACGATCAAAAGTATTCAAGCAAATTAGACTTTCTGCTTGGAACAGAATTTTTATCAACTACGTTCTTTATGTCTGTCTTTTTAACTTTATTTGAGAGCTTTATATGTTCACGACAAATCAGTCTAAAATAACTTTTTAACTTAACTTTTTTTATTTTTTGTAAGAACATTAAGCTCTATTCAAACTCTAAATGAGGCCTGGCCTCACTCAGTTTTATGTGAATTAAAATAAAATATGCTTCAAATTAATAAACATTCAATCATCTTCTTGGTTTAACGAACTCTAAGGTCATGCCGGCCATCTAATGGCTTTCTAGACTGCCGATACCACGTAGTTGGATAGTCAGTCCTCACTACGGGGGGGACGGTCCGGATGGGATGTGAACCCCGGTCCAGCCGTTTGAAGACCGGCGCCGCTATCGTCTATACCACCGGGCCGCCCAACACTCAATCCTAAATTCTAAATAAAAGAATTGATAATTATGTTTTCTAACACATCCATATCATAAAACACAATAATTGAAAAATAACAATACAAAGAAAAGATTACACGTTACTTAAAAAAAACCATAAATAGCTCTATTGATCACATACTTTCATTTCCCACCGCCATACATAGCACATTGCCTTCTGCCTTTATTCGAAATTCATGCTTTTCTTACAATTCTTGTTATTAAAATCCTTCAATAAGAAACGGGGTTCCAATCCCATCCGGATCGTCCCTTCATAGTGAGGACTGACTATCCAACTACGCGGTCTCGGCAAGTCTAGTAAGCCATTTGATGACCTTAGAGTCTAGTAAGCCAGCGTGATCTTAGAGGTCGTTAAGCCAAGAAGCAGAAGAGCAACAAAGTGCACTGCCAAAATTGAATTGCAATTGAATAAAGAACACTTCTAAAATGCAATGGCTGTTTGGTTATGGTTATTTGTGGTGTATATAATGTCAATAATATAATATGCGGTCCGGTAAGAGGGGCGACAATCACGACGCCAGTCTTCACATGGCAGGTTTAGGGTTCAATTTCCATCCGGATCGTTTCACCGTAGTGAACTATCCAACTACGTGGTTCCAGAAAGTCTAGCAAGCCGTTAGATAGAAGGCCGGCGAGAGCTAGAAGGACTTTTAAGTAGAAGGAGTGGTAAAAAGAACAAAATTAAAGCCTTAAATGTACGCAAATTGATATTTACATTTCTTAAAAAATTCTATGCTAGTAAAACTGTGTTCGAAAGTCAGGTATTTGGCCTTTACATTATATTTAACATTTTTTTCTTGTGAATTTTTCTCCTTTTGAAGCTAACTATTTTCTCTAAAAGCAACACTAAGTGGTTTCCTATTTCTATAACTTGTAAGAGGTTTCATATGTTTGCCTAACCTCCAGCTGTCGCCCAGCTTTGTAGATTTCTCCTTTTTCTTCCTTTTATATCCTCTTTCTTGCTTATCCTCAGACCGCTTCAAAAACTCTATGATAAATGGTGTACCAATTTTGACCTTCGCAAGATTTACAACCAAACGCAAATGCGTCCGTTTACTTCCCTCGTCAAGATTTATGTCAGGGTTACGTACCAACAAAAAAAGAAATACATACAGCAAGCCTTCAGCTTAAACAAATAGAACTGGTTCCATTGCGAAGTGTAACACAATGGATGGAGCCTGGTGTGATGATGGCTGTTGAACCAGCCGGGAGAAAGCTCATCCAACCTCAGACAAGTCACTCTTTATTAGCGAAAAAGAAGACATTATCCTTCGAGCGCCGAGTTTTACCAAATGTGAGAAAAAAGGAAAAACCGTCACCGAAATGAGATTACAACACATTGGGTGCCCAATTCCGTACCAAAGCAAAAAGCAAAACAGACAAAAACAACCAAACCACTCCAAAGTGCCGTCTTTTATTTGCCCAACGTAATTACGGCCGGCTTTTTCATCGTCACCCACGAAACGATTCGAGCCAGCCGTCTGACGACCATTTAACGATGCAGTGCCGACGCTTTCGAATGCTTTCGGCAGGCCCGATGGCCTGCTATCTTCCGGTGCTTGATCGCCCTTTAAACGTAAATTACGCGCTAAAAACACATTCGCATCGTTTGCTCCGTTCGCTGGAAGGGCCTTAAGTTTGAATCATTGCTTCGGCGAATCATAGTTCATTACTATTCGAAAGAGGAAAGTAAAACATCCGCCGGGCAATAACAACAGTAGCAGCAACAAACAATGACCGGATACTAACACAGCGAACGCGTTCTTCCTGTCACCAAAATGGAACCTTATTTGAAATTTCAACAAGCGCACTCCACAAAGAAATGGAAACAGAGCAAACGAAGCACCAGCGAGCGATAGCAATTACTTCGCCCGGACACAACTACAGGCACATTGTTGTGAAGATAAACGAGTGTCGAAAAAATGATCGCAGGAAGAAATGGCAAAACCATGCGCCTCAACTTTTTTTTCCCCCCAAAGCAGCACAAGCGAAACAAAACATAAAATGAAGGAAAAATCAAGTCACCGAGTGCAAGAGGAAGAAAAAACACTCCCACAAACATCCGGTAACGAAACGAAGCACCTAGCAAATCGGGAGCGAAAAGTTATGCTCGAGAAAATTTCTTCCACCTTGGGTTGGGAAATAAAAAGCACACGAAACGGAAGCACGGCGAAGGCCTTTTTTCCCACACGCCACCAGTGGAAGCAGCAGGAGCTCATCCGCTTCCGAGCAAGTACTAGATACTTCCTGGGCGGCTGGGCGAGACCGTAGGAAATCTGATTAAAATGGAACATTTTAACTATCGAGGCATCGGAAGGCTCGGTTTAGGACCGTGCGATGCGGAAGGAAATTCAATCCCTCAGCCCCAGCCCGGAAAGGCAGCGGCCCGGTAGCGAGCTGAATGTTGATGAGCTTTTGAGTAAGTGAAGTACGGAGTATCGGTTCCCGTTTGCTGGTCAGCGTTGCCCTAATGAAGTCTCATCGGCGCGGTTGGTACCGTTGGGCAGTGAATCTTATTATGTGCATTATTTCCCCGACGGTCAGCATTAGTGTAAAAGTCAAGTGACGATGACATATTTCCAATTAAAGTGTATTGTGTTTGATGATTTTGATGATGATGGATATATGTTTAGTTGAGTGAGAGTTCTTGAGTGCGCCATTTTTAAATGTTTAGAGCAACATCAAGAATGGGAAAGTTTATTCACATTTCGAACCAAATAGTATAAAGTTTGCTGTCCCTTGTCGACAAAAAATACCACTTAAAGCAGCTCCGTGTAGTGTAAATGTAGGAAATAATTAATCCTTGAGAGTCAAGATGTAGCATAACTGCTTTGAATCTTAACAATATTTTATTTACATAGACATTTCGTAACCTCATAGAAACAAACAATTATCAATTGTTTGCTCAACATGAACATTATAGAAACCTATCAGCGCATCCGGCTAGCGAGTGACGCAATGCAATATAATATCAATTCAAAACAACCAGCGCGCCGAACATCGATCGGTGCGCATGTGCAGACTCCGATTAGCAACACAAAACAAATAACTTTATACATATCGTACCATAGCAATCAGATAGAACCAATGACGAATGATGTTCGACACATTCAACACAGACTCAGCAATCGATCCCACCGCGACTGATCAGTACAATAAAAGCGACACAATACAATAGGAAACAATCGATTTCATTGATTACATTTTAGGCGTACGTAAACTTCTTTGAACAAAATGCAATAACAAAAAGGAAAACCAAGAAGGAATATTTTTCGATTACAAAAAGGGAGCAAATACTATTGTGACTAAGAATTGGGTATGAATAAAGTTGACTTCTCAGGCCCAGAGGAGCTATCTAGTGAGAAGGTACAACAAGCTGAAGCTTGTGTTCAATTCTTTCTAGTGGTTTCAGTGTCCCCCTACACAAGGTAAGGCCTCAAAGCTCTAACATACCTCTAAGGGATGTTCCATCTGAATATCCAAAGCCACCTGGCCGACTTGCTACACCGATGAGCATCGAGAGTCCCTCAACCAAAGGTGAGGTCTCGATGCCTTCAAAGTTACAGTCAGGAAAATTCTCATCCAGACACTGCCTGGGCAGTCAATCAAAAGAAAGATATTGGTTCGCACAGCTAACAATCACGTTGTACAGTTCTCGTCGCGATTTTAAGTCCAAGTTTTTTCTTCCCCACCACAAAGGCATTTAAGTTTGGAGATTTCACTCAAGTGTCTATAATACCTGATGATCAAAGCTTGTAAGTTTATAAATATTTCTACAGATCTGGTATGTACAGTGTGTAGAATCCCTTATCCTGATTCCTATTCAGATTCTTTATCCTGATTCCTTATTAAATCCTGATTCCTATTCAGATCCAAGCATTTCAATACAAATCAACCTAACCAGAAACCGATTTTTTGAGGAATTTGATCCAGTTTTTTATGTTCCCACCACAAGTCTGCATAGTTTAAATAAATCAATTGTATATAGTCCTGGGTGCTGCCAATGTGATCTGATATTTTAGGAAAAAGTATTTAGAAGCAGAGGATTTCACGATGATAAAGGCGACAGTGATGTCAGTCTTCACATGACAGGACCGTGGTTCAAATCCCATCCGAACCGGTTCCCTGTTGTTAGGACTGTCTGTCCAACTACATTATAGTGGCAAGTCCAGTAAGTCATTCGATGGACGTCGGGACAGAGTTTTTTTTTGTTCGTAAAGGACGGCCAGGCCGTAGTGCTGAAGGGACCACGTTGGTCGTTAAACAAAGAAGAAGAAGAAGAAGCTTTTGAGTTTTTTCGCCAATTCTGTAAGACTGAATTCATCTTTGTTTTATTCTTAACCATCAAGTAAATTAATTTTCTTGGTAACGAAATGTCATAATATTTCTGTAAAATGTCTAAATATTTTTTTAATTTTTCAATGTAGCGATTCTAAAGGGCAAACTTCATCCACACTACATATTTTAATAATTAATTGTAAAAAGATACAGGGCTGGCCGATTGTATTTCGAAAGAGGAGCTGGCCTTCATACGGCTGTACCTGGGGTCAAATCCCATATGGACAGTTCCCCCTGAAGTCTGACGTAGTAACAATGAGTCTAGTAAGCCATTAAATGGCCGGCGTGACCAAGTAGGTCTATGAGCCAAGAAGAAGTAGTAACGTAGTAAACAGTTGGCTTAAAAATTGCAAGCAATTATTAAAAACAAACTATCGATGAAGAATTCTATTGATAAAACGCTTGAAATGACCAGAGCAAAGCCTACAAGAAAAAAATAAAAACGCTCATGCGCCTTTATGTAGGTTTTTCAATGCAATTTATTAATCTCTTTAAATCTTCCTAGTTATAATTGCCCAAATGCAAATTAATTGCTTGTTTAGTGCTGGTCAATAATAAAAGTTAATTTTTTTTTCATACACCTTTTTCGGCTATACTATTCAAAACATAATATACCTTACATCCAGCCCTGGGAGGGTAAAAACACTAACTCAACATTGCCCCATAAACTACTAATTTCCTATCCAACCCAAACCTAAGTGAACTTAGCTTTGCCCATCATACAGCTCATTAATTTATCATCAACCCAAAAGCCTGGGATGTTTGCGTATGTTTACGTTTACCGGCCATACCGTACCAAAAAGGTTCCTGCAAAAGCCAGAAACCATGCCGATCTAGCAAAATCTACCAACCCAGCAGCTTAGCATAAACATAAACCTTCCCAAAAACCCATCCGCATCCGAAATGGATTAATGGTGGCCGGGGCCGGCACTCCAAGTTCGAGCGGTATGGCTCCAAACAGAACCAAATAAAAACCAGCGCCCCACTCAATGGCGCCAGTTTTTGCGGATGGATCGACTTTTTCTTCCTGCGTGTGTGTGTGTTCTTAAAGGCTCGCTCTAATCCTGCGAACCATAGCACCGGAACCACGTGCTAGGTCACGTCTATCTTCCCGTCAGCCTACACAAAAACTGCCGATGAAGTGACGCCTAATTTCTGAGAACCTCTGCCGTTCGTTGGAATGTGCGAGCACAAATGCGGGTAATAAAGAAAGATTATAAATTAATTTTGCATCAGACCTGACGGTGAACGATGAGCTGTGAAACAAGCACAGTCCGCGTACCGTCCTTGTTGGTAGATTGTTTAATTGCAAAATGTAACAAAAAAGTTTTGTACAAGAATCTCTCCAGGAAAACAATTCGAAAAAGCTTCAGCAAAGCACATTCAACAAATTCTTCATAAAATCTTCTCGTTTCGCATCCAACGCCAACGCCATCATCTGTTGGTTTGATTAATTAAATTTGGCCGATAAATTAATCCTGCGTGTTGAGTATATAAAAATGGCAAGTTGAAACCCTCCAGCTATCCAGAAAACAAGGACCAACACAAAATGTCTACCCATGCTAGCAATTTTGATCGAGCAGCAACATACCTGTTTAAAAAATGTTCATGTTAATCGTTTTCTGCACCTTCTGCTTTCACCGCTCAAACAACTCCCTTAAACGGTACCATTAATCCTTGAAACATCCATTATCCATCGTTTTTTGCTTCACACTTGTCGTCGACTGCGTCGTTTGAATGCTCTATAACCCTCGCGTTTTTTTTTTTTTCACTTCAAAACAAGCAACAAGCACGCACACAAACACACACTTTTTGCTGAAATTCCTACGCCCACTTCCTGCCCACTTAGTGGGAAATTCTTTCACTCTTCCAACTTCCTGCTTTCACTCGGTGAGCACACCAAAGTAGATGACAATTTACACCTTCCTGCAACAACAGAAGGAAAAAAAAAGAGCGGAAAGGAAGTTTAACTGGTTTGAACTTTCCTTTCGCTTTTTTTTTTTCATACTTTCGGGATCGTATATTGTACCGTTGTAAAAGAACACCGAACACACACCCGGACGCACTGGAGGTGAAGAAAATCCGATCGACCGGATGGTAAAAGGGCGACCATCATTTTTCCACCTCAATTAGTTTGATGCGGTGCCTTCACGCCGTCCATTCCGTTCCACACGAGTGGCCAGGCCCGGGGCGAAGGAAATGAAAGAAAAAAGGCAAGGAAAAACCCACTCCTGAGGGGTCGATAAAGTGCCGCCCGTGACCGTTGGCGCGCCAATGTTGCCGATTCTCTTTGCTGACCTTTTCCACTTTGCACTTCTTGGCAAGAAAAACACAACCACCTCGGCTCGGAACCGGTGATGTATACTTTAACGGGTTCGTTGCAGCGTTGACCAGAAGAATGGGCTGCCAAAAACAAACAATGGGTTTGGCTGTTTTTTTTTTTGCTTTCCCTTGCTACTTCGAAATCTTTTCTTCTTCCTCTGCTTTATTTATTATGATCTGGCGGAAAATTTAATTTTTCTCCTTCACATTTCTTGGAAAGTAACGAATACCGGCGTCCTCTTGAGGGCGTTTTAATTTTTCTTTTCTCTCGCACGCTCTCTCTCTCTCTCTCTCTCTCTCTCTCTCTCTCTCTCTCTCTCTCTCTCTCTCTCTTCTTTCATACTTCACTGCGTTTCCTCCAACATTATGAAATTTCCTAAAGAAAAGCTTTAAGTATTCGATCACTTTAAGTCGCAAAGTTATGCTCCAACGCAAGCGACACACGACAAAAGCACGAACACACTGCACGCGATACAAACATAAGGACTCGATACGCACAGGAAAACTCAATCAGTAGCGCACGCACACACACGCACAAATACACACCGATGGAACTGATATTTGCCTTCTTCTACTCGGTTTTTTGCCAACACTTGCTGCATTTTCTCCCCATCCAAAACAAACCCCAGCAATATTCGCGAACAATCACTGAACCACTTCAATTCACAGAATCTGCGCTCTCCGCTAAATCACTCGATCAGCTGAGAAATCGAATTTTCCCATATCTCAATTTTCCGCTTTCTCCGAGGCGTTCTCCACACTTCCGGGCGCCCCGTTCCCGGCGGTCACCACTTGCCCAAATCGACGCACCTTTAATGTTGCTGCTTTTACTGCACGCTCCGATTTTCCCAGGCTCACGTAATACGTGCGTCTTTCTCGAAGATTTTTCTCCATCCTCAACCTAACCTAATACCAACACGAGTGGGGCCGGGGTTTCGAGAACGAGACAGGCGTTTGCTTACCCAACCACTCCGACCGTGACAAAAAAAAACACGATCGAACACACAGCACTGTATTATCGACACACACGCGAACGCTTCACCATCCGTTTCGTAGCAGCTTCGGTTGATTATGCGAACAGACTGACGGGCACGGTCACCACTCACGTATCGTTTTGGGATGTAAAGCGAGTGAAAAGGCACTCCCCGAGGTGAGAAGTTCATTCCTAGACGGGGTGAGAATGTTCTTCGTTCATCCTTTCACAATGCGTCCGTTCGTTGGTGTAGGATTTGTGGGAAAAACAACAGACGCTTTTCCAGCCAGAACGACATTCGGCATCAAAACAAGCGGCCAAGCTGGGCTGGGTGAGTTCATGCCGTTGTGAGATTTGCTCGCTGAGAAAACGGTGCGCATGAGCTGTGGATAATACTTGCCCGAATCATCAGATGACACTTCGTAACGAGCCGTTTACGAGCGATTTCGGTGGAGAGCTCTGACGGGAAATTTATGTACTACAAGGCTTTATCCATGTTATATTCTTTTATTTTTATGAAGGAAGGAGGTGAGGGAAAAAACCTGATATGGCTTGGAGATGATAATTTATAAATAAAAGTAAAAATGTAACGTCATATTTCAAGTGACAAAAAAAAACTAGCTAACATTGTAAACTAAACCACAAACAAACATCAAACAATAAGATTTGATAAAAAAATCTATATAAATGCAGAAAAGA
This sequence comes from Anopheles maculipalpis, assembly GCF_943734695.1. Classification (NCBI taxonomy): domain Eukaryota; kingdom Metazoa; phylum Arthropoda; class Insecta; order Diptera; family Culicidae; genus Anopheles; species Anopheles maculipalpis. The sequence goes on along the minus strand of NC_064872.1, from coordinate 20,016,777 downwards.
TGGTAAAGTCAACATAAGAATCCATATTATAAAAACTCGATTATCGAAAAATTGAGCAGCTCATACAGCAGTTCTATGATATCGATGGAAACTGGCGAGTTCTAGAGGATACCGAATAAGACATGAAGATGATTTGCTCTCATGATCAATTTGTACCACAACGAGGAAGTAAATATGCTGTTGGACGAGCGAGAAACACCTGAAGGGAGCTGATGTCGAGGGTACCGAAACAGATGTAGAAATTAGAGCTGAACAGTACTACGACAGTCAGCATGACGATGACTAAGTGTTCCCGTCATTCTTGGACGAAGTCATCGCTGTCATGAAACAGCTTAAATGTAGCAAGCCAGATTATAGTAAGTAGAATTTGGACCAGGAAGAACTATCGACGGCAAAAAAAGGATGGAAGTCTGGCCTATACTTACAATCTTAAATGCTGACTATGAAACCCTGTCGCGAATACTTTTCTGCTAATTGTTTCGAATATCAGAGAACACCACATCCACCCCCTCAAGCTGGTAGAGGAGTCCTGCTGCCTTGATCCGATCGTAACTTTGGACAACAAAGTGAAATACGAAAGAGTATTCTTCAGAGAAATATTGTTTACTATGAACTCTATAAATTCCAGAATATCTGCGATGAAGAATTTAGGATTTAGTACTAAAAGTCGGTGGGATGCTATAATAGGAACATGTTATAAGGGTGCGGCACTAGCCCCAGAGAAGCACTGCGAGCTCATTATATTGATAAAACTCCTGAAATTAGGCAATCTGCAGCACAAATTTTAAACCCCAGAACGACGCTAAAAGCTTACATTACCATTGATTTATCAATAATTCCAGCAAAATTAAAATAAAATTTTCTTTATCCTTACACAATTTACTTTATCCCAATAAAGTCATAAAACATTATTGCATTCGAACGTAGATACGAACAGCTAATAAACAAGTCGCATATTACACTGCTTCGAGCAATCTCCAGTCAACCTCATAATGTTTTATTTTACGACGCCACTAGTTAGTTCTAGGATCCACTTCAAAGCAAATGTCCTCATCTCATCTACACCGGCTTCTCGCGTGTGTCTCGTGCCGTTCGTAAAACCAGATTCTTGATGAACTCCGTCCGACGTACGACATTAACGACATATCACTAGCTAGTTCTGCTCGTTGCTTTCAGCAAATGATGGTCCTCTGACTCATCCTGCATTACTCTTCATCGCCCCCCGCTTAAAAAGCATCTTCCCAACCCACCATTCTCCATTGTCCTCGAGAAAATCACACAAATCATAGATCGATCCCACCGCCTGTCAGCAACACCTGGCGGAGCACTGCAACCCGGCCAAGCAGAACATAATCACCGACGATGAACTGGCGACATTAAATTTGAGGTCGGTCTTGATCCAATTATACAGAACAGCAACCAACAACTTGGAGGGAGAACAAAAGGACCCGCGAATAAACACGGGTGGTATTTCTGATTAGGGTCGTTAGGATGAGGAGCACAGTATGGATAGTGGTGGCATCCAACCACAAAACCGAAAACTCCATTCAATCGGGGCTGGTGCCGTTTTCCTTTCCGGGACAGGTAGTTTGTCAGAACGCTGATGACGCCCGGTGTTTGCCATTGATTGCGGTTGTTTCGCGTTTGTTGACATTAATTGCGGCGGATTGCATATGCGAAGCCACACGCGCCTAGCTGTTTGGATCATGTTGGACATTAGCTACCCCATTAGCGGATTGAGACGCCGCCGGTGGGACTTTATTGACTCGAAGCAGCAGCTAGGAGCGATCGAAACGAACCGTATAACATGCCCATTAAAGTCGTCGGCCATTAAGCACCCGACACGAGCACTTTGAATTGCAAATCGTGCTGTGAGCGTCTAAAGCAACCATTTCTTATTTAATGATCTTAGTTTCATGGCCAAACGGAGACCTTTTTCTTTGCAGCGCTTTTCTACGTTCATAATTACATGCATCACCATTAGAAGCCTGTTTACGGGCACATGCATAATTTTCGTTGATTATTTTAATACTGAAGAAGACTTGTTTTCTTTTATTTTTATTTTTTCTAAGGCACAACAAACCAAAACTTCTTCGAAGCTAAGCATCTCGTGTAAACGTTACACGTCTGGAGTTTGTTCTTTCTTTATTGTTGCTGCAATCAAGCGGCAGCAGCAGCCACACATCAAACGGTCTGTGCATGTTGTGCCTGACGGGGCTAATTAATATCGCACCAACCCTGCCTGACGTTTGTGATATATGTATGTAATCCCACACACACACACACACACACACGCACAAAAGGAGGCAAAAACCTTTCGCCGAAGGCTCTTCGTTCTGCCCAAGCTCATGAATAATGAATGGTAACAAATACTTGGAACTGTTTGGTACATGGAGCACTTACTGGAAAAGCTTTATGCTTTCAAATGCGTTTTAAGAGTGTTTTTCTGTTGGAATAATGCGCAGTAATTTATTTTAAAATATAAATTCCAATGGTTTGCGGAATTTGATATTCTTCTAACAAACATCAGTCATCAATAAATGAAGCACCAAACTCGAACAATCTAATAGTCTACGGAAACTTAACCAGCATTCACTGTTTACTTTGAAAAACAATTACACAAACAACCAACATTTCCTACTCCGTTTTGTAACGTAGAACCAATTAGTGTAAGAGAACACTCTGCAATAGCAATTTAATTGTTTTCAAGTGTGAGACTGATCCGATACTACCATTCTGGCACTCAAGCACCGGAAGTATTTTTTTGTTTTCCACACTATTCTGCTCCGTTACAACACCTATTGCCGACTTCTGATTATTTACAGGAAACCCCGTCCAAAGCGGTACCCTTAAAACCTGCTCACTAATTAGCACCGCGTTGCATGATGAGTGAATGCTAATTTATGTTTATGCAATTAAAGCAAATCCATGGGAAATTGCTTTTAACGCGCGTTGCTAGTGCTTGTGGGTGGGAGAAAACGGAAAAACAAACGACATGCAAAGACCGATTCACTGCGAGGGTCCTCCGATCGCTAGCAGTGGCTTAGCCGGGCTGCTGGTCAACACCTCATTTGTTTTTTTTTTCCACTTTCTTACGTATTTTTGTTCTCAAGTGGACTGTGAAAGCTAAAGATGTCGGTACAAAAAAACACACACACCCACATTAATACCTTTTGCCTTTTTTCTGCATAAAAAAACGCTTTCCCACCTAGGAAAATGCCATCCTTCATCTCGATCGGAGCCTGAATGCCGTAGGGTACGGTCGAATTAATATCCAACTGACGTCTAATTACACAAAAACCAACCCCTCCACCCCCACCAAACCCGTTTCCCGATGAATCCCCACCCCTCAGGATGGAACAAAACACGTTCCAACGGCAACTCATTTAGCGAACCAAACCCGCAGCAAACCCATAGCGAACCAAAATCGGACGCATCGACCGGGATCTCCCGGACACTAATTCCAATAATCCAACCGATAATTGCATTAAAAAAGAGCAACCAAGAGAATGTATGAAAAATACTAGCTTTTTTCCCTCAAGAGAAAGACACGGCACACATCCTCGGACACACAAACACACAATCAGCTTTCCGGTAGAATAGGGAAGAAGTGTGCAGAAGGACATAAAAAGCTAACCAACCATTCACCAAATGGGTGCAATAAAAAAAAATTTCTCCACTAAGACAAAAAAAAATCCACGAGAGAGAAAATAAGGGTCCATTTTATCAGTTGACAGCAGCAGGAGCAGAACGAAGCAGAACAAAAAAAAACATGTTCGCTTTGTGCGAACCTTTTATTGCCAGTGGATTTTGTGGGTTGTGGGAATCTTAGAATTTTGGTTCGATTTGTGGTCGAAGTTTGTGGGATTTAAATTCTTAATTATATCGATATGGAGGAGTTATTTTTTCCGCAAGAAGGGCCTGGCCTTACTGCCTACATAGTAGAGTTATGTAAAGGATAAAACTAAACGGAAGTAAATTTAAAGTTTGACGTTATTTTACTTATGCTACAAAATTTTACAGATAAATGTAGTTCACTCCTCGGAAGCTTAATACCAGAAAATACATCTAAAATTATGCAATTATTTTTTACAATAAATGCATCGTTATTATCTATGTAGCCTTTTAAGCTCAGATTCAAGAATGTAATGGACAATTATTTACATTTAAAAAGAGATAAAGTAAGGCTTAGATAGCCAAATGCAATGTCATATCAGTAAGGGACAAAGTTTCCAATGATTTTGCAGCAAAATTAGAAATTACTGCGAATCAATCAACAAATTCTAACGCTATGAGTGAAAATGAGTTATTTTTTATATTCATAAAGAATGGCCTAAGGGAAATGTTGGAACACAAGTTTTGACACTTCAAGTTTTATTTCATTCAAAACAATAATCAGTATGTGGCATGAAGCTAGGTAACCTAGCTTGCTGTAATGCATAATTACGATACTTTAGGCAATAAATGGTAAAAAAACAAACGTTTCAAAACTGGTAATAACTATCAAGTAACGAAAAAAATAAAATCGTGTTTAATTGCATACATTTAGGCGTTTAGAAAAATAAGGAATGATTAATATACAACACAGATTAATTTTGATGAAAATACTATTATTGGGAGACATTTCTCGAATCGCATTAAAACAACCCAAAGTTTTCAAACAGTTACTCGAATTGTTCCATAAAATACACGTCATTAAACGTTCTATTGAACACCAACAAATGATTATATGCTTTCAGCTATGAATTTCATTATAATGCTATTGAAACATTCAGGAGCATCTTCTTAGCGGACCTAATAAATTAAACATTTCCCGTGCGTTTTCATGCAAAAATCCTAAATTAAACCACTGCTCAACAAAAGTTCATGATTTTTTTATGTCTGTCTAGTAAATCTGCAGACAAAATATGTCTGGCATAAAATCAATCGAGCAAATTAGGTTCATTTCTTTCTGTTTCAATTGCCCGGTTGCGTTCCCGCTCGACAAGGTTTGCAACTGAGACATGGCCAAAAAGGACACAAAAAGAGAAAATCTAACCTGCAATCCAGTAAATATATCCTCAAAAAAAAAAAAACAACCCTTGCATGCAGCTCTCGCTCTCTTATGAAACCATCGTTATGATAATCATTGGCATAAATCAACAAATTAAGACTTTTATCTCCGTTCCCCAAAAACAGGCCCAGTTTCTAGCTACAAATCGCGAACCAGAGGTTTATGCAAGTCGTTTTGGCCCTACTGCGGCCAGCCTACATCAGCCATCCGCCCCACTACATTCGACTAGACCTTCTCATCCGCACGATAACCATCCACAATGATCATTTACGGAAATATTGCTGACCAAAGCCAAAAACTCACTGTGCTCTTGTGGTTCCCACTAGGTTCGGGAGTGTGTCAACACACACCACCATCGAAGAGAAACCACCGTAGCAAAAACAGTATAAAAGCCAATCCGCAAAATCCGCTCGTCCACAATTTCCCGGGTCCTGAGTTGCTTCTGGGTAGAACAAACAAACAAATAATCAGGACAAAAAGCGAAACCCGACGCAACCCGAGCATGCTGCGCCCGATGAGCAGGCCAATTCGGAATCCATCCTGGCCCGGTCGGTCATGGCCATGGTAAGGCGCCCCGTCTAATACTTATCTGCTGCCAGACGTCTACAGCCACCTACTTTATGCGATTTCGCTTGGCGCTTTCTTGCTTTTATTTTCCACCGTTCCAGCCTAGCAAACTTGTTCCGGATCTTTGGAACGAGACCACCGTAAACACCGCAACGCCACGAACAAATGACTGGAATGACAACCTCACTGATGTCGATTTTTGCGGACTCGAAGTCTGGAACCGGGACTACGATTCTTCCTTTGCCTGAACGGTTTCGAGCATACCAGAACTAGCCGTCGAGATGCCGAACAGCGTTTGACTCCTAGCCGGATGGTTGATTGTGTTGGTTTTTTTTTTGCCCCTGCTTCATGAATTTTCCCAACAACACGAAAGGAAAGCGTTTCCATTTAAGAAAAGGATAACATTTTTCGGACAACCTTTGCTGCGTCGGAAAAGGGATGAAAAAGGGATAAGAAATATATCTTATCGTTCAACCCACTTATCAATGCCGGCGCAACGGTCCCATGCCCGCAGTTGAGCGTGGTGACGAAACAAGAAATATTATAGCACAAAGGTATAGCACTTTGTCCCCTTTCGCCCCAAAACCATCGCCTAGCCCCAGGATATATGGGAAAGGTTCGTACCGGCAGCAAATCTTCGTTCGACGATCTGCCAAGAAGAATCCGTAGCAAATGTAGCGACATAACCGACATCAGCCACAAACAACCGGAGGAAACCATCAACATGACACAAATAAAATTCGTTCCTTCTCCCCGAATTCCAACACAATCAGGGCAAAGGAGGGGAGGTTGTTGTGGCTTTTTTTTATTCGCTTTGGATTCTTTTCTTTCTTCTGGTTGGTCGAAAGCACGCGGATGACTTACACGCGTGCCTAAAGGATAATTGAGTTTGCAAACCATGCTCCAGAAAACTCGGGCTCGCGTGTGCCGGTATCGATGGCTACGTGTTCGATTTTGTCAATTGTTGTGATGCCGGGTAAACAAACACAGTCACACAAACACACAAATACAGCGTAGGACAAATGACACAAATGGACCCTGAAAACGCGTCCGGAATTGAATTCTCACCCGGTGATAAAGGATTGCAATTTGTTTTGACCGATGATGCGAAGGGCCGGGCGAAACGAGGCAAATTGTTCTTGGAGTAAGTTTAGTTCGATTTGATTCGGTGGGTGTGCTGTGTGTACGTTTACTGTTTGCGAAGCCATAGAAAATGGATGTAATATAACAAACAAACAGTGCGGTGAAGTACAGAAACTGTGTATTTCACAAGAAAAAACTTTGCAGTTAATGCGCCTAAAGGTAGGCTTTTGGCAGACTAGGCTACTTACTTTACAAGGGTTCGATTTTAGTCAGCGGCAGATGAAACCACACAAAATGACAATTGGATGCTCGAAATTCTACTTCATATCTCTAGAAACCTCTTCATTACATAGACAAAGTCCATGGATTGTCTTTTAGTCCAACACAGTAATTAAATTAAAGAAAAATCTTCTTCACATACATATTTTTCAACACACATAAAATTTTCAAGGATAAAATGTATTCAAAACTATTTAAATATTCCAATGAATAACGATGTTTAACTGAAAGTGCTGCTATATGAACCGAAATAATTGACTTGGTATTTGGAAGAAAAATGCACTGATTCGAAAATAGATATTGCAAAACATACAACTAACTAATGAACTGTCACATTTGAAAAGCAAAACTAAATAACAGCTACGGCACGAATCGAGGACTATCCAAACAGTAGTCAATTTTTTTTGGTAATGTTTATTGGATAATTTTTAAATAAAAACCCCTGGCACGAGGAACGGTTGTTAGAAAATCAATATACGAAAAATTTATGTAAAGGAATACATAAAAATGCGCCCAACCAGATTGTTCAAAATGTAACCTGCAACACTCATTGCATACCTTAAGGCGCATAAATCCTCGCGAATAAACCAGCTTTTGCCCATTTAAGGACGTAAATATGTCTTTAACCCTTATTTAATTCAATTATTGGAATTAATTTTCATTTTCACCTCTACAAGGCTTTAATCTCCTAAATTAGATAAATTAAAATGTCCCACGCAGAGCCCAACTCTCGACTCTGATATGGTAGCTGCGTTAATTCTTCGAATAGATGGTACGCCGATAACTTCAATATTCCGGCGCAACACCAACGGTAAGTACTAAACCAACATAGTTCAATGTTTCATTGGGCGTTTTACTGGCTAACAGAATACGGATTCCTCTACCCTATACCAACCTGGAAAGACCATTCGATAACATCGCAAGACTTTGCTGCTTTGCTGTTTAATTAAACACCATCGATAATGACCGTAATTCACAGCCACCACTGAGCACAGTCACCGGGCGCACCAGAAAATGACTTTCCACAGCTGAACCATCCTCTCAATGCCGCCTGAAGCGACCGACAGAAAAGAAACTCCATTCGATCGTTTGTGGAACTGCAGCATCATCATCCACATTGTCGCCTCTTCACCATTTCACTTTGCCGATTCGAATTCCAAGACCTCAACCGTTTCATAGCACTGCACGGTGAGTGTGGGTCACCTATCAATCTGCGGGCTGCCGATTACCCGATAGCGCTGGGATCAAACGACTCGTAAAAAGCCACAACCACTGCGATGTTCTGAGCTATTTTCCGATTCGCCTTGGGTAGGAACCAACCTTTTGACCGCCGGAATGAGGTGTTAATTGTTTGGTGTCCCATTCCGGCATGATCGTTTAACGTATTAAACCAACAGATCCGAATCGAAAATCGTAAAGTTTGTGTTAAAAGATAAACATACAAGAAGAAACGAGCCGGCTTTATGATTCATGTTTCTGTGTGCTAAATGGGATTCGTTTGCCAAATACCCATAAATGTCAATATACCTTACTTTTAAATCATCCTGCTTCATCTTTCAAATTCCAGATAAGCTTCTTTTCCGCCCAAACCGCTCGCTCAGGGCTCAGGACTAAAATACGGTGAAGGTTAATGAAAAACCCTTGACGCACGGGTTGAGTTCCCCAAAAAGTAACATTTATTTTGCATGTGGATACAGAACGTAGAAACGGTAAACGTTAATCTGTTATAGCTTTGGCATTTTTCCTTGTAATGGTTCGCCCTCAATCCCAGCTTCTTTATGGTGATTTGCCACTGACAATCTTCGGGCGTATCTTAGAATGCCTCAAGATCTTGACGCGTTATGACGACCATTGCAGAACCGAACCAGTTTTCTGACCCGTTTTTCCCTTTTCGCTTCCTGCTCTCCATCTCATCTCGCGTGTTGGCTTTTCCAGCTTTTGTGGTGTCTTTCCTTCAATTGCTGTTGATACGGTAGAGTGCTTTTTTTGCCCTCAGTGTCTCTCGCAGTTCGCTTTCAGCTTAGAACCTGTGACTGTGGAGCAACCTTTTTATGGACACAGCTCCATCCATCCGTCCATTCATCCACCGTGATCTCGGTGTGATTTATTCAAATTTTACAAATGTATGTAAATCCCGGAGCTTTGTAAGCTGCTCCCACCAATAAAGCCGCGCCGGCGATGATGTCCGGCGTGGAAGGATTTGTTGCATCCAGCCTCCGTGTCTCTAGCGCGAAGGCAAGAACGGAAACTTTCGGCCGCTTATCAATCAATTTTCATTCATTGAAGCGCTTCCAACCGGTGAACCGTAAACCCGGAACGAGCGAACGAGAGGGAAGGATTAAAATTTAAGCTTCACCAAATGGTGCCCGTGTAAAACCGGATAAAAGGGAGCGGTGGGATGGATGGGATGGAATTTCCGCCTAACCCACGCAGCCCATGCGGGAAACGATTGCCTATGCAAATTGATTGCGATTTGAATGGAATCGGAACTAAATTGTAGGACCATCGTGCGGATTAAGAATCAGTGGAAGATAATTATAATATTTGTATAAAACCCATCCACGGGGTAAAGGATGCTCTTATAGGTTCAGATAAGCGAGTTAGTGCATAATCCAATCTGCGTTTTTAGTTAAGGTGCGATCTTTTTTCTAACTGCTATGAATAGCATTTTATGTTGACATTTAGTATAATCTTTCTTGAAGTCAAAACAAGTTGCAATTCTAATTTCAGATTAACCTTTTCAACTTCATCACTTTTGGCACCATGTAGGATTGATAGCACAGTGGAATGCTTGTCTGACGAAAACTTAATATCGCGAGGCTGCCAGATCAATTACTCCCTAAGTCCCGTGAACTTAGTTGACCTGTGCTTCCAGATTTAATGTGAGCATTATGTTCTTTCGTAATAATATTCGGTCTCCCCGGGATTTGGATTTAGAGCGGTCATATAGGCGACACTGGCGCCGGTCTTAATACGGCAGGTCCTAGGTTCAAATCACATCCGAACCGTTCCCCCGTAGCGAGAACTGACTGTCCAACTACATGATATCGGCAAGTCTAGTAAGCCATTCCATGGCCGGCGTGACCTAGAAGGTCGTTAAAGCAAGAAGAAGATGTGGTTGTATGTGGTTTTAGCTATTTCTGATTGATTTAATAATAGTCTTTTGCTTTTAATCGTACTGTTTAAGTATGATGCAGCTTTAGAGTCCGCTTATTCGGAATTTTAATTTGTGACAGTAAGTGGTCTACTTTAAATTGTTGCCTAAAAACTTTCTCTTCGAAATTTCCTTAGGCTGCTATTTCTGTTTCTAAAAATTACCACTAACAAAACTCACGCCAATTTCTTACCGCGATTGCCTGGTGTAATTTATCATCTTTGATATTCTATGGACTGGATTCGGGACCTAAAATATGATAGTTTGTGAGGAATAAAACTTGACTCGTTTTACCTCTTTTATGTGTTGTGGTTGTGCATGATCGTCAGGTATAAAAGAACTACAATTAAAATCGTTTAGAAGATGTTAGATATTGAGGGACAAATGGTCTCTTTAATAAAACAATTAATCATGAACTTGAGAACATAACAGAGCAAGCAATGCTCTGATCATATCGGACACCAACAAAACCACATTTTCAATAGAATTCCCTGAGCTTGTTCTCTTCAAACTCACTGCCACTTTTGTAACCTTTGGCGTCCTACGTCAGTTCGTGTTCCTTCTTCAACTGAAAGATAGAGTAAAGTTAGTCCTGCATTTCCTGCAACTATCAAAGCTCACTGTATCATTTTCTGCTTTTGACTGTTCATCATGCGTACGAACGATGACTTGCATACTTGAATGCCTACCAGCAAATATTTGAAAGGAACACAACTAAAGTAACCATCCATAATGTGGCTCTAACGAGGACAGCATCGTAGTACTGAGACAAGAAATACTCGGGTTCGACCAATATGCACTAGTGAGGCTATTGTATTCTTCTGCGAATTCAGCGCCCACTGCTCTCTGTGATATATTGACATCCAGCCGTACTTGTGCCGACGCTCAAGTTCTTTGAACATCATCTACGATACAGTAGCACAAGGGCCTCTTCATATCTAAAATCAAGCTCTACAATTTTCCTATCCAGCTTGTACAACCCAATTTCTAGTTAATAAATTCGCACCTTTTTAATACTTTGCCAACAAACCATTCAACGAATAATATTATTAGCCTTCCAAAAACAAAAAAAAACCTTTGATCGCTTCAAAAAGTAAACCAACCTCAGGTATAATGTAACATCCCACTGCGCGAAGACATGCTGCGGTGTCCCACAATAATCCTGTTCTGTGTGTGCTGAATAATTCATTCCGCTGTACGCTGAACGGGTGATGAATTAAATTGCACATCTAATGTAACGCCAATTCCGAAATTATTCGTCCCCTCTACGGTGAACTCTCTCCTTCCTGCAAGTCCTACACAGCGTGTATTTTACATCGTCCCACCGCCTAAATGTATGCAATCGTGTTGCAACCTTGTGTCACGGGACGGAAACCTGGTGGGTTGCAGCTTACCTCATTTTACGCTATTAAATTTCCACTCACAAGCACACAAAACCGCGTGTGGTGTATCTTACTGCATTTGAAGCTTTACACACCGAGTGTACTTGTTTGTGTGTGTTTGTGTTTGCGTGTGTGTTGCAACACGGTGCAACGCCTCTAATGGAAACGACATGCTGCACATTGCTGCGCTAAATTGTGAGATGAAACGAAATTAGTTTTTGTCGTGCCGTGGAAGGCAAAACACCATCACCCACCCGCGTTTACCTTTTATTACCCAGAATGGAAGTGAAGGAAACCAAAGAGGGGAGATTTCCTAGCACGGAAAGCGCGATATGTAAGGTATGTACCATGCTTGGTATGTGTCGTTTGCGAACGATGTATTTACAGCAGGGAAACTAGCTATTCGTTTTAAATCATGAAGCGAAAGCACAGGAAGAACTATTTGAAATGATTTTGTACGTTGAGGACGTTGGGGCTTTTAATATGATTAAAAAAATATATATACACACAAACATCTTCATCTCAAGCGAGAAATAAATGAAATAAATCTTGACCTCAAACACGCCCGGAGAAACGTAATGAAGCAGATAACGTTGTTGGGTATTGTGTGGTGCCGGTGACAATATCATCAAATGCAGACAACACTCAAACCCCTAAACGGTGAGCATGTTTATTGCAAAACATATTTCTACCACTCAAAAACCACAGGATATTTATGTTTTACCTGGCTACCCTTTGCCAGAAGTTAATCCTGCATGCTGCCTCGTAAGCTTGGTGAAACTTTTACACAAAACAACAACAGCTCCAAGCACACTTACTTGCTGTAGGAAGAAAAAAAGTTCTCCCTTAAATATCCTCCCATATATACAAGTTTTCCCTTGCTAAGGTTCGGTTTTCATGCTTCGCTTTATGCTCCAGTGTTGGTAGTGTTGAGAGCGTTTAATTCCTACCTTGTACCGCGCCCTTGAGCAACATGCCCTACCTTATACCCCATGCAGATGACATTCTCAACCTTCAGGACCGGCAGGTGAAATATTGGAACGAGTCGTGGTCGACTTTTGAAGCAGATCTCGCTCACATACACACACACACACACACACACACACACACACACACACACACATACATAACACTCTACACTGATGCGAGGAAAAACTTTAATTTCCATTGTTCCCACAACGAAATGAACTTTTATCGAACGTCCGGGATCCACAAGACCAAACAAAACAAAAAAGGTACAAGAAGGAAGTGATGCTGACATTCTCTTTCGGGAGGTTGTAAATGGAAGGTCGTTTTTGTTTTCTCCGTTGCCCTCCGTACTGCTGTGGTAGATGCTTTCGTAGGGAATGCAATCTACAACGGACTGCAGGATGCAGGTGCCGGGTCGTACGCTAGCAGAGATTTGTGCCAACTCATTCAAATGGGTATGTGTGCTGCCTTTAACTCATGAAACATTCAGCAGCGGTACAAAAACTAAACCCTCCATCTATCTGAAGATCATCTATACACAGCTTGTCAGTGCTATTGTCAAATTCAAACGAGAAATCTGGTCACACATTTTTCCCTACCAAACGAAATAAAATCAGTTTTTCTGAAGATTGTTCGATAACTCGTGTAACGCTCACAGAATAATGCTTCGCCAAACTAAATATCCTTAAAGCTCTTTAACACAACTATTTTGTTTTCCAAAGATCTTTAACATGAGCCTTTTTGGTCCATTTACTCCACCCCATTTCTGTCCCCTTTCACCAAACATAAAAGAATTTCTTTTTCCTCAAAAGTTGTAACTAACAGCAACCTCTACCTGTTTCGGTTTGACATCACCGCTCGGTTTGACATAAGTATAAGCCCTAGTGGCACACGTTACATTCACGTGGATAAACTACCAATCCCTGAGTTACTCAAGAATGCGGTGGTTCCCCTCCACAGAGTCATTGCACCAGTCGTATCGAATACCGGCCTGAAATATGCGATTCCGAAACCCAAAACTGGCAGACCGACTTATGATCAAGAGAAGTTGGAAGTCGCTGTTGCTGGTGCGGGAAAAAAACTCGCCGATCTTTCGTGAATGCGATGATGACCTAAAGTAAAGGACGGACGGTCTTATCAATAATGTTCTTTAATTTAATCATCCCAGACGGTGTTGACAATAAAACATGAAGCTGTCCTTAGTATTAATAAATAAATAAATAATCCACTGATCTTATTAGTTGAATGCGATTCACTCAAAAACTCGTCAATAGTTTGACCATAGATGCTCCAAATCAAATTGGTAGTTCTGTAAGATTTTATAATTAATCATGACGGTCCAGTGTCGTATTGTCTGTAATGTTTTGTTTTGCCAAAAATTGATTATACAAAAGATTATGAAACGTTTAATATTTCGTTAATGAGATATATTTAAAAATTTAAGCTGTGTTTTTACACCGCAGGCTCAGGTATCGATTCCCGTCCTGACTGTTCAACTACGGGTATTATGTAGCACCACAAGGTAAGCCAGGTCTTTCTTGTCAGATATAGTAAATATAGAGCTGAAGAAGAAGAATTTTATTTATTTTTATTTCGTTTATTTATAGAGGCTTTGAGTCTTAGAGACTAGATTCGCCTCTCTACTGTATTAAAAAAGGATGGTTTAATCTCGTACAAAACTATGGCATATGTGGCTTAAATATTATTGAAAACTATTGCCTATAAAACTAAGGAAACTATTATGACATATGGTATCGGATAGGTTTAAACTATTGCTTAAATGTCTTTGTATAAATAACTGATGCGTAAAAATCTAATGAGGCGGTTCTACTGGAGTTTGTCGGGTGATAGGATTGTCGTTAAATCAGTTTCTAGTTGACAGGTGGCTCGGTGTGTCGTGTATCCATGGCAATCGGTGAGCATGTAGCGGACGGTGATGTCAACACCAAAGAAACTGCAGAGGACTGGATTTTTCTAGGAGGTAGGAGCGCGTAAGGCGGGTATGACCTATACGAAGGCGGGAAAGGACTCGTTGGATGTGGCTGGATTCAGTATTTTCCCATGAATAGGTGTTGTTCTTGATAGGACGGAGTTTGTTGCTGAGGTCTACGTTATCCCATGTGGAGTTCCAGTGTTGGGAGATGATGGTGTTGGTTAAGCGGATGGCATCACGGTGTGAAAGGGTGTTGTATGGTTCGTCAGGACGGAGCTGACGGCTCGTTTCCGTTGATTCCGGAATGACCCGGAATCCAACAGAAAACGATTGTCGGCGATGCAGGTATGGAGTCTAGGAGCTGGACGTGGGGGTCTTTGGAGTTGCCGTGTTCCAGGGCAGCCAGAACACTGGCACTGTCGCTGAAGATGACGTTCGGTCGGTCAGTCTGTAGTCCTTCGTCGGTGGCTAGTGTGAAGAAGAAGACAAACAACTAAATCGATTAGTTGAGTAACGATATGAAATCTTCAATTTTACCACTTAACAACATAGTATTGTCTTATTACATGGTGCGTCACAGTAATTTCTTTTTTGGGCTAATTGACGGATAATCATAGCTAGGCAGGAAACCATAGTTTCAGCCTGTGGACACTGGCATGTTATGGTACTTTTCCCTAACATTCGAATTCCTTGATAGCTCTCTGTGAAACACAGACAAACATACAAGTACTTTCTCAACCGGTTCGACGAACAACGCCCCCAAACCCCGTTCTTTATAGTGGTTGCCACAAATCAAGTTTCTTATTACTTGCAAATAATAGAAGCCCCAAGTCTCGATTAATGCTCGGATACTCACGCCGAACTACCGTCCACACTGGAACGCACAAAAGGGTATAGAGCACCCTCATCGCTCAAGCACATGGCGTCACGCATCATTAATTATCCAATGACGAATGATACCGTCCATTTCGATGGATTTTGTGCAAAAATGGCTCAGAGAGACGGAGTAGCATTATCTGGTCCGATTGTTCGAAGCCGGCTACCGGTGTACCATCCCAATCCATTTTTGGTTCGTCACAACCGGGTACTGCATATAGATGCTTCCACCCAGCCAACCTTAATCATCTTCCCCCCCCCCCCCCTCTTGTTGCTTTTTGCCCTTGTCTCATCCACTAGTGTCTAGGGTTTGGGAAGACGATCAGAATAAACATTATTCCAACGAGCAATCGTTTATCTTCCCTAATCGTAGCCATGACTAACGTATCACACGCTTATTTAGAGCATGCAGACGCGTGGCATGCAAGAAACGGACAGGAAAGGTGATCCAGATTCAAGTCATACCGACCAGGCCTACCAAAGCTTTTAGATGTACTTTCATCCATTTTTTTTTTTTTATTCTCACACTATTTCTTCCCCGTCGAACATCTCAAAGATGTTACGCACGTCGCCCGGAAACTCGGATTGATGGACTATACTGCTGAAGAACAAAAAATGAAAGAATCCCCAGTTTAAGGGCTTTGACGGGGACGGAAAGGGAACAGGAAATAGCAATAAAATTAATGGAGACTTATCACTTACTTCAAGTGTTCATCCCACAATCAACCGAGATTGATTCCGATGGTTGGAGGAGAAGAATGTGACGTCCAACCGACCATTACTCAATGCAGACATTCAGATTACTTAACAATATCGCACATTCCCCGGGCATTACAATGGACGAATTTTCTCGCACAAATAACTACCATTCGCTCCATTCTTTGTAGCGAAACTATAAAGCGTACATTATTCATTCGCCTTGGTGATGATTTCTGCATCAATTCTCTCGTGCAATTTCAGCAGTAAACAAACTGAGAAAAGGAAAGCAAATCATGCACAAGTTTCGAGTGGTATTTGGTCACACTTTACTGCATCCCGTGACATCTATAGTATACACACACAGTAATGCACTTTTACACCCTCCCCCCCCCCCCCTCCCTTCGCGACATCCAATTTCATCGATGCTGTCATCGTAATCAGCGTGCAGAACGACAGCCACAAACTTTCCACTTCCTGCCGGGAGGAAAACGATACTTTTCCAGGAAACAGCAAGCTTCCTGAGTGAGTTCCGAAGCAGGAAGTGGAAATCAAAATGTAGTTCAATGTTTATGTATTTTGTATTATTTTTTTTTCGTATGCGTACCATTTCTTTTGCCAAGCGTAATAGGAAACTTTCCTTGAGTGGGATGAAAATGGTAGAGGACTTCGAATGTTTGCAAAACAGTTCTTTTACAGTGCTGAGTTGTAATGGGGGTTACTAAGTTGTCACGGGACAGTGAGCTGGGTCCTGGGGTCGGTTGACAACAGTGTCTACGTTTTAACTTAACAGTTTGATCAATTATGTCAATATCGGGCACAAGTTTTGCGCTCGATGGCATGAGAATGTTTTTTTCACATGCTTAATAAAATTGAAATTATTGTTTGGAAAAATAGAAAACATACATGACAAAACAGAAGGGTGACAAAGATTTACTCTTAATGTTAACAATACATTTAACCATGAATCCAGCTCATTAGTTAAGTTATTTTAGTTGCACGGATTACATAAATGAAGGCTAATCCGATAAAACTAAGTAAAACACGATGGTTTGTTATTGTTCTGTAGTTTAAAGTTATGATCACCTAACAAACAACAATAACAAATTTCAGTAGAATATAAAGTAAAAGAAATAGTTAGAAATAAAACAAAAAGTTTGCAGTAGCACCGGTCCAAAAAAAATCACCTTTATATCATCATCAGCAGCACTTACCCTCTTACAACTCTGCTATAACCGAGTATGCCCAGGATACGGCAAATAACATGGAGGAAATGCCTTGTCAATATTTTTTTTATTGCAAATAGTCACCACAATACGGTGATAAGCCGTAATAATATAAAGTCGTATATACTATATAAACTGCGGATAATTTATAAATAAAATGGCGATGGCGGTCTCACACGAGAATTCTTCAAGAGAGATTTTTTTTGTAATTCATTTATTCATTTATTATCAAACCAGTTATCCAGCTATCGTTAGCTTACATAAAAAGTTCAAGATATTATCAAAGTAATGTGAGATAAAAGTTCACTCCTTACTTTGTCGAGGGTACTTCCAACGGCGGGCCATAAGGTGAGAAAGTCATAACGATGCCTCCCCAAGATTAAGCTCCATAGAATGTCTCAGAAATTTTGATTGACGAAATGCTTACTTCCGGGATAATTATTTTAAAAAAATAATAATGATAAATAGTCAAATAAATAGACAAAGAATCGATGCACCATTACGCATGGAAATGAAAAATTTATTAATATAGTTGATAAAAATATTCAATAATGGATTCATGGATGACGAAATTTCTAGGCTTTCGCAAATGGGACCAATTTGCTGTCGATGATTTCTGATGTTTGATGCTCGATGTTTAAATTCATCAAAGGATAGATAAGTAGTACAGGTACTCATCGAAGTGGATAAAAAATTCCAATTTTACTCTTTTTTTCTTCTTCTTTGGCTCTACAACTTGAACAGAACCCGGTCTGGCAAACTGACTGCCTTGACTTAGTTTACCCAAAGCCAGAAAGTTAGTCTTACGTAAGGAGGAATGGTAATATTTGCAATAGTTTTGACGATTTCACGATGAAAGCTACACAATTATGTAAAACAGTAATGTATGTGTAATGTGCTTCTATCTCTATGAATCAAAATTTCATTCAAACGGTACACAAGACTCTAAAAAGCATTCTTTCGAATACACATTCCAGTAAATTCTGGCTTCAAACGTGCTACATTAACTTATGCAAGCCTTTATTTCTACTTCAAAATCAAGTTTTGATCCCGTGATCCTACGAACCATTCACTCCCATTACTCACCACCACAAACATTCTATTGTTCTACCAAACCTATCTGTCCGACGCAACTAGCCCTGCCTACCAGTCTTCACACCGCTTCTCGGCTCAAAGTACAACGAAATTCCATCCTTCGGCCGTGTGATGAGCTCGTGCTGGATCAACTGTTCCGTGCGTGTCCTCGCCGACCGGACCGTAAACCGACGCAAGATGGACGATACGACGCTCTTCTCCTCGAGCATTGCAAACTTCTGACCGATGCAGTTCCGTGGTCCCGCACTGAACGGGATGTACGCGTACGGGTGTCGGGTTTCCGTCTGCTCCGGCAGGAATCGGTCCGGGTCGAATTTTTCCGCATCGGGAAAGAACCTACGCAATTATGTGTGTGTGTGCGAGGGGTTTGCATGAAAGTTTTGCACTGGCGTTTTATTGCCATCTCGCCCACAACCCAACTTACCGCTCGTCCCGATGCACGTGGTACGCATGCACACCGACAATCGTACCAGCCGGGACGTGATAACCGCCGAACTGGATGTCTTCGCTCAGTGTGCGACCGAAAAAGGACACAGATGGGTACAGCCGCAATGTCTCCTTGAGGCACCGTTCGAGCAGCTTCATCTCGTTTAGGTCCCGCATCGACGGTGCCCGGTCCGAGTCACCGTCAAAGATCGAATCAATTTCCTGCTGAACCTGATGCTGAATTTCCGGATGAAGTGCGAGCAGAAACAACGCCCAACACATGCCAGCGGTTGTCGTATCGTGTCCCTGCGTGTTTCGGTGCGTGTGAATTTTTTGGGGTGCGAGGGTGACCCAGTGTTGAGCGTTGGAGGAGGAAGGTAAACAGATAAAGAAACATGAGCACACAAATGGATCACCGAATGTTCGCCATTCTGCTGAGAACTGTCTCGTTCTGGGGTGTTGTCACTCACCTCGAACATAAACGTGTCGACCTCCTCCCGGACATCCTCGTCACTGAGCAGGTTGCTCTGCTCGGTGCTTTCGAGCAGCATATCCAGAAAGGCGAGTCGGCGCTTCCGGCCACCCTCGATTTCTTCCACCTTACCTGCAGCCGCTGACCGTTGCTTCAACTCGGCACGACGCTCTCGTATCACCTAACCACCATATAAGCGTAACAGTGATATTTGCATCATTTAATGAGTTTTTAGTTACATGCTATATCTGCTTCATCAACGTACTTTGCTCGAGTATCCGTGCACTTCCGCTACGGCACGGTGGTACTGTTGGCCAGCGCGCGACCTACTCCAGATAAAGTCCGGATGAAGCCAGGGCCTTACTATGCGGTGCTGAATCATTGCGCTCAAGCTGCGGAGATTGAGGAAGGTATATCAGGTACATTAATCTTAGTTCTCCCCGCGCACCAACACATCTCCCCGCAGCTCACCAAGCACACTCACTCATACACAGCCGCCACGTACGGATTATCCTGGCCACTAGTTTGTGCGTTCACCTTCACACCCATTGCCGTCTCTGTATCAGAAAAATAATAATAAAACATGACGTGTAAGTAGCTTCATCAGAACCAACCATTCTAACCACCCGGAAGCTTACCGCAAATGATATCCAGCGCTGCCTTCGTGATGAACGGGTACACGTTGATCGGTTGCTTGCCACTAGCGACGCTTTCCGACAGCTTCTCCACCAGCAGCTGGCCATGCTCCGCAAACACCTCACAGAACCCGTCCAGTATGTTGAAGTGGAACGTGGGCGTTATAAGCCGTCGGTGCTGAAACCATCGATCATCTGCGAAGTTGAGAAAATTTCGGTTGTGCCCCGAAATGGCGATGAAATGAAGTGCTGCTTGAAGTTGAAGTTGTTTAGTGCCTGGTTTTCTTTTACCCGGTACCTTTTGAGGTTAGCAGACCCTGACCGAGCCAGGCCGAGAGATATTTATACATCGTTGACTTCTCGATGTGCCGGCTGGAGGAGATGAGCTTTTCCACGTACTCTGCCTTATTAATGCGTACCTCCGGTGTCGAGCCGTTCCAGATGCGATGAATTCCCGGGTAGGTTCGGGTGCGTTGATCAATTATGTAGAATATTTCTGCAGTGAGAATTTTTTTTCTCCGAGACATAAGAACGATTGCTGAGAATTTTCACGAAACGAAGCTTTCACAAGTACCTTCGGACTTTTTTCCTATGAAGGAATGCATCGTTCCAATCACTGGGTAAGCCTTGGGACCGGGTATTTTGTCCATCACACTCTGCAGTTGCAGCCTTTTTTTGAGCCATCTCAAAAGAGGGACTAGAGTAATCACAAACAGTGCTAGCTGAATGAGAGGGACCATTTCGCCGGTCAACATTTTGATTCACAGTACTCTTCCGAAGGAACCCTAATTTTCGTTGTAATAAAATTGGTTATCTACTTATGACTACCATCCGTAGGGAACTGTTAATAGAAGATAAGTAGCATGCACGAAACACTCGCAATGAGGAAGAAATGACTCTTCAAACACCCGTTGCTCACTGACTGACGAGTCGAAAACAACTGAGCAACAACATTATCCCGTCAGTCTGTGTTATGGTAGACTTTACACTCTGACAGCAGCCGTAATGGATGAACAGGCCCACCGGCTCAAGGTGATAACTTACACACATCACATGCGAGTGTCTTTCGTTCTTATCACTTTTACGCCTCTCTTCGGTGACCCACAATCTGCATCTATGATCGCGTGCAATAAGCGCACACCCAAATATTGAAACAGATAACGTAACGCAATCGAGAGCCAAGTGCTTAATGCTTTGCTTCGAGCACACGCATCGCATCTTCTTCTGAAGGTTCAAAGGTTCCGTCAAACGGTCAGTTTGGTCACTCGGAAACCAGTTCGTTCACTAGAGCAAGAGCCAGTGTACGATGATTGTGCATAATTCTATGTGTTTTTGTGCGTTGATTTATGAAGCGATGTTTATGCCGTAATTTGTAGCAATCGTTGTTTTATTGTGGCTAGGAACATAAACAAGAAGCGCCTATCTTTTGCTTTTACACCAATAGTATTGTGTTTTGAGCACAAGAGCAAACAGACTAGAAAAGAGGCGAATAAAACATGAAAAACAATTTTATCTTCAATGATACAAAGAGTTGTGCCCTTTTTGGAAATATAACGTGCTTTATGTCACAAAACAATAGTGCTAAAAGAATTATGTTTCACAGTTTGCATACATTCAGGCACCGAAAATACTAATTTCGTTATTTTTGCTGCCCAGTATAGTTAAAATCTATACCATGTCACCCGAAAGACGGCTTTAAATTAAAAGCATCTTTCAATTTTTACTCAGCCACCACCTACGCTGCAACGAAAAACGGACAGCCTAACGAGCAACACCGGCCATCGTTAATAATCGAAAGCATGTCCCGGTGAAATGATGCAGCTTGTTTGCGGTAATCGCATCACATCCCACAGCACTACGGCTAGCCCACCCGTGCACGGGTACGCTCACGGTTAAATGGAAAACCGTGTTCCATCATCGACTACATAGTGATGGAGTCATGTCAGTTTTGTTGCGACTTCGTACCAGACTCCAGAACTCCCACCACAGAAGGGATACGCTTTTCAGATTGACTCGTGCTCGTCCGTGCTGTCAGTACGGAAGATGGGTGTGCCCTGTTCTATGTTTTGCATCGATGCATGGTTGGAATATTTTGGAACAACTATGTAAGCATCACTTGTCGTCTGCTCTCGGTTCTGTTTGTTCTTCTCTCCTTAGTGACGAAGATGGTGCAAAATGGTTGCCCCGTGACACATGTTGAATGGATTAAGCCAGCAGGAAACCATTTCTAATTGATGCATCTTTGTCAATTCATCCTGCACGATGCTGCCTTTCAATTTCTACCCCTTTCTTTATGCATCTCCTGAGTTCATGTCAGTGACATAATTTTTTCATATTCACTTGCTTACGAACTTCGCACGCCATAAACATTGTGCACACGGCTAGGCAGCACTTCCCTGGAGCAAAATGATTTAACAGAGCGTGTTCAAGCATCCACGAGACCACTGCAAGCAGATCGTTGACGTGGCAAAGGGAGACACCCTCAAGCCGGTTCCTGTTTTACAGCCCTCGACACTAATTTAAATGTTACTGTTTCCGACAGCATGTTTGTCTTCATTTACCAACCGGTGACCGGCGCGCACAGCACCGGATAAAGACACCACAGTACAGTATCCATAATTAAGAAATTTAGTGTACCATATGCTGTGGCCGGATTCGACACACATCCAACACAACAGACCTCCAAAGCGCTTTTGGAAAAGGCGTCTGAACAGCAAAAACCCCCTTGGGGAAGATACCGTGTGCCGGTACGCTTGAAGTGGCAAAGTTTAGCGCCACTTTCACTAACGGGAGCTCTCAAGAACGCTGAACCAAAGTTAGCTTTTGGACAACCGTCTCTATCCAACCGATGGGAAAAAGAGCTAGAAACCTGGGTTGAATTGTATATCTCACGGTAAAGGCTTCTTTCCGTACGGCCAAGACGGATGGTCTGATTGTGACAGATGTTTCCGGAAGAAAGCTTACCAGCTGCTAGCCTCCACAGCTCCTGCGGCTGCTGTCGTTGGTTCGAAAGATCAAGATTAATTCCATGTTTCGAAGGCCCTGTCCCTGCTCTCGAAAAGGGCCAGCCGTCTTTTCTACTAAGCAGCTTGATGAAGAGGGCCTACGGAAGATTGTTTATGTGATGACGAATTAACACTGAAGGGTGCCTGTAAATAACGGCTGGAAGTGTTGGATGCTGCTCCAAATATTAAGCAGCACCTTGTTGCGAAATGATTTATCTACTGGGAATGAAATTCTGTTGAACTTAATTAGGTCGCAAAGAAATCGTTCTAATTTTAATGTGTGTGTTTAAATGGCTTGAAGAAAAATAACATTGAAACTATTAAATACAATCTGAATACAAAATTCACATCTGCATTCATCACTGCATGCTTTTGACTAAAACGCGAGTCATTTTGGCTCTTTAAATCTCTCAATTGACAGGAATTGGTTCAATTTGACAGGAAAATATCATTTAATTGTCCTCTGCAGTAGTAACAAAAAATGTACTTTATCAATGCGTATCTCTTTAATAGAACAGTTGCGGAAAATTTAAAATAGAGATAAACAATGATTTTGCACAATGGTGGTGGTTGGCAGAGTGCAGAGATGCTTATTTATAAAGTTATGTCTTTATCGTGGTGTTCAACGTGTTCATTAAATACCAAACTGACCAGAAATTAAATAATAGTTTGCTCTCCGATTGCATACTTTTGGGCGTTTACCTAATTTAAGCTTCCTCTACACACCTAAACGAAACCTATTTCATAAAAACGATGCCACATAAAAACTACATAAAAATCGTACTTTCCAAAAAATCACCCAGGCTCAACGATGAGTTCTGAACTCCGTTCGGAAATCTCAAAACTGTGCCCATGAAAAACGAGCTTCCATCTCCTTCAAGCGACACAACCGCAAAGCTCATATTTTCCATTCTATATACACTTGGTCGAGCAGAAACGACTGCCGGTCTGTCCCTCTAGCCGTGGCGTTCTTCTGATTCAACCTCAAAACGTCTAGCATCCCCGAAAACCATCGGCACTATTTTTCACCAAACATTCGCCTGTGGTTCCAACGGTCAGAAAAGCAATTGGGTACACCACCGTTTCTGGCCTTCGAGGTTTGCCCGTTGCATTCCACGCCTTGTGATTCTTCACCTTCACCTCGTCGCCAAAAACCAAAAACTCAAGGCTAAAAATTCTGGTTCGTATTGTTTTGACTTTTGCATTGTCGGACCAGAAAAAGCGAAAGCTTCGTATCGCATCCAAATCCGAAACCAAGCTCCCCGTTACACTTCTCACCCGAAGCTCACCCTCGTTTCTGTCGTTGGCAGACAAAGCGCCAGGCTTCCCCGTACGTTGGGTGTGCAAACCGCCGAGGACAATCATTGAAATTCATTACGCAGTAATTTTCCAAATTTTACTGCGATTCCCACACCACCACACACAGAGCGAGAGAGCAAAAGTTTTGGCCTTCGCAACCCTTTTCCGGGGTTGAAAATCCGAGACACCAAACGATATGGTAACCCATGTGCAAAACGATATTCTAGGGTATCCCAGGGATGGATGAATGAAGGTGGAGGTGAACTTCCTTCACCCAATTCACCCACCGTCGGAAATGGTAAGGGAGCCAACAATTTAGAGACTCGAGAAAGGCTATAATGGTTTAATTTACGATCGTCTTCTCGCTATCGTGTGCGCCCGGTGCACCACGTTCAGTGCAAGAGGCAACCCATTTAGAAGCGTCGCGTATGCGTATCTATGAGTTTGTGTGCGCGTGCGTATGTGTGTGGTTGTGGAATTGTAACGTGGAACTATCCGAGCTGAGAAGCTTTCCCAAAGCGCGCACCCATGAAAGACAAAACGGTCTTCTCCACGTTCACAACAGTACGCGCCCGTCGAACGTTTTAGGAACCTCGATTGTTCTAACGAAAAGGGATTTTGAAACTTTCACTCGCCTAAAAACGTACTCCACCCTCCCCTCCGGACACCCGGACGCTGTGGAAAAGTTTAATTTGCATGCCATCGCGTTGTGCTTTCTCACTTGGAAAATGTCTATTGACAGCCTAGCCTCAACCAACGAGCTACGATACAATCGCGTCCATCTACAGGGTCGAACTACTACTGTGTGTGTGTGTGGTGCACATTAAGAATATTAATTGAATTCAACGATTACGATTTATTTTCATCCCTTTGCCGTCCATCCTTCAGCAGCTCCCCAAGATGCGGAACTAATGTCGTGGCAAAAAGGGTTTCCCTAAATTAGCCAAACTCAATTCATTATGAGCGGTGAATTTCAATTTCGCTCCATTTCCGATGCAGAACTCGCACTCGGCTCGTGGGCATATTAATTTCGTTGTAATCTGTTTAAGGCCAGCCTGTAATAGTTCACAGCATTAACCCCACGCCACGTCCAATACGCCAATATGCTGCTGATTGCTGTAATGATTTTTCTTGGGCGGAGATACATTAAGCGAAACATTGTTTTAATTCAATCTGGGAATGGAGAAAATGGATGGGCTTTTTCACTGCTTTGCGAAAGACAAATGTTAGCAATGGACAAGCTGTAATTTAATGAATTTAGCTCGAAACTTGCTGCTTCTCTGCTTAAGTTGTACATTTTGTAATGTTTCGAAGTTCGATAAACAGAATGAATCCTTTAAATTTAAATTTAAATAGAACTCTTTCATGAACCATAAAAAATGAATGAATATCCGAGACAGACCAATTGAATTGCTGTGTTCACCAATATGTAAAATTTATTTAATAATTTCATACCTTTAGGCGTTCACGATAGTAACGGTAGCGGCGTCCTTCGCTAGGCAGGACTGGACTTTGGATTCGATTCGGACCATCTCTTTGCGCGCGAGACTCACTAGCCAGTTGTGAGCTTTAACCATGTCAAGCATGCTAGTTATGACCGGTCAATGCTTCTCGAGGTTATAGAGTCAAAAAGAAAAATTTAATATGTCACCAAAGATGAAACAAGCAACGTAACTGCACATATTTATGAGCTGTAGACACCCAAGCCAAGAGTATCCCGTCATTTAATTCCAAGGAGTTGACACTACGGCTGGGAACCGTTGAACTCATATATAAATAAATAATTCCAAGGAATCATTGCATTTTATAATGAAATTTCAATTGATTGTGTATTCAAACTGAAATTCCTGAATTTATGGTAACCTAACGATCTTTTTAAAAACACACTGTGCGCTGTTAATATGTGAACCACCGGTTGTTGTTAACTAAGCTTGCTCGACTTGGATTCTTTGCATCTCTGGTAAATTGGTTGAGTTCCTACCTCAAAGGTCGTATTTACCGCTTGCAGTTTAATAACGCATCTTCATGTAAATTTGATTGTTCTTCTGGTATTCCTCAAACTGCGGCCTTTTCTGATCTCACCCTACATCAACAACGTTACACTCCAACGTGACAGTCCATACAAACAAAAAGGGGCCGATCAAGGAAGAGATAGCACAGTTTCAGCTTAAACGTCAAGTGAATAGAAACATTTTAAACGAACAGTGAATCGGACAGGACACTTCTAGTTAAGCGTACTGGACTTAGATCCAGTTTAGGTTTTAAATAAAAATATTTTCTATGCCCCTAAGGGAACTGAAAAATGTTAAATGAGGCTGAATGTTTAGTCTACGATGATGATGTTAGTCTGTTTCGTCTTGATCAATGCACTGTCTTTGTTGTGCAACGATCAGATGCCGATTTTTTTCTGCAACAGGTACAGAAGTAACGAAGTTTAAATATATGTTAGTCTTAAGCAATATTATGATATTTGAGGCCAAGATATCAAAATACTAGGATTAATTTGGCATTTGTTTAGAAAATTTAAAACCTTGTCTATTAATATTATATTATATTATGTATATATTTTTTCATTTCAGATCAGTTGTTTGGTATCCTTCGTCTAGTGTATGAACAACCAGAAATGATTCTGATAAAAAAAGAATACACTTGCTAGTAACGCCCGATGCTAATTTATGTCTAAATTTATGACTCGATGATGAGTCGAGTTATTCAATATAGTCAACCCTCCTAGAATTTTCCATAATTATAGACCATTCAGAAATTACTTACGAAGAAACCCATTCAGTGAGAATGACCCAATGAAGGCCATGGCTCTTAGATTTAATTTGGGTTATCCGTTGTTTAACTGGCACTAAACTATTAATTTTATCTAGACTAGCTTATGGTCTTGTTCGAATCGTAAACCTTCTTGTTCGTTGCTACACTTATTAATATAATTGAGTTTTTACTTTAAGATACTTACAAGGCAATGTTTACCGAATCTATAAATGAACTCGTAAATAAATAAATAAATAAACAGCAATAAAATGTGGTATCTGCCAATTCCTCGTACTCCAGCTCATTTACTAAAACAAACCATTTAATTGCATACTTTTTGGCGCCATACAGCACTAGCAAAAGCCCATTAGCGAAGAACTTCCAACGAATCCTCTTATTTACCATCCAACCAGTACCGCACACGATAAAACATGCAAATTATGATCAATAACCAAGTGTCCCTGTCGATGGTAGTCTGTCCGCGAGCCGTGGCAAAACACCGGCAGTATTAAATGAATGCCCATCAGCCGTTGAAACGCGATGGCCGGTCGAATGTTTAACACGTAAACGCACTTCCGGCGAACGAAACATTAGCACGTAATTGGTGCGAATTGCTATAATGATGGTGGTCATTAAACGGTTGTTACGGGTTTTCGTGGCTCACCCTTTGCCGAAGGTATGACACAGTTTTGCACTGACGAATAGCTGACTCGACAGTCAAACACAAGCTAGTGAGTGCCGATGGTGGACGTAATTAAAAACCCATCCCAACACTGCTCAAGGTGTTTACGTCAGCTTAACGCTTGAATGAAGATTTCGATCTCGTGCAGGTGCAGTGACATTTGAGTAATAATAATTAAATTGCTCCAAATTTGTTTTTTGTTGTGCAAACAACAAAAATGTGCTTAATGTGTAACAAAAACAACAACAAACCGTTATCATCCACGGATGATGCAGCGCTTTCACCTTGGCCCGGATCGGATAATAATGCAAATGTGAATGGTTTATTGTCAAGATGACACACAATTCATCACGAGCGTAGCGTTGCGCGTTGTTTAATAAGATATTAGAAGATGAATACAAAGATGGCAATCACAACGGCACGCACCAGACCGCAAAATGTGGCTTATCATTTTCCCTTGTCCATAAATCATCCAATTAAGACATTCATCGTCTTCGGGAGGCGAATCCTTGTGACGGTTTGCCACTTTTTTATTACGTTTCTTGCCAATGTCTCTTCCGAAGCGTTGGTCCTTTATATGCACGTGGACACACACACACACATATATCCATACGAACCACAACAGAACGTAAACAATTTTCCGTCCACTTTCACGGCCATCCCGCAAAAGAAAAGTCACCCGAAATGATAACCGCTCAGTGCCGACCATCAAAAAAGCTCGGTGAACGGCCTATATCCAAACTATAATCATTTCCGGACATTTCGACCCAGACTGGTCAGCGCAACGGAAAATATAAATGTGACCGGAAGTGGAACGCGTCCACTGGCTAGCTTTTGCCCTGACGCTACCCACTTTATGATGATGCCCTGAAGCTCACCAAGGAACGAATAATCCTTATCGGGGACGAAAGACTTACCACTTGGTATGGTACTTTATGGCTGTCGTTTTCCGGTACCAAAACTCACACACAGAAGAACGAGAATAAGAAGTAAAGAAAACCACCACCGGAATGGAGCTAATAAAGAGAGCCATCCCTTGATGAGGAAGCTTTACGTCGTCGTGCTTATCTTCCTTCGGCTGGAATGTTCTGATCGTAGCAGGGAGCCCCTATCAAGGCGGATCACCGTAGATGAGAATAGATTCAGTTAGGAGTGGAAAGAAAAACACATTTCGGTAATGTTGAACCCGTTGTCTAATCGGGTTGTGAGTGTGCGTATGCCAATGGAAAAGTAACGACCTATTGACTATAAAGCGCAAAGGAAAACTCTTATTTTGTACCACCAACGCTATCTGTTTTTTCCGACGCTTCCGAATAACTTCCGGCTGAGAGAGATAAAGAGAGAGAGAGAGAGAGAGAGAGAGAGAGAGAGAGAGATAGAGAGGGAGAGTGGTTGTAGAGAATATTTTACGACATGTAACAATATGCAAAGTATAATCTGATTTATTTACGAGCTTTGCTGATTGTACAAAAGCTTTCTTTCTTCGAGTATCGAAAGCTATTGGACATGTTTTATGATTTCCATCACAATTTATTACAAAGGCTCGCTGTATTGTTTGTGCTTTTTGTGTTTATTCATTCACAACGAGATTGAAACTATTTTAAAATTTCATGCTAATAACATAAGAACAAATTTTCCAATAACATAAGATTAAAGGATTGATAGTCGAACAAATGTTTAAGCCGATGTGTTAGGCGGATTATATACAATTTGCAGACTTGCGTTTTGTTTTGATTTATTTAATTAAATTATCGTTTTGCACAAGCTCCGTCAACTTAACTAAAATAATTGTGTTACGTTAATCGGATACATACGAAATAACAGAATTGTAATGATTGATTTCACTACGCAGAATTAAAATAATTGTGCTGGAACATGCGACAATAGAAATATAACCAACCGCACGCAGAATTAAAGTATTGTGAACAAGATATTTATTACATTCGCAATCATTTTTAGTATTTGTTTTAATTTATTGTTAATTGATTATTAATTTAATAAATTATTTATTTATTTATTTATAATTAATAATGACGGTCCAGTGCCGTATTGTCAACACCGCTTGTGTTGAGTAAATTTTATAATCATCTTGATAAGGCATTTCCTCCTCAATCTTTGCCTTATTTAATAAATTATATTATTGTTAATTTATTGTGTTGGGTTTAATTTAATTTATTTCAATTTATCAAAGATAACGCAGTAAAATTGAACAACTGATCACCAAAAACCATGCTAAAAAAATAAATCCTATCCGGAATCGTCCTTCCATAGGCAAAACCAACTATCTACAAGTAGGTACAGGCGTAATCGTGTCAAAAAAGCCAATATTAACTGACATAAATGCCCACAATGGTGTAATACCAAAGAGTAAAATGAATAATTAGGTAGTATTGTAGTTACTTGCAGTTGCAGTTATAGTTACTTGTACGGCTAAAGGAATAAGTTTGCACTTTATTATGCCTGCTGTCAAACTTTAACATTCAAAAAAGCCCTCCAAAAGTCTCAATTCGCATTATAGAAATCTTGTTCGGCCACTTGAAACGACGGCTTGAAATAAAGCAGATATTGAAATCAAAATAGAAGAAACTTAAAAGCCCAAAACACTAAACCAGCGACAAGCGTAAGTGTCGCTACATTTTTAGAACGACCCAAAACGGGTCAAAATCCTCCGTTTCAAGTGGGTACATGTGTGATGCGTAGGAACCCAAAACACGTGGGCATGAGGACTATGAAAAATGCAACCAAGTACACGAGTGTCTTAAAAAGTAAAAATATTGTATTCGGATAAGGTCTAAAAACCCCAAAAAAAAGGGAACGTGACGTTTCGACTCATAACATCATAACAAACCATGATGGCGCAAGTAAATAGTTGAAGCGCATTAGAAGACAAGCAAAGAATCAAAAAATTACATTGTTACAGACGTTGAAATGCAATAGGATGCCAGGCCAATGCAATACACTCGAAATTCAGGAGTAATAAAATCGTTACCAGAAATCGGCTAAACCAAAACCATGTGGTTTTGGCAAAGCAACGCACGATGAAAACTATGGTTCAACCCACGCAGGAGATTCATTAAAACATGTAAACGTCGTATCCAATTGTAACTAACACCAACACTCAGATTTAAGCTAGAACCCTATCCAAGAACATCCCAATTTCATTGGAATTTCCTTGGGCTCTTCTAGGTTTGGGGTTGAATCTTACCCGTGTCTTATGCCCTCACTTAAACTAGTTATCGTTTCAATTGTTCCTCTTTTGTGGCAGAGGTTCCTGTTAACCGAGAACATTAGCGAGAAGTTTAATGAATTGTTCATTTGTTACAATAACTGCTTCGAGCTGAAACCCAATTCTTAACAAAATAGGTTTTCAGTAGATCTACGGGCTTGAAAGGCCTCTCCTTCGCGTGGCCCTGTCCGGGTATTACCGTCAACACTAACGTTATCTGTAACTGTTGTTTATCTAAGCGTAAGACTCGACGAGAACGTCAAAAGACTAAACGAGGGGAACTATTTTGAAACAAAAAACTCTTCTGCGTACGCAAAGATCCACTGTATGTCTTCATAATGCTGTATGAATATTCAATTCTGTACGCATTACAGAATATTTTATTTAAATAAATATATCAACAGCTTCTACAGAAAATATTAAACAAAACATTAATCGTATTTCATCAATTTGTGACTTTTGTCCGTTGTGGACAAACAACTCCCAGACGGTGACGTTCCTAACAGAAAATTATTATCACTACTACAACGCATAAAACTATAATGATAAGTACAAAGCTACTCACCTCGAAATGATGCTTGATGATACTGTGTAGGCAATGTATGTAGGTTACGGTGTAGATATTATAAGCCATAACAAACACGCTCGCATACCCCATTACTCTCTCAAATGGTTTATTACCGTTGGAATCTAGTTACCGTCGCGAAAATCGCTCCAACGCCGCTGCAGTCTAGTTCATTTACTCTATTTATCTTGCGCATCCGAACCACAGACACCAAACAAAACCCACCCGCAGCGGTAATCGCACCACAGCCACGTGGTCAGCCACGGCGTCAAAATGTGGCGCGAATCTTACGCAGTCCCAAGCATTCTACGGACTGCAACTGACGTTCGAATGGGACGCACAAAAAATATGTACATATATTCAATCCACCCCCGTGCATGGTTGTTTGTGATGAGCTGGGATGGCTCGGGACCGACTGACGACACTTCCCCAGTTACCACGGGAAGAGCTGAGGAGTAACAGCCTGTTTTTTCCTTATTTCACCCTATTTTCCTCACTATCCCAGCAGAATCCTGCGCCACACAAACCGTTTGACCTCTTACTCGGTAGGGTGCCAAATAGAGCAGTGGCCCCATCACCAACCCATAAAGCAACGCCCGCTGCGTGAGGTGACGGTGACAATTGATGAACTTCTGCCCTGTTAGTCTGACGACGGCTTCAACCGGTTCCGCTGCCATACCTCCCGCATCCAGGGTCGAAAAATGGCCGGACACATGTTTTAAGGCCTATAGAGCAAGGCATGAAATGGGACGTACAATGGACGATAAAGAGAGGAATCAGGGATGGGGCAGATGGAAACTGTGCCTGGGGAAGACGGATTTTTCTAAAGGCCTTGATGCCTGCCTGCCTGCTACCACCACTGCCAAACGAAACTATGCCAATCCCGATGCCATCCATGGGGGGTCGTAACGTTGGTTGACAGTATCATAAATCAATCAGTCACATGCTTGGAATAATTTATGTTACTACTGCAATGATTTTACTCACGCACAGTACGACGATAACGCGCACCGACGATCCGTATCCGTACGCGGAAGTGTAAATGACTCCCTTCGTTCTCTAGCTTTTTATTTCCCTTTTTGTTGTTGCTCTTTTTAGTACTTTTTTACGGATGATTTACATGTTAGTATGGAAAATTTTGTTTTTTTTTTGCCTTTTCTCGTCCTACTGCTGTGCTTGCCGAAATACTTTTGATTGCAGTTTTATTACACAGATTCATAGTATGATGATGGGAATTTTGTGTGCGCGTGGTGGTTTGCTGATTGACAACCATCATAATAAACAATAATCTGGGACATGATAACTATTTTCACGTATTGAATGCATGCGTTTGCATCGATGAAATGCTATTGGCGGCAATATTGAATTGATTTTTTTTTTACTTTCTTTGTGATATTTTAATTTTTCATAGATGAAAAACAGACTTTTTTCAACTGGAAAAAGAGTCCTGTGTGATTTGAAATTGAATTCTTTTTTTTAATATTTTCTTTTTCTTCAGATGTTAACTCAGTTTTATTTACTTTCATTATTTTTGTTCGAATTGGAAATGTTTCAAGAGTATTTTTGACAACATTTCCATCATATTTTTCAGATAAAAATTTTCATGTTTTTTTAAACAAATCCAGATTTAATTTTCTCTTCGGTTTTTCATTTCTATTTTTACCTTTTACCAGATTTTTACTAAACAAATGCCACCCATTTTCTCCGGTAACCCTTACATTTATAATTCTCTTTATGACAATCTTTGTATCTTTATGGAAATACTTAATAATAGTTCTTATTTTTGAATTGCCTAGCGAAATAGTTCTTCATGAACTACTTGATCAAATACACATAATGCTGCACAGCAATTTATGTCAAACAACTGTTTTTTTTTCTCTTTTCTCCACCAAAGCACACTAATGAAACTGCTAACAAGAGCGCCCTTCCCATCTACCCCACCCAACTTTCAATCACACAACGATCCAATAACTCTCATCGAATCAAGCTAATAAGTCACATCCCGTCGAACTTAAGGTTCGCCTGTCCAACCGAACTGCTTTCTGGCAAGCAGATGTTCTCCATCCTATGCCCAACGGCCTGATGGCGGCCACCCCCACCACCAGCCGGCGCCAGACCTGTGTATCTAAATCAAACACCAGCCAACCAGCCCGTCGAAACAGAACAAAAGGATAGGGTGCCTGGCGCACGTTATTAGCCACGATCAACAACAACACAGCAACACGGGTGCTGCAGGAGAACGCTCTCCCGTGCCTCGGAGAGCCAACCAAAGAGTCATAAAGCGAAACAGTGGCGATTGATTGCATTTCACCGTGGCTTGCCTGTGGCAAGGTTCAGCCCGGCCATACACATGCACATGTGTTTTTTGGCTGGATAGCTAGGGCGGCCAGTACCGGTGTGCTTTTGTTTGTACGTTTCAAGGCTCCGTAAACTCCCCGAGCTTGTGTTCGTGATTGGCATAATATCCGACGGACGGGTGCTTCATTTCGCTACAATCGCCCCGACTACAGTAGCTTTTGTCTCGAGTGTATCCAATAGTCGTTTTTTTTTTTGCCAACCGTTGCATGCAGAACATCAACTAAAATTCGAAAGTAGACTGGATGCAACGAGTTTCAGATCTAACAGCAGGTCAGACCAACTACAACTAAAAACGTTCCCTGTTGGAATAAATGAACCCTATACAGCTTATAGACAGAGTAAGAGCAGCCTAAATTATTTAAGTATCGGATCTCATTGATCAGAAAATTGGGAGTATACGCTTAGGGATATGCAATATAATTTTTAACCACCATCGAGAGCTACAAGATTTCTGAGATCAATCACTGTGTCTAGAAGTGTCTAAAATATCGTCAAATATGCCTTATACTAAGGGACTTAAATAACTGATTGCATACTGCCAGAAGGTAGGTTCCTGGAGCAGGATATCCTGCATCCAAAAAATCATTTTAAATGGACAAGGCAACTAGTTTAGGCTCGTGCTTAGA
Source organism: Anopheles maculipalpis (assembly GCF_943734695.1). NCBI lineage: Eukaryota > Metazoa > Arthropoda > Insecta > Diptera > Culicidae > Anopheles > Anopheles maculipalpis. The sequence continues at coordinate 19,982,410 of NC_064872.1, read as the reverse complement.
TATCTGAAGTACAAGAGTACGTATTTATGAATTACAATTGCTCTTCCAAAGGATTCTGGCTATTGAACTAAGTGAGTGTCAGCAAGTCTACTAAGCCATTAGATGGCGTGATCTTAGTAGTTCGTTAAGGCAAGAAGAGGATTCCAAATGAATACTTACATTCAAAAATTCAATTAAACAAATAAGTCATGAGATAAGGAATACCAACATCGAACCTACATTTATTTCAGCAAATTATCCGAAAACTTTAACACAAAATATTACTATCTACAACTATTTAATATACCAAATATCAGTGCTCTTCAATGGATTCCAATATGAATGTAAAACAGACTAGTCCTCACGCACTGTCCCATCCTTGTCGAGACCAACCGAGTAATGTGCCAACGTTCCAGTAATTATCCTTATGTCATCCACACATTTAATTACACCCAACCACTCCGAATCGCACCATCATCCACATGCACACTTGCCGGCAAGAAGCGATAACCTAAATAATACACCCACCCGACCACCCCGAGCAGCAAACCTTCAACCGATTCTCGTTTGAACCGGTTCCCAAAATCATCCACGTCCTAGTTCGCCCGCACAATCACATGCCGTTGTTTCGGTTTACCCTCATCACAACACATCACGTGCCAACACACGCTGGTACTGGAATATTACTATCAGGCGTTCCCTCAGCGTTCCTTCCGCTCAGTCGGATTTCACGCTCAAGAGTCAAAATCAAGAAGGCCCGGTTAGCAGTGGGTCCAAGCAAATGGCGCTTCCAGGCACGTACGAAAACCGGCACATACACGCCCATGATAAACAACAGATATGTTTACTTCATTATGGAAATTATGCCCTGGTCGTGCATCCTCCACACACACACACACACGCAGACTGAGTGACCAATAAGGAGTACTCGGAACCACCATCAACGAACGACCCTATTGTCTTCTGTAACGTCCTTGTCCTTCTTGTTTCGGCCCACTGCAGGACGGTGATACACACACGTACACACAGACACATACACACACAAATTGGTTCTCTTTTAGTTATCCTCATCCATCCAAGTTTCATAACATGGGCTCTAATCATTCAAACGGTACGACAAAATCATATCGTCGTCTACGCTGCAGTAGGTTTTCTGTTGGGAAAAATGTCACCAGAATCGCCCACTCCGTAAAAACTGTGTTGCGATGGAAGAAACGTAACTGGAACTTGTGTGTGTGTGTGTGATGAGATAAATTCAATCATTTAATTGAATTTCTGGCATGATAATACTTTGGTGGCATCGAGGCATGATTTTTCTTCCTGGACCCATTGGTGTGTCGCTCCGGAAGAGGAAGTTCTTGTACGTTCTTGCTGGGGTCGGAAGTTTTATTAAATTAGAGTACCAACGGCCAGCGGTTTGCGTGCGTAAGCTAGACAATTACATTTTTGATCTCATTTGGTGGCAAAGCTTGATCCTGGATCCATGATAAGCATAAATTACTACAAATAATGTAATAAAGAAACGTATTTATTTCATCCGAAAGGATAACCTTGCGAGAGGAACTCCGTGCAATGCGATCAACTCCGTTCAACTTCTAATAGAAATTCAATGCAAACAAGCACAAAAAAGCACGACTGTTTGAAAAATCATGATTAATTGGAAGTCTGCCAAGTTAAACTTTTCCTAATCCCGTCGACCTTTCGAAGCCATCGTCTAGCGTGTGACTGCTCATGTAAGCCGTATGTCCTGCATTGTTAATCCTGATCTCAACCTTTTTTTTTCTTGATGTGTTTTTGCTATCACACCTACCAATGTCCGGAACTTGAACCATTTCGCTCATCAGCCGTACAGGAAGGATTACTTCATCATGTCTGCCAAAAAAGAAAAAAAAACTACCCTACTCCTCGGTAATTGGTGGTGGTGTCGCCGACTTTGGTCTCGCTTCTGGAATGGATGCGCAAAATGAGTTGTTGGAACGAAGATAAAAACCAGATGTCCACCGGATTATGCATCCCACGATAAAGGCGGACGACATTCTTCGCATCCACAGTCGCTTCATCGCTCGCTTCTTCTTCTGGAGTGATTCTTGCCTTTGTCCACTGCTAACTTCATTTCTGGAACATCATCTTCCTGTTTTTGGAGGAAGTCTTCGAGTCGTTTGCCAGCATACTGACCCTTGGAGCAACTCCACCTCCCCCTGCTTAAACCTCTCCCAAACAAAGCAGTAATTTTTGGAGACGACATCATCCTGAAATCATCCACCATTGATGGCCCATAATGAACTACGGGGATCTACTGACCGCCGTCTTCTATAGCCCATCTCCTTCGAATATCCAACACCCATTAAACAAAGTGAATTACCGAACTACCGGCTAAGACAAAGACCTTGCCGCGCGAAAGGTGGATCGCACGCACCTCCACGCAGGATGACACCAGTCATTATGGTGTCAATGGTTTATGACATGTCAATGTGAAACGTTTCCATGCTTTGGGGGGCAAGCCGTTTGTGTATTTTTTTTTTTGTGTTTCCGTTTCTCTATCTCTTTCTCCTTCCCTCTTGTCACCCATTTCCATGACCAGATTAAAATAGCGATTTGCTACGCTGGGGTGGCAAATAAAAAGAAACAAAAAAAACACAGCGTGGCCATCTGGACTTTTCAAGGGTATTGTGATGAAATTTTACACTAACTTTTACTGCCCATTAACTGCCCCCGTTATGCTCTCGTGGGTGCCTGTGTATGTGTGATTGAAATACGGAAAACCGCGGAAACCGGAAGTGTCCTGTTCTGGATGCGCACGTACTCGACAATATTTGCAGCCGCTCGTAAAACAGTGGCCCGAATAATGTGACAAACTGGTAAGGGCGTGTGGTGATAAATTTTTCAATTTGTAACCATTTTTTTTTTTTTGAGATCTGCACGCCCTTCACGACACTTTGTACTTGACACTTCGCCTTTCCGGGTGACCTCCAGTGGGCAGTGTTGGCTTTTGTTGCTGATAGTGAGCATTATACGATCTTTTTAAAAGTTTTAATCATCATTAACGCCACCCAAAAATGAAAATGGCAAACCCACTGGCAATTCGTAACGTTCTGAAAGCGCGGCAAAGAAACATCAAAGTGCTTGTAAATGGATCAGAAAGCGTAAAGCTGACTATGAAGTGCGTAAATGTAATGTAAGTAAGCGTAAAACACACCACCCACCTGCTAGGACATTCGTTAATGAACCGGCATTGTTAACGGGAAGTTTATTCTTTTATTAAAAGGGTTCGTAAAGTAGGCCTTGCTTAAGTTTTGATTCACTTTATGTTTTATTCTATTCTTCATGGAGCGCTTTATAGGTTTTATATGTTTATTACATGTTCTTTAACCTTTTTTATTCATTCTAAATATATAATACAATTGTTCTAAAAGTCATAAGCACCTTTTTTATTGATGTTTCAAATCATTTTTCACGAAGGAAAATCGCACATACTTGAGAGCAAATTGCAATTCCAGCGCAACCAAACCGTTAACAAGCAAAACCCATCAGAAAACTACCACTCCGAACAGTTTGCGCTTCAAACAAATCTTCAGCAGTCATTCCAATGCCAGAACTTGACCAGATGTTTGCTTTTCCACCGCAATATCCTTCTTTACTTGCGTAGATTTCTCCTTCTACCGACGGTCAGTCCTCAAACACAACCGAGAGCCACACGGTCTCTGGAAGGGAGATGACGATGAAAACTCGGAACAGTATGGGAGGTAAAGAAAAATCTTGATCCAAACTTTCAATCATAACAGCTCCTTGTTACTTCCTTGTTAGTACAAAAGAGGAAAACTTTGTGATTTTTTTCAAATTTTTCTCCTCGTACTGCCAACTCCCACTAACTCTGCTGATGGTAACGATGATTTTGATGGTTGTTATAGCAAGAGAAAAGTGCAAAACAAAACAACGAAAAACTTTGTGCATTTCAATGCGTTTCCTGTTGCACTTGTGGCTTGTGAAAACAACTCCACAGTCCGACAAGAACCACGAGAAGCCGGCTCGACTGTGTTTAATTGTTTCACTCAATTGATTCGTTATTAATTAACATCCAATGTGCTAAATTGTGCAGGATGATCGGGTTCGGTAATTATTACACACCGGTTGAATGGACAATCAACGCTCAGAGTTGGAGGTCCAGTTGGTGGAGGAAATGTTACTAGGAAATGCGATGCAAACTGTTTCATAATATAACTGAGTGGTAGCTGGTTTGCTGTAGTGTGGAAATAATTAACTATGCACGCTCTGTACAGACTCTTTTATTGTAGCAGATACCGATTTAATCATGAAACAATACGCCTCTCCTGTTTGTTTGATGTTTCTATAGCTCTCTATTACCACGTATACTTTAAAAACGATACTACAATGTGTGATATTTATATGATACAATTGGAAAAAGCAAAGACAAAGAATTAAAAAAATAATATGTGAATGAAAAAATAGATTGAATAGTAAAACGTTTCAGTGTCCTTCGATGAAAGATATTAACCATAACAAAAAAAGCATTGAGTGTTAAGCATTGCATGATTGAGCATGCTCTACAGAAATTAATACAACAAGCATTTTGATAATCATACAATAATGAGAAAAAAGAGTTTACACGACGATCACATTGCATGTGGCATATCTACATGAAACATCCGGTTAGCAGTTGCTTTATATTCTTCATCTGACAACAGGTTGTTTGTGCGCAATAAACACAGATCGGAATTAAATATGATACAAAAGTTGTAATTAATGTATTGATTTCTAGCAATGAAAATTGGTTTATAGATTACAAGCCTAAATTTATGTATTTTATATATTTAATACAGCACGTTTGGTCACTTATTGTGGATTTTTTTATACATAAAGGAATATTGTGGATATTAATACCTTTGAAAATGAGTTTAAATTACCAGGGGCGTATTTGACGACATCCACAGTGCAAATCCGTCATGCAAACGCAGGAATGAATGTCGGATTTACGTATTTTTTTTAAATTGGTTTATTTATTTATTATTAAGTATGACGGCACGTTTTCATTTTGTCTAAACCATGTGTGACTGAAATAATGAACATTAATATTAAGGCATTACCTCCTTATGCTTTGCCTTATCCCGGGCATGCTCTGTTGTGGATGTGGGGTTGTTGTTCAAGTCTATTGGTGTTGTCTATGAGTGTTGTATTTCTCAGGTGGATGCAGTTGCTTTATTTCTGGTACTATTGGTATGACTATTGCAGCGATGGAAGTTTTTCCAGAAGAAATCACCTGCAAGCGTAACAGGGAGCTTTTACGGCCGTGTTGAAACTGCCCCTGAATGCCGTTGTCCCATCATCGGATCACCCGCGGCACTACGAAAAAAAAGCGCTTAAGACACGTACAACACAACAAATAACGAAAAAGGAATGAGGGAGAAAGAACAAGGATTGAAAAAAAACACAGTGTTTATTTGGTCCCATAACAAGTGTCTCCATGTTTTAAAAAAAATCAGCCATTTTGACAGAACAAAAAATAATCCGAACAATACAACTTATTAATGTTCGGACAAAAATCCCTCACTGTTCCAAACCTGCTCTATGACCTGAGAAACACTGTAATGAGAACGTGGAATCATAGGACAAGACCGTTGTCTCTGGCGAATCGGAAGATGATTCTCATGTAGGGGAGGTCACTGGTAGCCAACACTTCTCTAATTTCTGTAAACGGTCGTCTGCCGATATGCTCGAGGCAAGGGCACAGCTAGAAGGAATTGGCTGTTTCGAATTCCAGGACCACAGAAGGTGATCAACATCGCGGAAATCATCACCACATACTTTTTTTTAATATTTCTGTCTTTTTGGTTTCATAATACATCCGTTTTTGGCTGTGTTTTGTTCTCATAATGTTATCTCACCAGTAATGGAGTTCTCACAATAATTCTAAACCTATGAATAATTCTAAACCTTGTATTATTAGGGGGCGATCGGTGGTGTAGGCGACAGCGGCGCCGGTCTTCAAACGACAAGACCGGGGTTCAAATCCCATCCGGACCGTCCTCCCGTAGTGAGGACTGACTTACCTCACTATGTGGTATTCATAAGTCAATACGGCCAGGCCGTTCTTACGAAAAAAAAAAAAAGATTTTGTATAAGGTGTTAGGCAATGGAAAATGACCGGTTGCAGGCATAGTAGTTAAAATTTCAGTATTGATCGTTTCTGTGCCATCCGTCGTACTTATGTAACTCAGTAGTTATATAAAATACTTATGTAACTTGTGAATGTGAAAAAAAAATCCTTTCGAAAAATAAAATAAATACATAACAAGCGGTTAGATTTGTAAAGGAACATACTACGCAGTTTTGAAGTATTTTTAGATGTTCTTAATTTGGTTATTGGTAAGCACAAAACTGGTTCAATGAAAATGGATGTCATTCTGGTTTTATGTTAATTAAAGTGTTCTCATTCTTCTTCTTCTTCTTCTTATTGGCTTAACGACCTGCAACGTCATGCCGGCCATCGAAATGGCTTTTCGATGGCTTTTCGATAGTTGGGTTGGTCAGTCCTCACTACGGAGGGAGGGACCAATTCCACCTAGCCGCCCCCCATTCAGATGTTGTCATTCAGAAAATGCATTTGTGCTGTCGTCATATTAAATAAATATTAGGTTATTATAATGTAAAACAATCAATCATGGGACTATTCTTTAAAATGGCAATCCAGTTTTGGGTGTTTTTTGGCTTGGACACATGCATCAATAGTAAATCGTAAAATTTCCTTTTTAATAGTAGAGTTTAAAGACATAAAAAAACTATCAAAAACACAATGCATCCCGAGCAGAAGAAAAATTCAGATGTTGAAGTTAATAGCTTAAATTACTGTATGAAAGGGTGTATTTATATATTCTAAGTGTTATTAAAAGTTACGCATGTGAGAAGAAACACAATATTCTATTCTAATGAAAGATTAAAATATTGCATACATTCGGATGTTTTATAGAAAAATACAGCAATAGAAGGCTGTAATAAAAATACAATAAAATCGTTTAAAGTGAAGTGAAAGAAACGGACAAATAAATTCTAAGAATAAACAATTACCAAAAACTCAACCGAACGTACTCAAAAAAATGTATAATATCATATAAGCGTAACACTCAACACCCCAAAGTATGACTTAGAAAGATAAGAAAATCTGATTGATACAAATAACTATTAGCAACGTGATTTGAACAATCAAATGTATTATCATCGTTTGTCAGCAAATTTGCCAAACATTGTAAAATGGAATTGTGAAAATGCATGACCACAACCTTTGCTCAGAAGCAACGCAGCATTAGAATAAATTTATAATCGTCGTTAGTTGACAATACTGTAATTATATTGTACCCTTTACACAAAATCAACAAAGAAAAAACTTAATACAAATTTTAATATCATCGTTAGTCAGCAATTATTGCAAACAGTGTCACAACCCTCGCACAAAACCAATTCAACCTAACGAGATCCAGTGATTAAAGTTATACCCAAAGAAAAGAAAAAAGTGTAGCGCAGATTAGATAACCTTAACGGAGATTAGCTTCATTGTTACGAATACGAATGCCATGATGGTAGCATCATACGCAGCTCACCAACACAGACGCAACAGCATATATAGCTCCAACACGGTCTCAACACAGCAGCCAACGGAACCGGTCCGGTCCAGATGATTATCGCGCCCCGGTCATTGCGTACTCACGCAAACAAACGTCAGTCATCCATCAAAAGCTGAAAGAAAAGAAGCATCTATCCATCTGTCCGTTCAGCCGCTTGCGTTGGCCGGTTGTTAGAATAAAGTAAACAAAGGCACACTTTACCGAAAAACGGCGATGACCGATTCGTTGACGACGGTTTCGTACGGCACGACGGTGGCATTTCTGCTGCTGCTAATGCCCGTCCTACGGTGGCTGATTCGGCGTGCACGGATGAGCCAAATTTACGACAAGATACCAGGCCCGAAAGCGTACCCATTCGTCGGTACGTTGTATTTGTTTTTCGGCAAAAAGTCTCACGGTAAGAGGTGGCACATTTTGGTTCCAGCCCGGGGTACAACTAATCCCGCTAAAGTGATGTGTACTCGCAGAGATATTCACGTTGATCGATCAAAGAACGCGCCAGTACGATGGCATTCATCGGATCTGGATCGGGATGACGCCGGAGGTGCGACTGAGCAAGGCAGAGTACGTGGAGCAGATCATCAGCGCGAGCCGGCACACGGAAAAGGCAAACCTGTACCGGTTTCTGGCCGACTGGCTCGGGGAAGGTTTGCTCACGTCCAAAGGTAAGGTTCGCCAACGGGGTTTGGTTTTCTTGCACACACGCTCACGACACACGCTGTTGTCTTGGCGTTGCAGGCGAACGTTGGTTTCAGCATCGGAAGCTCGTTACACCGACCTTCCATTTTAACATTCTCGATGGGTTCTGTGAGGTGTTTGCCGAGAATGGGACCGTGTTGGTTGAGTGCCTGCAGCAACACGCCGACACTGGCCAACCGGTGAACATCTATCCCTTCGTAACGAAGGCCGCGCTGGACGTAATTTGTGGTGCGTACTGATGCATAGGCGGGTGAAACTGTGGAACACATCTGTGCTAAGCTAAAATCTACTCTCCCTTTATGTCTCCTCCAGAAACGGCCATGGGGGTGAAGGTGCACGCGCAAACTAGTGGCGAGGACAATGCGTACGTGAACGCCGTTTACGAGTAAGCCGATTGATACCGCACCTCGAGACATTAAGCTTAATGAGCTCTCGTGCCGTTGTATGTTTCCGTTCCGTTTTTGATAGATTAAGTTCACTGTTTCTCGAGCGGCTTGTACGTCCCTGGCTACATCCGGAGTGGACATTTCGAAGATCGGCGCTCGGCAGAAAGCAACGCGAAGTACTGTCAGTTCTCCACGGATACACACGCAAGGTATACGATGCTTGCCAGACAAGCGATAATTTCAATTGATGGTTAAATGGAAAACCGACCTCCCCGTTCTCCACCATCCAACAGGTCATCCGGGAGCGGAAGCAAGCGTTGCAGCAGAACGGCACCGAATGCAATCAACCCACGGTGAATGAGTTTGGGCGCAGAAAACGATTGGCATTTCTGGATCTTCTGCTGCGGAGTGCTACCGATACCGGGCTTCTTACCGATGAAGACGTCCGTGAAGAAGTCGATACGTTCATGTTCGAGGTAAGACACCGCCACGTGGAATGAAAAGATAACTTTACGACGAGTGCCGCTTTTCAAACGTTCGATCGGGTTTTACTTTACCGCAGGGTCACGATACAACGACGGCCGGTATGTGTTGGGCTCTATTTCTGCTCGCCCTCCATCCGGATGTGCAGGAGCAGGTCCATCAGGAAATTGATTCCATCTTCGGCGGTAGCGACCGGCCGGCAACGATGCAAGACCTAAACGAGATGAAACTACTCGAACGCTGCCTAAAGGAAACGCTGCGACTCTACCCATCCGTTGCGTTCTTCGGTCGAACGCTTAGCGAAGATGTTAACCTCGGCGGTTACCACGTCCCGGCCGGTACCATCATAGGCATTCACACGTACAATGTGCATCGCGACGAACGGTAGGAAATGGTGCAGCACCAGGCAGGGCTTGCGTGATGCTGCTAATTTTACAACTCTCCTTCTACTGCTTTTCTTTCGCCAGATTCTTTCCGGATGCGGAAACCTTCGATCCGGATCGCTTCCTGCCGGAAAACACCGAACGGCGGCATCCGTACGCATACATCCCGTTCAGTGCTGGACCGCGGAACTGCATCGGCCAGAAGTTTGCACTGCTCGAGGAGAAAAGTCTCGTCTCGTCTATACTGCGCCGCTTCCGAATCCGCTCGCACCGGACACGGTCGGAGCAGCTCATCGTAAATGAGCTAATTACCCGACCGAAGGATGGCATTTTGCTGTATCTGGAGGAACGTCAGCGCTGACGATGAATTGATCCGAGGAATGGGTTTTTGCTTACATAAACCGTTTATGCTTTCATCTCTGGAGAGATTTTGCGATTAAGCGCCTTACTAAAAGCATTAACTTTAAGAGAGAGAGAGAGAGAGAGAGAGAGAGAGAGAGAGAAACGCGTGACCGGAACAGGAAGCATTGAGCATCATCGTACGAAAGCTGTGAAGCCGATAATCCAACGTGCATTAAGCAAATAATATATTCAACCTACTCCACTCCAATTCCACATCAGCGGCGCCACACAGTAAAGTTAATTATTTCATTTTGCCCCACCAGCCGCACCCCACGAGCGTTAAAATGCAAACACACATACACACGCGAGACGGTACAGCTCGGCATACATGATTGGAGGAGATAAATAGATGGCATGCTTTATGTAGCCAGCGTACGTTGATTATTCAATCCAATTCTTAAATTTGCATTGCAACGAATTCCTGCAAGCGTGAGGAAAAAAAAACTTTCGCTCATGCCAGCATCACAAAGGAAAAGTTGAACGAATACTGCGCTGGTTGGGAAAATTCATCCGAAATGCAAACAAATTGTGATTGCAAAAGTATGAAATGGAAAACAAAAACCAACAAATGGCAACAATGCACACTGACCTTCGGGTGGTCTGCATGTCTAGCGAGGATCGAGGGACAAAAGTTTGAAAGTCAATATACTGCAGTCCCGTTGCCGGAAGGTGTAGCACTTGCTAAATTACGTTCGGACTGTTGATAAGGTTGAATGAACATTTTCCACCTGAAAACCTTTGAAATTATATCTTATTGTGCTTTATAAGCTACCATCTTTATTGGTGAACTTGTTTAGTAATAAATATTATGTATAATAAAACAAACAAAGTCACATTACTTTTAAGGAATAGTCTAGACATTTAGGTGAAGTCTTTTTAACCTTTCATTGCTAAGCGAATTGCGTCCATTTAGATGTTTCACGATGCTTTCGTTACGCTTTAATATACTGTTTAAAAATAATGCTTAAATGTATGCAACACGCAATACTTTCAATATTTATTGAATAATCATTTATTTCTCCATCTTTTACGTACATTAACGTTCAATTAATGATCCTAAAAGGTTATTCCGGTCATTGAGGACTAGATTTTATTGATACTTCATTAACTTCCTCCATCGCTGTCCTCTACTCTAATTATAAAAAAAAATACATTCAAAAAAGGGCCAAAGCGTTTTATGGTAGATGTTGTTTAGTACATTACAATAATTTAGTCATTTCACAATTTCTTCACATTTCCGATGCCATAAAATGTATAAAAACACACAAAATGTGTGCCAGCTTTAAACAAATAAACCCATTGCCACTATTCAAGTACCTTGAACACAATTTTTAAAACTTTGGACAAAATAAGACCTTTCTAACATTATGCCTAGTACGATAAAATTCAATTCCCGCAAAGCTGATACCCCTTCATACTGTACATTAAAAAGGTATTCCCCAATCCTCTTGCAAAAATGTCTTCAACTGCGCCTGTGACAATAAATTACGTTTGAAATTTTTCATCCATTTCACCATGCCACCAACTGTCACTGCCTTCCGCTACAGACCGATAGGCGCGCGCGGTTGTGGTGTCTAAGCACAAATGTCTCATTTGAATATTTCAGCGTAATTTTACGATAATTTATCTCACGCTCTGATTCGGTAGACTGCAAACCTACCGCCATCCCATCACACGGTTCGCTTTGTTTTCGTGAAAAACGACGAGCTCGTCATTTTGCACCCGATCATCATGCAAGCTCCGCCCGTCCATCTAACACGCACGCATACACACATTATCATTAATCTTACACCATCCGTTTGTGCCAGCGGTACGCCCACTAAACACTCGCGAAACCTGATGGAGGAAACAAAAAAGGTTCACAGAGGGCTCGATTTGATGGGAAACTCTCGAACCGGTAGCATTTAACAACCTGGTCGACCGTTGGTATTTCATGGGAAATATTCACACCCAAGGTTGATTCTAACAAACCGTGCGCAAGGCGTGTGCTACACGACAGCACATAAATGAGGTCGTTAGAATATTTTCTGCGCCAAAATTCTCTATGACTTTTGTTTCACTTTTTTTTTACAAGAAAAGTCAAATTAAATCTTCTTCTAAAAGCAGGTTATACTGGGAGGCTGGTTCTTCCTTCCAATGTATTTTTTTCGTTCAACATCGCATGTCAACCCAATTCAATTATTTTGAATAATATACCTCTCACATGCCAACATCAGTCAACTTAGAAGAAGAAATTTCCTAAAAAAAGGCAAAGATTTATTTTATGACAATTCTTTTTTATGTATCTTTAGATATGAAAATAATTTACCATTGTTTAGAATTGCCTTTTTACTGTCACGCAACTAGGGAGTTAGGTTTGGGGCGCACAACGTTAATCACGGCGAAGGACATTGATATTGCAGAGCCTAAATGTATGCGATTTAGCGTACATTTCATCAATTTTTTATTGGCTTCTCGTTTATTTTATTTTTTATCACATTTTTGAGCTGGTTGTTCAACATCTTCAGCACAAAAATTTTGGCGTCTTTATGTCGTTTTCTACATATAAGCTACCATAAATCCATACTCCATTCACACGAATGATTTAAAACGTCATTCAAAGCAAAACACAAGCATGGAGTACAATATTAAGAAACCTTTATTGATCCTATCCTTTCCTTTTATCTTGCCAATCATGCATTTTGGTGAATTTAACAAAGCTTCTAAATTAATTCATTATATTTTCGCCCCTCTTAAACAAGCTCCTCACCATAACCTGCTCCAAGCAAAGCGACTTTCAAGCAATCAAAAGATGTCACACTCAAAACCGCATCAATTAGTTTCACTCAAACATGCAAGACAATTTAATTATTTTCCGAAAACACCGGCCGCCTCAAGACAATCGAGATACGGAGGGCCAAGATGTATAGTCCATGTCCTGCCACCTTGTACAACATCTACTTCATTGCCTTCCCCCACTTTACCATTGTGTGCTTATGTGCAAGATGGAAGGTTGTTAAAAGATATTTTAATTATGTTAAACTCGATAATCTTGTGCGGTGTAGATCAACCGGTACACCCGGCCCGAGTACCGTAAGGAGAGATGAACGGCGACCGGGACCGTGTATCCTTTGTCCAACTGTCCTTGTTAACTGAGGTGTTGTATATGTTGCCGGGTCGGATGAGGAGGTGACAGTCGGTGAGGTAATTTAAAGACTGCAAAGATGACCTTGCTGGAGTGCAGGTGGAAAATGCGGGGTTTGTTTGCCTATGAAAAGGATGCCTAATCATGTTATTGTCATCCGAACAAAAGACACTATCCGAGACCTTCTCGTGGGCGCTCGTGAATCCAGAGTATTCCCTGAGCCGTCTCATCATCAAAAAGCTTCCCAGTTTACTTCACACTGCCAGCAAGGCTAGTCCCCGCGTCTTTCTACACCACCAGCAACAGGATTAACGGTTGGCCCACCAAAAACTGGGCAAAACCAGAGTTTTGCCTTTTGTGCAAAAGTTTTGCACCACCTTTTGAAATCAAACTGTCCATCCCAGCAACTGGCTGCTGCTGCGAAAGTCCCGGAGCTTATTGCCCGTTCAGAGCGGACCTTAAGTACTTCTACTGCTGCTGCGACTGCTGCTCGGCCGCCGGTGAAGTCTTTTGTTTGTCTCCGGTGGTGGTTTTGGTAAAGGTTTAACTATTCTTCGAGTGACAGTTTCGCTTTCATCAACCAAAGAACACGGGAACAATATCACTTCATTAAGAAACGATTGTTTGAAGAGAGATCCTCGGGATATCTCTTGGTACGCACGCTCGGAGAAAGATTTTTTCCAGCATATCGAAGAAAAACTTCACTTTAAACGGTTACCACACCAACTGCAACTGCTTCGTCAACTTATTTCCGTGGAAATATACCCAAAATTAAGGCCTCCCTCCATATTTAACCATCTTTTAAGCTAATCCGATTACAGTTAGCGATGAAACGCTTAAAAATCGTTCACTGATTGCAACCAGCATCACACAAATTGTCGTTACGCTGCTGTTCCGCAAGAAAACTCCAAATTATGAATCCATCGAGGTACGCGAGCATCCTAAGCGAACATTCACCACTCGTGTTATCTTTGGTACGCCCGTCCAACACCAACGGCGTCAACGATTTGCCAAAAGTACACAAACGATCAACGGTTAAGACGGGAGACAAGGGGAAAAAAAAGGCAGACCAAAAACTCGCGAAAAATTGAGTCAAGCCAAAGCTGTACTTAATGAACTGAAATGGAATTAATTATTTGTAGGCAGCAGCGAACTTGATTAGACTCACGACGAACAGCGCCGGTGCCGGTAAAAAGTGATGGCGGAAAACATTCCCGATTTTCGCGAGAAACTGCCGAGTTTTCTTTGTTTTGTTTTTTTCGCCAAAAAACCTTGGCGAAAACTGGCGAAGCAACACGTGAGCCGCTAAAGCCAAATACCGAAAGCAACGAACCGATTTAACTCGGAGGGCTTTTTTTTTTAGAGGAGGCCGATTTTTCGTGTCTCTCACAACCAGTGAGCTGAAACAATTCTACGGCGCAAGCACCAGTGCTGCCAGCCAACCTGTCACCAAGCTTAAGGAGCGAATTCTTGGCGAAACATTTTTAACCACCAGCTTGGCTGATGATGGAAAACTGGTGGGGACGGTTGTCTTGGCGATGGCTAAAAAGTTGCCCAAAACTTGCTGGCAAGAATGTATCTTCGCTTCAACCAGCGCGCACCGGCCGAAGTTGTTGTGCTGGGGAAGCTTTTTGCCAACGCGCTGGGATTATGGGGAACCCTGCCTGGGAGGCAATTAATTATGAGTGACGGAAAGTTTTGCAATGAAAAGTAAACCTAATTTGCAACAGGGAAATGAGTTTTGAAATGCAATGATCCTGCCAACACGGGTGGTACGTTGTGTTCACGTATTGCTTGTGATTGCGTCTGGCACAGGTGGTTGGAGTGTGCGGTTGTTGATTCTACACCAACTAAACTACCGAACCTTCCGTAAAGCAAGGAAACGAAACGGTACAAAACAATAAAAACACATTTACTTGCAATAAAAAAAAAACTCCTCGGTGGTGACACTTGGTAAGGCGTGGCAGACAACAGTCAAGTGCTTTTTAATTGCGGGAAGTTTCTTTTTTGTGGACGTCTGTGAACAAGGGACATTTGTGGGAATTACTTTTTATGTGCAGACAGGGAGGATCTTCGGTACCCTGGTAGTAAAAAAATAATATTTGAAGGAAAACATGATTGAATAATAATAGAAAGACAATACGGTGTAAAGGAATAAGAAAGTTATGGAATGATTTCGGTGTGCTGAAGAAAAGTTACAAAAGTGAAAGCGTTGTATTACACAAAATGACCCTCAAAGCATAGAAGAATTGCTAGGAAAATAGCCAAATTTAGAAATTTGGTGAGTTGACTTCAAAAGATGAAAACATTTTTACTTTAAAATCATTCTGAAAAGTTCAAAACAATCAGCCTTTCAATTTGCGAAATGCATCACAAATCACTCTTCTCCGTTCGTTTTTCATTTATTCCAGCATCGTTAAACGAAGCCATAAAAGATGTTCCATTCCATAGTATCACCAATAACCGGCTTTGCACGTCTAAGCGCATTCACCAAATGTCTTCATCTAATTGTGTATGTGAGATTATGTCTTCTCGCTGTCAAACATTGTCGCATCTGATTATCTTTCATCAAATCATGTTCCCAGGTACCTCTCACTCGCTTATAGAACTCGCGGAGCGTTCAACATAACTTTCCAGTGCATTTGCAACTTCGCCAGAAAAAAAAAATCTCGAGCTCGTACTTACAAAACCACACTCGCGACATTTCCATTTTACCAAACACGAATTCATTTACCGTGGAAGTAGACGACACCCACAACGACTTGTCACCTACAGCACCCATCGAAAAGCTCCAAAAAGCTGCAGCACACTTTTCTCATGATTTGCCTTGCCTTATGTTCACGTGGGAAGCTTCATTTACATTTCTGCCAGTCTGCGACAACCTGTTTGTCTTCATTAGCATTACCCACACCGTGGTGTAGGGCTACCAGCGGGAAGCTACGGAAACCGAACAACATGCAAACACATGTGTAATTAAGAATTTCCTCTCCATCATCTGCCCGGGACGGGACAGCGTTGTGGTCGATTGTGTTTCAATCCTGGGGAAGATTTTTCGCTTGCAAACGGTTTTCCATGCAGAACGCTTATGGTTGAGGTTTAAGCGGATTAGTCAAGTCAACCCGGTGTCATTGTAGGTGTCGTTTTAGGCAGGAAGCCTCTCAATTTGTAGCAAACTGTGCAAAATGGCTCTAGAAATTATCGCCATTTCAGTGCTTCCCACTTCATTAGCTGCGTTAGACAGAAGAATTAAGTCATAACAGTTACAACATCAACAATGCAATGATGGCTTTAACAAGATTTCATTCTCATCTTCATCTCTAACTTGACGTTTAAGCAAAAACTGTACTGCTTTTTATCGTCTTCCACGAATTTTTAGAAGGATAAACTTGCTAACAAAAGATAAAAGATAATTTACTTTTACTTTTGTGTAAGAAAGTCTGACTTAATGTATGAAAATAAAATCTTTTTTACAATAGAAGGAACAATCACATAAAAGTAGTTCTGTAGAATTTGTGTGTCTCTTGATTGTACGTGCATCCTTATGCCTAAAAAAGGACCAAAAAAATACAACTATTTAAAAAATTATAAGTTATTGCCTACATTTCGGCATAGCACAATTGATAATCCTTAGTGTTTAACCTAAGGATTATCAACGATTGTCATACTATTGTTCAACAGATGAAAAACAATCTTGCTATTTCAGGTATTGTACAAGAAAGTCTGATTAATCGTTGAATATTTTCAAGTTCCCAGTTCATATTTAAAGCTTACTTTCATTCAATAGAGAAGAATTTTAATGCAACGAACTGCCTTGCGAATTATTTTATCAACCTAAATGAAATCCCTTTTCAAATATTAAGCATTCACGAAACTGATATAACTTTAACACTCTACATTGACACACCAACGGAGTGCCCCTTAACCTGAACCTTGTCAGGCCAAGCGAAATAAATACACCCAAATTTAAAAAAAAAACCTTTCAAATCACAATCGCTCCGCATCCGCTTCACTAAGTGAACTAACCGAACAATCTTCATTGCGCGCCTGTCCGGAATCGGCCATAACTCATTCATATCATTTTCAATTTTCCTTCTCGTGTTTTTTGAACCCCGAAAAAAGCGCTAACTCTCAGAAGCAGTTTTCGAGCAAAACTCGAATGCATTTGCCCTCTAATGTTCGTCCATTAATCTCCTTTGGCGTGAGCGTGCCTGTAGCATTTTCTTTTTTCTTTTTAGCTATCTCTCGAAATTTCTCCATTGAAGAGCTTACACATAGATAAACGAAAAAAAGAAAGGCAAATAAAAGCAGGAAGCTTCCTGAAACGGTTTGGCGGTGTGTTTCGGGCTGGCAAACAGATTACGAAATCACTTCCTTTCCATTTCATTAAGCTAATCAATATTACATGAGCCGCTTGCGAGTCTGGCCGGGAGTGTGTTCGCCAGGACGATTTCTCTGCCAACTTACTGGCCAACTTCCGGGCCCCGATACGCCTTTGCTCGCGGAATTTCCGACTCCCACCTGAGGGAAAACGCCACTCCGATGGCGTTGTAAACGATGGTTTCCTTACACACAAACTTGCTCCAAGTGCTCAAGCATTGTGTTTGCTGCGTTCCCGAAGAAAAAGACACCATCCCACGGGGGGTGACACACACACCAGCGTCATAGTCTTGCAAGGCGTACCGGGCGTCTCCATCTTACACCTGTCCGACATCCTGTGACCTGTGTCTTTCTGTAGTTACAAGAACAGATAAAAAAAACACCTACCCACCAAAACGGAAAAAGGAAACTTCAACTCGTTGGCACACGTTTGGGACGTGGTGTTGCGATCGGGATAACTTTTCCCATATCGACAAAATTATGCACCTATTTCGAAAAGGCAAAAGTTTCGCGGTGCGCGTTCGGTCTTTTCGCCGGCAGACCGGTTTGATTGGGAACCGAGCGTATTTACGTGTCTGCTGCTCCAAAGTGTGCCAGCAATAGGTGGCAAAGATCGACCATTACGATCAGTGTTGCCAGCCCCATTCAGGACGGAAATAGTCACTTCTTTTCTGTGTTTTTTTGTATTTACATACTTTACTGCCGGATAGCTTAGCAGAAGGGCAAAGTTTAACTACACGTAAGATATTTCGGCTGCCGACGCTCGAGTTTGAACCACAGTTTTTTGTTTCCCACTCCAGGCTATAAAACGACGCGCGAAGATAGTGAATACCTTTAGGCAGTAAAATTTCCGAGAACAAGCCAAGTCCCAATCACGCCTGCTGCTTCAATGCCCGATAACAGGTTATATCACTAAAGAGAATTTTAATTCTACGATGGGCAGGCAAATAGTACACCTTTACCACGAACTTACGATGACTTCGAGAATGTTCACCAACTTATTATGACCTGCAACGTACATAATACAACACCCTGGAGTATACGCCAGTCATACTACTCAAGAAAAGCAAACATTTGTATACACGTTTTATTTTACGATCGTAACAGCAGAAGCAATAGACGACTTTGGGACACACGGACTAGCAAACATGAATAATCCATCAACCGAACTAGGATGACCATAAGGGCGGTTTTTGCACCTTTGAAGGATGAAGGAAAGATTTAATAAACACAGCACGCTCCACAGTCGAAAACATCACACCAAATCTCACTATTCATATCTGCCCAACCGTGTTAAGTATAATGCATTATCGTCCCGTATCAACGACGGTCACCCTCGCATTGCACGGGTTTTGGAGCAATAAATTGAATTACTCCCCAATTGGATCATTATTCCATTAATGAGTTTCGGCTAGCGGACACGTACCGATCCTTCGTGAAGTAAAGGAAAAACTTGGACGCGGCCTTGATGAGCGTAGCATTAATCCCGTCTGCCATTTTCGGTCGTATCATTTTCTTGCCCTTTTTCCCATCAGGGAGACCAGTTTCGCAAATCACTCACTGTAATAAAATTCAAGTAAAGGGCAGGGGTTTACATGCGATACCAAGGGAAAAGGAATATTGAATAAACGGTATTGCATTAATGCGATTCGCACTCAACGAAAGATATAACTAACTTACCTTCAATTTCTAAAGCTTGCACATTGCAAGAATGCATGGTTCATCCAAAAATATGTAGAGCTTTCTCAAGGTTTATGTATTAGACATGATAATATTTTTTAATTATTTTCCCGCTCGAAAAACTTATTTTCACAACTACTTTTACTGAAACAAAAGCATATTACACCTAAATGTTTGCAAGCAGTTAAGCTACTAGAAGGAATTATCTGTCTAGCCAGTCGGCAGGAAGCTGTAAATTTCGACTTAAACAAAGATATATGATAATAATTCATCTTATGGCAGGGTCATAAGATGAATTATTATGAAGTAATATTATAATGTTGAGGTAGACGACTTAAAAACCAACTGTGTTGCTTACCAAAAAATAGACCCCTTCCTCCCCTCTTCCTTGAGTAAAAAATCGTTACGCTAGACGGTACACCCTCCAATCCCCTTCAAGCATCAGGTAATACATGGACGCCCTCTTGTTGCCATTCCAAACTCGTTAGTAGGAAACAAACAATTTGACTGCGTTGGCGTTGGGTTCGGAAGTATTTGGCGGGCTCAGCCACGAGGGTAGCGAAGTCACTCTTGCTGCTGCGGGATCAGTAGTGAATCAAGGTATTCAGAGGTCTTAGGGGGCATGGATGGTGCGGCTCCTTTTACTAAACCCCTTGAACCAAGCAGCTATCGGATCCCTGGGCGGTTGCCTACTCCGCCTACTGTTAAATCCGCTACTGTGTCGGATAGAACATGCCGATCATTCTTTTACACGATGATGACCTCGATGATGATGATCGTTCTTGGAATATACATATATGCCGATAGCCGGGTATCGGAGCAGTATCAACCACCTCCGAAGCAATAGACGCAGAAATAGTATCGGATCAACAGAACATTCAGCTACCTCTACATCATCTTCACTAGGAAACGCCTTATAAAACATAGGTTACAACAATTATTTATAACACAATCACCACAGCTCTGTGGTCCTGCGTGGAATTTGAAACCGCTAGACACTCCTTGTTGAGCGCAGTCGAGAATGTCGGCAGACGACCGGTTACTGAAATTGGAGGAGTGTTGGCTACCAGTGACCACCCCTATATGAGGATCATTCACCGATTCGCCAGAGAAAACGGTCTTGTCCTATGATTCCGCATCCCAAGTATCCTTCCAATCCTTATTAGTATTCCACAATTCCTTTTTTGTTAAATGTTGTGTTGTCTACGTCATAAGTGTATTTTTTGTAGTGCCACGGGTGATCCGATGACTGGGCAACAGCACTCGAAGGCGATTCCAACACTGCCGTAAAAGGGAGGCAGGCGTTGTTCAAAGTGCAGTGTTTTCCACTCCAATCCAGTTTTGGGTGGTTGGCGGGCTCAGTCTCGAGAGTAGTGAAGTCGCTTTCGCAGCTGCGGGATAGAGCATGTCGATCATCCTTTGATTGGACGTTAACAAGAGTGAGCTTGGAATGTCTTAGCTGGACTGCACTGGAGAACACTGTACGCAGACAAATAAATGTTCGTGCTGTCTTAACGATGTTTATTTGTTTGTTACAGTCCAGACCATATCATAAAGATCTACAATAGAACGGCCACAACACCACCATAGCCGGAATTTGGATATAATCAACCACCATTATCACAATAGTCACAATAATAGTCCCGGACCATCAAAACGCACAACATCCACCAATACATCATCATCATCACCATCACCACAACCACCCACAACCAAGTACGCCCGGGATAAGGCAAAGAATAAGGAGAAAATGCCTTATCAATATGATTATAAAATTTGTTCAACACAAGCGGTGTTGACAATAAGGCACTGGACCGTCATAATTAATTATAAATAAAAATAAATAAATAATCACCACAGCAGATCGTGTTGACAAAACAGGTATTTCACAATGTTATCAAAACATCCGAGAGACGTTTGTCAAGCAGTTTGCAATATATGTGTTTAATTTGGTTTTTTATTTTCAAACTTATTCTGTTTCAATCACTTAAACTCATGTTTGTCTCCTTAAGACTGACAGTAATCTTCAGATTGACAACCACTGCAAAAACGCTGCTAGGATGGAAATGGTGCAAAAGCGCCCGACTAAACGAAGTCCGAACTAGGCAGCAGCCCAGCACGGCACGGACTACGAAACGACAAACTCTCATTACGATTTTACGACGCTACTAGTTTCACACGCGTGATGGTGACAGGGTTGCGATAAGGGAAATCAGTCATTCCGCACAGAAAACTGCTTCACCCCTTCCCAATCTCCGGTCCAGAGGGTGTATAAAAAGTTCGCACCACGCCACGGGACACTAAACGGTACTAAAAGCTCGTTTTTCTTCTTCTTCTTCTTTTCGTTATTCAAAAAGCAAACGCTGTAAAGCCGTAAATAAATGTGCCGAGGCAGCGGCTCATATCTCAAAATAGCGTCACATACTCAACACACCGGGCCGGCCGTTGTTTTAATACCGCCCCGGGCACCAGAGTGCTGCTAAGTGTCTACGTAATTTAACGAAAAATGAAGAGAAAGGGAGAGAGAAAAAAAACCTCACCCTCTTACACAGAGCATGCCAATCCTGCTCATATCCTCCATCTGATGTCTGACGAGTAGACGCTCCATCTAGCCGGATTCAGGCTACCGACACATTCAAGATGAATGTCGACGCCATAAGAATCTAGCTACTAGCACACTCGCCTTTAGTTGAATGTCCTCGTGTCCTGTTTCGAAACAGACATTTACCCGTCCGGCCATCGCTGAAAGGGTAACTGGCAAAACCTACTCTTACGGGGGTTTTCTGCTTTATAGCTAACAGATTCACAAAGATAGATTTAACGTCTTTCACCGGGTTTCGGTCGTGTCGCTTTCGCGTGCTCGTGAATTGTGGTGGCGGCAGGGAAGGATATATAATAAGAATGATAGCATAATGGACGTAAGCTGCGTGGAAATCGTGTTTCAGCTTGTATTTGCGCGTGTGTGTGTATGTTTGTGTGATTTTTAAGGACCTATTTGTAAGTACAGAACGCTCTGTGCCTTGTGTGGTTATGAACTCGATGCTCTCGGTGCCATATGCACCGTGCCACATTTACCACTGTAGCGGAAAATCATACGAATAGCATCTCAAGAGTCACAAGCGCAGCAACGAGTAACCTTCCCATCGTTCCGTTGACCTGTTTACGAACGGGTTCGTCAGATGAACGCTGGAAGAAAGCAGAGCCCTCGGCGAGAGAAAAAAGAACCCACAAAGCTACGAGTTAAAGTTTCCTCTGCCACTCTTCTTACTCTTCCTCCTCTACATATTGCCGTCACTTTACGGTCGGCGATTACTCTCCAGCGGGAATTGTAGCATCTTTTCATGCTACACTGAAAACTGTACAGCCGAGCGCGAGAGCGTACCCTGTGCCCTGAGACTGTCGAAAACGGCTGTCAGCGTGTGCATGTTTAATTTTACCAAGGATTTTCTTTCACACAAACAAACACACACACACATTCCAATGCAAAAGAATTCCCAATCGGGGAAATTCCCCACCTTTGGGGACGGAATCTTTCATTCGGAGACTCGTTATTTGTTTCTTCTGTTTTTCTTTTTTTCCCTCCTGAATGTATGCAAAGCATCAAACGGCGCTCTCTACACAAGCGCGCACCCGAATAGGAAGCTCGAAGTAAGTGAGGCCAGTATTTCGCTTGCTAGCGTACCGCACCACGACTTGTGTGTGTGTGTGTGTGTGGGGACGCTTAACTGTGGTCCACTTACATTTATGATCGTAGCATGTATATATTATCCCACTCCTCCTGGCTAGAGTTTGGCATTGCCATAACCTGCTGGCAGCTCGTGTCGTACTCGTGCCGTTATCTCCAGTGTTTAGTGCGTTTCAGGACATAAAACATGAATGCATTTGTTCAGTTTTGCCTCACGGTCGCACATGTCTGCTAGCCCCCCCCCCCCCCCCCCCCCGTGTTGCTGTAACACACATAAATCGATGTAGGTGTTGAATTCATATTTTAATTGTATGTTTCTGTAAAGCTCGCCATCATGAACTTGTCCTTGCATGAAAGTATACGATAGGTTGGAAAATTGTTTGCAAGACAATAGCCCCGGGTGCCCTGTTTTGTGTAACCAACGTAATGTACTTTACACAATAAACTTTTGAAAGTAGCTGGTTATAATGCAGGAATGCAGCTGAATACAACTTATTTGTTTCAAGGTTTGTTTAAAGTCAAGTCAAAAACATTGTTTATTGTAATGAGAAATAAATTTTTAATGCTTCTTTGTTCCATTTTTCTTACTTTTAATATATTTTTTTAATAAACATGAAACATTTTATACGGAGTTAGTACAAGAGGATTTGATCACGTAAAACAAGCTAAAACAATTTCCAGAGGGAATTTTCCCTCTCGAAAAACTTATCGCTGTTGGACAAAGAATATGATGTTAAATGTACATATATCATTATGTAAAGCAAGTGAAACAAACACTTTGATGAAGTCTTGGAGAGAGAAGAATTCCTCTTAATCGCGTTCGAGAGGAAGATGCTGAGACGGATTTGTGGTCACTTTGTAGGACTGATCATGTCATAAGAATGGCACTGGACGGTCCAGATCCTAGTTTTTTAGGCCATCCAGATGGCAATATGAGGTAAGGTAGTCTGATAGTCTAATACACTGAAACGATGGCGCTAGACCGTATGTGGTTTGAGGATTTCTGCAGCACGCCAAGATCACGAAGCGATTCCTATACGTAAAGAAGTCCAACAAGGCATTCGATGACCGAGGTAACCTAAAAGATCGTTAAGCCAAGAATAAAAAAAGCAGTAAGTACTGATCATTAAGATACATCTCAGGCAACTTCCTTTAACAGATTTTAACACACAAGTAACATAAAATCGAAAATCGTACAAAACGTAGGGCTCGGAAAATACCATAGATCAATTTCATGCACGATGTTCAATGGCCCGTTTGACTTATTGATACCATGTAGTAGGATAATCAGTCCTCACTACGGGGGAAGGATCCGGATGGGATTTGAACGCCGATTTTGTCGTGTGAAGACCTACACCGTAGCCACCTGTACCACCGGTCGCCCTTTTGAAGCACATCACATTGAAGATATCAAACTGCAATATACAAATGAATATTATAACAAAAATATGTTATGGCTAGGAAAAAACACCATAACATAGAGTTTTAATAAGCACGACACAGAAACGGCTTTATATAAAATATTTTAATTCTGCTTGATTGCTTTGACACATCATTACAAATATAATTTTATTTGTTTAAAAACTGGACACAAAACGCTCAGTTTAATGCTCGTCTTTTTTCTAAATCAACCATTACGTTTTACTCATTATTACCACACCAACCAGCCACCTTTATTCTGAACCATGCTGCAGGTAGAAGGCACATCTTCGAGCTTCATAAATAAAAACCATTTATTTCACTCCTTTCAATTTCCTCTCATTTCGTAAAGTCCTTGTTTTTGATGTGGTTTACACCGGTTTCACCTTGTTTTGTCTTGCGCACCCGTACAACAATGCTGACCGGACCCAATACCACACACCTTCCTTCAGACACTCACCGATGCCCTTCCGTCCCGTTCACTTAAATCCCATTCAAAAAGGCAGTCAAATGGAAGTCCCGCAACAGGTCGAACCGTGCCGTAAGGGTATTGTTTGCCATTGGGTTAGCGGTAGTAGAGGAAACGAATCGAGATGCTTCCGTACACCTCAACAATGGAACCATCCGGCTGGAAAACAACCACGATGCACGGAACCCCGAAGAGATGGTGTAAAGCGAAAAACCCGTCACCTCAGTATCCGACCATAAAGAGGCACACTTAATGCCCGTCCGCAGCTCGGGCTGGTGCGCATCTCTATACAATTTCACCAACCCATGTCAGTCCGACCCGACCAAAGGTGTAAACCAGCATACCGAAACCGAACCGTTCATCCTGTCGCATTTGGCGTACGCTTCAATCACCGCTAGAATGGAGAAGCCATTTTTCCTTTTTTTGTTGCTTTGTTTCTTTATTCTCTCATTCGCTTTTCATTTCATCACACGCTAAGCAGCTTCTGGCGCGCGCGTCCCATTGTGTTCCACTCCCGTTTGACAAACCGCTATTGTTCGGTTGGATGTGTAGGTATCATTGTCTGTTGGTAACCTCATAACAGAAGCTTAGTATTGTCACATTTAAACATCAGAATAAAAAACACCACGCAACGCATTCAAAAACTGTTAAGCAACGCTCTGTTTCAACGCTTCTATTGCGAAACAGTTGCACCCATATCGTAGTGCAAAAGCGTTGCATTTGTCGCACCAAAATGGTAACCAATGAATGCAACTCATCATCATCCATTGTATGGTAGAACGAAAGCTTAAACCGCTAAGCTTACCAGTGTGCAATCCGCACGAACTGGGTTTCCATTGGTTAATAAATGATGGCGGGCTTTTTGGTTTCAATTTATTTTATTTTTTTCGAGTTCATCCATTTCTACCTTCACGCTAAAACGAAGCTAATTTTATGCAACACGCAGCTTAGTCAAACTTTACACTCACAGGTTGTTGGTGAGGGAAAGTTCCAAAGTGC
The DNA here is from genome assembly GCF_943734695.1 of Anopheles maculipalpis. NCBI lineage: Eukaryota > Metazoa > Arthropoda > Insecta > Diptera > Culicidae > Anopheles > Anopheles maculipalpis. The sequence goes on along the minus strand of NC_064872.1, from coordinate 19,956,691 downwards.
CAGCCGGTTGCGTTCACGTGAATTTTCGGGATTAAGTAAGAGCCTTTTTTCCCTCATTTTCCGGCAACCAATTTTGGAATTTTCTCGAATGAATTTGCATAAAAAGGACGACCTTTGGTTTTTTTTTAGGGAGAAAAATTATTTGAGCGCGACTTTAAAAAGGACACTTTAAATTAGTTTTAAATCTGCTCAAAAATTTACACCTACCTAAAGGATTTTTTTATGTTGTTGGCTTAAGAAATTAAGAAAACGATTTTTGCCTCGTTCCACACATCATTATCAATGTAAATCATAAGCGGATTTTCAATTAGTATGATTCCACTTTTCCTATCATCAATCTAACGCCATTAACTACAAGAAGACACACATAAACCTTCTCTCCAAAAACACCCATTTTTCAAGGGTCACCAATCCCTTATAACATCATTCTCACGTATTTCATTAAAGCAATCATTCCTGTGCGTCGCTTTCAGTATGAACACCGTAAGACATGTTATTAATGTGACCGCCTAACTCTCCCAACATACCAATAACAAATAACATGCCGTCGCATCCTCGATTTTTTTTTTCTTGTCGTGCGTGTGCTTTCCACATACCCTGCCACAACTGACAGGGAAGGATTTTGTGCAGGAACGCGAACCAAAAAAGGGACAATCAAATGGGCGACCCGTGCCATGCAATTCAACTCCATCGTGAGCCGTTAAATTGTGGCACGTACACAAGCTCCACAGCACTTTGGGGAACGATGCAGGCAAAACCCCAAAATTGTTGACCCTTTTTTTTTTGCTTGGTGAGGGTTACTGAGCCGTACTATGTATTACACTGGTTTTGGTGCCCTTTTTTGATAATGTGATACCGAACGATAACTCACCTATTTATGAAGATTATCTCGTGTTCCAACACACTCTTTTGTTTGTCTGCTTTTTACTTGTGTTATAGGATGAGATTTTTATTACTGTAGAAAGAGAAATACGTTTTTTTCTACAGATTGCTTTCTAAAATAATAACACTCTTTAACACAACCATACCAGGAATGTCTATTTATGAAGTGCCACCAGACACCAGGCGTCTCCATTTACCAGGCGTCTGTAACTACTAGGCGTCTCCATCGATTGAGCGTAAGTTTTATGAATAATTAAATTTAAACCACACATGCATAATTCTTGATGAGTTTTAGGAATACATTATTTTGCAAATTGACATTCACAAATCTTTATTTATATGTTATCTTTTGTAACAAAACTACCAAAACAATCGATAATGCCACAAGTTAGTAAACACATCGATTAACAACATTTCTATCTGATCTCAATAATCACAGCACATATACTCTCTAACCCAAACCCTCAATCAAAGTTTGTTCGATTTACATTATTCCTCTACCAGTACGTTCTTGGAAATCACAAACCACGTCGAGGCAAGATTATAGTTACACCCAAAAATTCTGCACACAAAAATCATCCTTACCGATCGGTTACCACCGATTTTGAGGGAACGTGGAAACGCTTTCAATTAGATATAAGCCACCCCTTATCGGCTCAAGTGCTTATCAGCAACTGCATGTTGAATCATGAGTTCATTTGTGAAACTTTGCCCTTCGTGGGCTTACCCCTTTGCATCCTTTCCTCCCCGTTACATGACAAAGCACCCGTTCACCACACGCATCCGTTTTTGGGGGAGGTGAAAATCCAGCCGCAGCTATGAACCCTACCACGCCGGGGATGGTGAAGATGGTTTTAATTAAAAGCCAAGCTGACTGCATTGCTCCTACGCCAGCTCTTAGCAACAGCTAACTCCTCCATTCGACAAGTTCAGAAATGGATTTATGCAACGTAAATTTTGCCTCCAACTTTTTGCATCCGATGAAAATATTTCAGCCATCGCTTGTAGAGTGGCTTGAATTAATTCTCTCGTCTCGCATCAATACGTGCTGATGCATACGTTTGACTGAACCGAACGGAGCTGGGAAGGACGGAGCTGGGATGGAACGATGCAGCATCAAAAGTAGAAGGTTTAACTGGAGAAAAGTACTCAACGAAAAGCATCTACACGGGATTTTCTCCGAACACGCGTGTGGGCTAAAATTACTATATACAAAATAAAAAATATAACAATGCAAACATTATCGCTGCATCGTTATAATTTGACAGAAAACTCTTCTATCTGGTGTGAAAGAGACAGAATGAGTGCACTTTTAATTCTTTTGTTTATAGCTCATTCATTTCACTCTCACTCAGTCCGAAAATACAAGAATGAAACAAACTGTTTCAAAATGTTGCACCATCGTGGCCTAACAACAGCACCGAGAACAAAGTGAACCATAATAATTTTAGAGTAGAACAGTAACATTGGCAAAAAGCAACAGAGCTTTTGTAGTTTTGTGGCATTCGATCATTTGTTTCGGGTGCACAAAGCGCCACACGCACACATTGGCACCGAGTAGTTGGAAATGTGAGCCAGTGTGCAGTAATTCACAAGTTTTCTCCTCCTATAATCGGCTATAAATAAAAGCTGAACACTGGAGTGTTATGATGGTAGCTCAATGGTGAGATACAGTTTCATTCGATTGCAACTATTATAATTATTACTCATCCAGCAGATTAGCATACTGGCACGAAATCGATGTGCATCCATGGGTACACGGTTAAATGATACTGTAATCTATTTATATAATTGATTTTACAGAACTCCATTTGCATAGAAACAATAGCAAGCTTTGCAGCTTGAATAAAAAAAAAGAAGATAGCAAATCAAACGCTCAACCACAAAAGCTGGTTATTTAATACAGCTTTAACAAAGCTAAATCTGATAACATTTGGAATCGATTTGTGCTAATGGCGCATCGCTCTTTAGCAAAGTCATATCGTGATCAAACTAAACCCGACCTTTCCTCTATATCTCTTGTTCTTGCTCTCGTTCTCTCTCGGTAATCAATTTCATCCCCAGATAAAACTCGCAAAAAGCGCACCAGCACCCGCTTCACATTCTACGCCCAAATTCAACTGACTAATGAATCCACGGTTCCCAGGCAACCCGTCCAAACCTTAAAAAGACATCAAGAACCGAGAAATAAAGAGGGAAAACTGTGAACGGGTGAAATTATTTCAAAGCAGCAACAAAGATACGACTCGGCGCACCACACGGTTCACTAGCACTAAAAATGGGACAGCGGAGGGTTGTCATCGGCTCTGAGTGCGATATGGATGCAATTAAGTTTAATCTCACACACACAGACATACACACACACATGCTCATTCGCCCTTTTTCGCCTCGACCTGTGGTTGACTATTTGGTAAACCCTCATTAAGCGAAAAAAGCGTCACCCTTCCTCATTTTCGGTGATGGTCTGGTGCGATTGGAACCTTTATGGAAACTCGGTAAAAAGGCACAAATTAAACTTTTACTCCACCTCACACACAGACATATACACGAGCGGTTTAGGGAAGCGCTGGTTAGCTGATAGCGAGGGTTGATTGAGGACATGTTCTGATCCTAAATGGTTCCCTTTTCTGCACCAGGCGGTGCGAAAGATAATGAGTAGGAAAAGAAGTCATGCGTACGTGTGAGGATGGTACGCACTTTATGTGTGCACAGGCACTGTACCCATCAGTCCGTATGGTGCGTGTGCTGATGTGCCACTTTGTACCCACTCCACACACACACATGCAGAAGAGTCTGTCGTAAATTGAACCGTTACAATATTACGCGCTTTTAGAGCTCTTCCGACCTTCACTGCCGCATATACTCCTATGCCTTTTTGTTCTATTTGGATCGGCTTTCGCAGTGAGTAAAGTAGCACCAGAAGGACACTAAAATGGATGCACTAAACTTCCACATACTTTACATTTTCATCTACCGTTCACCAACCGTTTTCATCCACTGCTAGTCGTCACGAAATACCGGGCGTCTCCATTCACCAGGCGTCGCTATGAACTGCGCTCTTTTTGCATAGTAAAACCCTCAGTCCTCATGTAATGGACTTCTCCCCTGGCGTGAAACCAACCCTCACTGAGTGTACGTATATCTGCTCGTTACTGTGGTACGGGTGATAATGGTTTGGCAGAAACATTTTTTTAAGACGATTATTGTAAAATGTCTAAAATTATTACCTAATGAATTTCAGCGCTTCGCTGCCCGAGCACTTGCCGCCAAAGGTAATGAGACAAGCCCAACATCCCATGTACTTCAACGTAACAAACAATGCGCGCACAACACCTGACAAGGCGAGACCCGGTGCGAAACCCAATCGTCGATGAAACTTTTACCTCACCTCAGCTACTCATTCTAGCAGCACAAACAATCCCTAGTCAGCACTTTCAAACGGAACACACGAGCAGGATGGGTTTTGGGAACGCGACTGTTATTATTTGCCCATCGGTGAGGGTGTCTTACGCTATTAATATGCTACATTGGCCACGATTGGGTCGAGCTGTTGTGGTACCACATGGTTAGCCGTTTAAGTTCGTTAACCAAACGCTGAGCGTTAAGCGAACAATAACCAATATGCCACTGGGGAGACAGAGTACGAACGGGAAAGCCATTTTCACCCATGAACAGTAAACAGCGTGCGCGACAAACGGAAGCAACAGAAACTTTCGCAAAACATGCCCTTAGGGTCGTGCCCTCTCTCAGCCGTATGCTTGCGATGCTGGCGTTTCAGTGTACCTTAGCATATGAATTTATGGAGCGTGTTGTTGAAACCAAACCAAAAACAAAATCTTCCCTTCTTTAATGGAAACTTTACATGGTGGAGGAATGGTGCAGTTTTCTTTCAACTAGCTGGTTTGCCCTGGTGTATGGGTTGAATTTATTGCTTGATATTATAATTGTTTAATGCTTAACTTTTGCCGTGCTCGAACCACACCTCTCGATTCTTTGAGTACTACTTGCATTCCTGTTGTTAGTTTCAATTTAACTTAAACTATAAGCTTCTCAGTGGGCTACATTAAACCGTCTACGAAGCAATAAAGGGACTCATAAAAAGAGAAACCATCCAACTGCACAATAAAAAAAACAACCGCATACCATTACAACAGGTATTTCACTACTTTTAAACTGCTTTATGCTCTTAACAGAGAGCAAAAAAGATGTTTAGTGTGCTACTGAAGAACATTATTTCCACAGCACAGCACTTGGGTGGAGCACAACTATTCACTAGCGAGAATCGTTTGTAAAATCGTTTATGGTCAGGAAAAAAAACTTCACCGTTTGGCTAATGGTTAAATCGTTTTGAGGTAAATAATGCCTTGCTTCAATTCCATTCCTAGCCCCAAAATCATTTTAAGTGAAACAAGTTTTGTGTGCTCTTCGGCCTTATTATTGTAGAACTTTTGATTGCAGAACTACAATAAAATTTGGTTTCTTACGTTAGGTCTCGTTGAGCTTTCGATTTGAACTGCCACTTGCTTCATTTTCATTCTATTTTGTTCTCCTTTTTATCCTTCTCCGACAAACCCTTTTGGCACTCATGCGATCGACGTTTAAGAAAAGCAACGCTTTAACACATACGAACCGCTTCGATAAAATACAAATTGCAACTGAAACACCATTTGCCTTTAACTGAGCAATCGATCTAATCTGTTAACTGATTCCTTTAAAGCAATATCATTGAATTAAAGTTCAATGTACAGTGCAGTGTGAAGTACGGGTGATTGAAACTAAAACTCATTACAATTTTCTTCTACACTTTACATTCCTCTATGTAGCATCGCCTGCCCGAACACGTTGCAACTTACAACCAATCACCCACCAACGAAATTTTAACCTTGGCTATTGCGATATTGCACCGTGTTTCTTTATTTTTATTATTTTTTTATATCCCAACTTTAAGCTGCAATTCGTGTGCCTCCAAACCACCATCATCATTTACCGGATAGGTTTACAGTGTAATCATGCTACGAGATTCTCTACTCTTGTCTCGTTTTTTTTTTCCTTTCCTGTCTTCCGAATAGCCGTCGCTTCCAAAAAAAAACCCCCAAAAGGCTTCAACGATCGGCATTGCTACCGATGCATCGCTAACGAATACCGCCTAGAAAATCACTTTTGCTTTTCACACTCTGCTTGCTGGGTGCTTGTGATGTCCTTTTTTTGCGCTCCCCAAATTCAACCTCCAATACAGAAAAACGCTTCTTCCCTGCGGCACCAGTGAAGATGGCAAAGATCGCTGTTTGGCGCAATTTTACAACCTTCCATTCAATTCGGTTTCAATGACGCAAAATTTCTCACCCTCCCTCAAAACACCCGCCTTGCTGGTGCCGCTGTTTAGAAGGCAAAGATTGGCAATTTTCTATCGCTGTTACTTGCCCTAACGGGGTTTTGCCTTGTTTTGTAAAAGCACACTCGTTGGGGGCTTACCCTTCGCTGTGGTGTTACAGCGCAAGGGCTGTTTTCGATTTTGTGCACTACAATCTCTTTTAAGGGTTTGTTTTTTTTTTCTAGTTTTTTACGGCCTTTACTTCGACTCTTTTTTTATTATTTGGACAACATCGCTTTCAATGATGCACTTTCATTGGGGTTTACTTTAAAGCAGACAAAATTTGGGAATTGCACTGTAGGAAAAGGAAGATCATAAAATTAATTTTCATTAAAAAAAAAAATGTTTTCAACAGTAGGCAACGTCTTTAAGCATTACTTTCATTTTTTGCTAAGCTCAAATACTTTAAACCTTTTTGTCTCAAAAATATGTGTGGTTAGTTACAAAATTATGGTCTCTTTCAGCTGAAAGTGTGCACATAAAAAAATAAAAATGGTTGTAAAACAGGTGATTGTCAATTAAAATATAATCAAATCACGAGTGTTACTCGACTTCAAAACTGCAAAACTACTTGAAATTAAAAATTTTAAGTTTCAGTCAATCACAGAACAAATTAGTGAACAAATTCGCTTCATGTTTTAAAAAACCTCGCTAGCACAAGCAATTTTGTAAATATTGCGTGCATTGTAGAAGAAAATATCCTTTATTATTGTTAAGTTTGCAGCACGTCGCCGTCTTGTTACGAAAATACTGTGTCCAAAAAGTAAAATGACATTGGATGCCAAATTTCGTGCTCCAAAAGAATCCCCTTTGTTTTTATTTTTCGTTTGCCAATATGTATGTTTTTGACAGTTTGGCCACGTTTCAAGTTACATCATCCCGGCTACGAGAGACAATTTGCTAACGGAGCTGAGCCAAGTGTTTTTGTCCATATTGACCATGTCCAAATTTGTGGAGCAGCGCGCATGTATCAAATATTGTTTGCGCAGTGAAATAAACGGTGCGGGAAAATTGCTGATGTTACAAAAAGTCTTCAGGGAAGACCCGAAAACAACGGACCAGTCCAGCGAGTACCGTTCTCCGAACGAGCCGAGGCCTATGAAGTCGCTAAATATATTGTTCCGCAACCGTCGTATTCGCCAGATTTGACCCCAGCCAACTTCTGGCTGTTCAATAAGCTAAAACGGCCGCTTTGGGGACACCGTTTTGATACTATCGAAGATATAGAATCCGCAGCGACGGCGGAAGAAAAAAATATGAAATTGCATACTATTAGGGGTTTGTACCCTAACTGGGATAAAAAACTATTTAAATCAACTCAACTCACTTTTAAATATTAGTCATACTATGAAGACGGTTCAAGTGAATTAAATTCCTTATTCCCTGGTTCCACATATAAGGCCAACATTTTTAAATCATTTTTGTTTATTTTGACAATGAAGGCTCGCACCGAATTGTCAAAATTTTCAAATAAATTCGCTATCAATTCTGTGCTCATAACTTACCATAGTGCGCCGAACTGCATAGTACAGCTCGCAGGAACTTTTTGTCTTTTCCGCTTAGATCGCACGAAACCCGCGTTCAGTTGATAGGAACCGTTCGAAATTGTTGTGGACACATAGATCTTTTTATGAGGTTTTGCTCCAAACCAGGCAGACAAACTTCAGCTCCTCTTACTAGCTTTCCAAACACGCCACTGCACGGTTCAATGTTGCTGACTGTTGTTAGTATCGGGCCACCAGGCCCTGCAGGGCGTAAGCAACGCAACGTTTGGCTACCAGTACAACGAATCCTACCACCCTTTTCCCACGTTTGTTTATCGGAGCGGAGCGGAAGGACGGCGGAAGGGTGCAGATAGTGCACGTTATCATAAAAAAGAAACGAAAATGAAATGGAAACTGCTTCTCGAAACTCGTTACACGAAAACCTCCCCGAACTGTCCCGCAGCGTTTCGCAAGCAGGCTATTGCTGTTTGCACCACCATTCCGGCCAATCCTGTTCCGTTTGCTTTTGCCCGCTCGCTGTTTTATTACGACCAGTACTGGGAGCAGTACTGGCGACATTAGCAGAACGAAGAACACAAGTAAGTCTAGCGAATGGTTTTCCTCCCAGATTTGACCTGAACAAAAAAATGCTCTGGCTACATCGTATCCGAACAATGGCATGATTAAAATTGCTTGTTACTAATCCTAACCGCCACTGTTTTGCATCGTCGTGGCATGTGCAAGGGAAGCAAAGGGGTATCGGGAAGTCAAACCGGGATTGAATTCGGGCTCGAGTGTGTTTGAAGTGTGTTCGGTGGAAGGGTTATTCCTTCGAATGTTTGGCAAGCGTCAAAGTAGTCACCCTCCCCCTCTCTTGCGTGAGGGCAATTCAATTGCCAAGCTGCGTTCCAGCTCTTGCAATTGGACAAAACAATTTGATATCAAGCGTTTCGAGTTCTTGGTAACAGAAGCAATCAATCGGTTTTCCACGCGTATGAACTCGATTGGTTTGTTCGATTGATAGACTACTTTTTCTAGAAGTTGCATTGGAAAATGTTGTTTGCCGCTATTCGTGGAAAATTATTTCCATGATGTTTATTTGAATTAATCACATAATCGTTCATTGAAACAGTTCTTAATTTGATCGCATTTTCAACTGTTTATTCTTGGTACAATGGTAAAATTACAGCAATATTTCTTGGAAAATAGCACGCACCATTTCTCTCCTGTTCCTCTTCCTTCAAAATAGAAATAAAATTTTAAAGATTACACTAATTGTTTTTGAAACATTATGCAAATACGCTTAAGCTTTTCACACTTCTACAGAAATATTTTTGTTCCATGTAGCAAATATAAATGTTACTGCAACGAAAGCAAAAATATCCAAAGCCCCAGGTGGCCCAGGAGATAGTGGTGCCAGTCTTCACAAGACAGAACTAGAAAAGAATCTCATGCAGACTGTTAGTAAGCAAGCAAGCAAATAAAAAAAAATCTAGTAAGCAATTATATAGTTGACGTGACCTTCGAGATCGTCGATCCTCGGAGATGAAGTAAAAGAGGGAGGACGAGAAAAAGAAAAAGGAGAAAGAGAGGGAGAAGTAGCATAAGAGGACGAGAAGAAGAATAAGGAAGAGGAGGAGAAGAATAAGAAGAAAAAGAACAAGAAGAAGATCATCCGAGCCTGTGGTGTTTAGAGTAGATTCGAAGGGCGTATTTGGTGTAATGATTCTACGTCCCAAGAGATTCTCTAGCCGGCGAGGTTCCCTGGAGGACGAGGCCCCTGTTGATCATCACCTCCACCCATAGGTTAATCCGCCACTGTCTTACCGGTAGTTGAAAAGAGGAAAGTCATGCCAAAGTTCTTAAGACATTTTATCAAACCGTCTGGTTAAATCTTTATTCAAACAACAACTACTTTACCCGGTCGGAAGGCTTCGATCTGCCATGACATGCTTCCCGACTTGATTTACACTTGATATTCGGTCCTATGCACTAGGAATTGGTCGGGAATCTGGTCATGTCATAAAATTCAAGTCATCCTCAACTATTTAATCAGATCCAAAAACAAAAATAGGATCCAGTTCAGCGCGATTTTACGTCTCATTGAAAGGTGTTGCTCCTTAACAGTCTCGTTGAGTAAAAAGGCAGTTGTTCTATGTCATAAGTATTGAAAGCCTGTGCAATAAACACCAATTATCGTCAGAAAAGCAAAAGAAACCGCACTTCACGACTATATTTGTCGTACCTTTATCAAAACTTCCAAATTAACAAACTTGTATACTTTTCACAAACACTACCTCTCCACGAAACAAGCATCAGCAGCCTAAAACAACTATCAAACGCACTTTATTTTTCAACTCTTCTATACACTGATCTGTGCTGCCATCTGCAAGCAAATCATTGGAACTCCATGCCCACAACGATAAAAAAAAACATCAAAGCTAACTTCTCCAATCGATTAGAGCTTACACCAAAGGCAATTTTCATGTGCACGCGAAACTGTGTATGTATATGTTCGTCTCGTTTAAAGAGGTCACGCAATTACGAACCACTTAGCTGCACGATTGATGAAAATGCATCATTTCCACAGAAAACCGTACCATCTCCACCAGCAAACCCGCAACCAATCGGGCTAGCTCACGACTACAACAACTAAAACACAAAGCAAAAAAGCTATCAAAACCCCAAACCACGTTACCGGGAATGTTCACACACCCCGCTACGTTCGGGCGAAACATTTTCCCATCCAATTTTCCGAGCAATTTTCCCGCTGCACCAATTTTTGCTCAATATGGTGCAGCGATGCGAATGCAACCGACCGTCTTTACTGCTGCGTTCTTATTGCGGTTTTATTATTTATTTACGTTTCGAAAGCCCCACAAAATGGGTGACACCGATTCTCGGTCGCGTTTACCATCTAGGACGCCTTTGGACGTTCATTCAATCGTAAGTTTCTATTATTTCCCATCCCATTCGACGGTCTCGAGGAAGCACACCAAGGGAAGGAAAACGATTCTAGCCAGCACAAATGGGCACAAAAAGTCAAACTGCGATCACAGTTAACACCGGTAGATGTATCCGATGTGTTGATTGTCGTGACCACCGACCAACCGAATGTGTTTGTAGTGTAGTGTGCTAAGAGGTAAACGAGGCACCCGCAGCACACTACTGCACCGGAATGCATCATGCGCGTCCTTACGATTGTGCCCGTTTTTATGACCCCGAGCAGGAAACCTTCCTGCACGATGGAGGTTCTGTGGCTTGATTCCGGCTGCAGACCTGAAAACAGGCCCCGGGAAACGAAAATGCCACGCTGGTCGACAGCCCCAGCCCCCGGGGCAGCAAATTGCGAGAAGGGCGATAAAAAGTGAATTAAAAGTAAATGAATTTGTTGGCACTCGAAAATGAGGGCAGCATCAGGCGGGGTTGTGCAATGCATTCTTCCGTTGCGTTTCGTGTAGGAAGTGTCGTGCAGTTCATTGTAAGTTGCCAGTAGTTTTGTTCGCCACTGAGCTGTGCTTTGGAGAAACGGGAAAAATGTTTGATGAAATGGAGGATACAAATACAAAGCAAGAAACAAATGGTAACAAAATTGTCACGTATACGGCACTGGTAGACGGAGACGTTTGCTGCCGTTCGTAACATGCCACCCAAGGCTATGTATGTTGATTTGTAAAGCAGATTGGTGGTACAGTTTTTATTCTGCACGTGAAATTTCTTTACAATGCAGTACTTCGATGGGAAAAGTCTTTACAATGAACTGGAGAAGGAGTCAGAGGACATAAAGAATATGTTGTAATTTAAATAGTTTGAATTAAATGTGATATATTGAGTTGCATTCAAAACGATAATTGCGCTTTCACACTTTTAGTAGTGAGAGCCTTGGCTCGAAATTGTTTTCTTTGCTTGCGCCAGAATGTATGCAATTACAGTAACTAAAAGTCATTTATGATTTGTGTTCGTGGATCCAGTTCTAACTGCTCTTTTTTTACCTTTTATATTTGACTGATAATACAATATTTAATAAATTTTGGCGGTGGCCCGGTGGAGATTTTACACCACACCGGTTGAGATCATCAAACCGCAGGGCTGGGGTTCAAATCCCATCAGGAACGTTTCCCCGTAGTAAGGACAGACTATCCAACTACGTGGTATCGGCAGTCTAGTACGTTGTTAAGCCAAGATAAAGAAGAAGAAGATTTGACTGATTGGTGAAAAAATTTGTTCGTCATTATGCAAATAACGTCTAAATAATATGCAATACGCAACACAAATCACCATGGAAGCATAATGTACTACAAGTGTATTTATAAAATTTTAATTCAAGCCCCCTCCTTCCCTTTCGCAAATACTAGTTTTAACCTCAAAGATCTCGCTGCTCATTCTCAATTGGCGAAAGTTTGTACAATCTGATCGATCCTTTCGATCAAGCCAGTTATCCTTAGCTAGATGTGGCACATTTGGCGGAGCTTCGACTACCGTTAAAATTAAGAAAAGAAGAGGCAAGGATTAATCTACACGTTGTAAGAATAGCATCCGCCGAATAGCATGCGAAGCATCCACCGTTGGGTCGACCGATCACACGAAGGATTGATAGGATCCAAAACTCTCGCGCAGTTTCTTGTGCATCGGGAGATCTACTTGGATCATACGGGTAGGCTTATTTTCTGGATCGACGACCAGGACCAGTTCCTAACAGTGGATACGCGTATCTGCTGTAAACGCTTTGGGACGACGGGCGTCACCGGCTTTCCTAAGGCGAAGCGGGTTAACCTTTTTTTCCTGGCGCGGGAAGCGGGTTAACCCCCGTTTTCCTCATTTTCCCGACAGAATGGGGAGGCACTGCGTGACCAAAATCCGAATGGAAGGCAAAGAGGAAACTTACCCAAACGTGAAAGTGCCTCCCAAAAGTTCTGTGGATTGAGTGTCAGAAGTAAGTCGCTTTATTAAAAAATGGTTCGTTTTTATATACTAATTTCGATCCCTTGATCGATATTACTGAAATGAGAAGGCAAGATTTATTTTCCTTCTTTCTTTCGCAGCGCTTAAGTATAAAGTATGGCTATCTTTAGATTTGTCGGGAATTCTTTCTATCAGCAAAGTGGAAGCGATCGTATATCGCTTTACTTAATATTGCATTGTATCTTTTTGCCAACATTGATGCGGTCGCGCATCGCCTTACGCTGCGTTGACGTTAAAACATTAGCCGCTGGATCGATCGCGCATCACTCATGCTGGACCGTATAGGTTCGTCTGATCGTTCCTGTTCCTGTTTATGTTCGCCCTGGATTTACTGCAAGTCTATGCTAAACGGCAAATCAAGCATGAGGAAGTTTACAATATTGTTATGCCATCAGAATTATTATTGATATTTCTTGTCGCATTCGCAACACCTGTGTCTTATTTTCGACTCCTGGAAAGAGCCTTTTGTCCTATTTTTCAGAATTTTATATTTTATTCATTGGTTTACCAGCTTTATAACGTCTTTTTAAGAAGTATTTTGCTCTAAATCTCATTAAATGTAATTTTTTTAAACATAAAAACTCCATCTGTACACGACAAGCAATCGCCACTCACTCTCATACTAGTAATCGTTCGTTTGCCATTTCATTTGAATGTTTCTTTTTGAAAACATAATATAAACGCTTTCCCGGCAAGAGAGGTTCCCAATCCCTATGTGCTTACACAAAAGCGAAACAATCGAGCAAGTAACACCTTTCCCGTGTAGTGTTAAAGCTCAAATAAATGCACCCAACTGTTCAATGGGAAGGTACCGGTAGCGTAACGTATGTAACATTCCCGGGAAGTCACATTCTCGCTCCCGCAATGTTAACCGGGAGAAAGAAAAAAAGATGAATCCTTCGAGCCAATGAAATGTAGATTTATATATGTTCCGACAGCATCACCCTGCCTCAAGTTTGCCCGTGTGCAGGATCTACAACGTTTGGTGGTGACCGATAATATATGCACTTGCCAGTAAATGTACCTTTCCCGGACGACACTCTAGCTCGCGCGCCACTGCACTGTCTACACTGCTGACGGTTTGGCGTTGACTGAAACACGATGTAAAAAATTCATTACATTCCGTAAATTGTACTTCAGACAAATGTCTTAGATTGCATACCCTACCCACTGCTGCAATGATGCACCTTTACTACGTGTCTGTATGTATGTCAGTGCATCCAGGTTTGCTTTCAAGGTAACACACACGCGGACAGAAGCTACCCCGGTGGCTTATGTGTGCATGTAGCAATGGATTGTGGTACGACTAGATTATGGGACACGACACTTTACGGTGGTAAAGTTCGTTTTCTTTGGAATGGCTACCAAGTTTATGGCCACCAAGCACAGGAACACACGGTACAGGGATGTTGGGAGAACGGCGAATGAAAGCGAAGGGATAACGTCCAAAGGTATGAATATTAGATTTGCACAAGGATACCGGGTTTGATTTATGGCTGATTAACATTCAAATGCAGCCATGATATATTAAACGTCGGTACATGTAACAGGATCTTAAGAATAAATAGGATTTTTCTCAGCTTTGTGCATAATGATAAAAGAACATTTTTACGCTGGCTGCCACTGCAGCTGCCATATGGATTATTGTCGCCTAAATGTATGCAAAAAGGTCGGTCATGTATGTCGAAGTGATAAATGACTTAAAGCTAGAATCAAAATGAAAGAAATCATCTCATTTCTAACTTTTCCGATAGTTTTCTTCCTATTACACCAAATGCATCTTTACAAATAGTGGTTGAGCGTGTCTCTGTGTTTGCTGCGCTGGTTAAATAATGAAATTACTGCAGACACCACGCGTCGTTCTTGCCAGCTCTGGGAAATCGCAAGACATCGTGCTTGTACTTCACACTCAACATTCGGTAGAAGGGCAACTACTAGCACGCTACTAATCTCTTACTTAAACTGCCTCGACACGTACTGCATATAATTGAAAATCCTGTATCCAAGTTGCTTCCCGATTCCTGCCTTCCTTCTCCCACCTTGGTTTGAAACCACCGGACCCCTCACTCACCGCACAATTAACTGGCAAATTTTATTCCCATTTGGTCACGCTCGGAAAATAAATATCCTTAGAGCTTTGTGTATATGTGTGAGTGCTCGGCTAAGTCTGTTTGCTTTGGTCGGTAATGGTTTGAAAATTCTGGCAATCTTCTAAGATCTGGGTTTCGTAATCGTAAAAGACACTAAACACACACACACTTACTGTAAAGGGTTGAGACTCGACCTCGAAGCTCAATGCAAGACGTTGCATTTCGATCCTCAAATCCCTCTCCAAACTCCAGCAGCGTTGTGTTGGGTTTCATGCCACACCGCATAAGGAACGAGTCTTGGCATACAACACAAAATCGTAGGCAAATTGCAGGCCAAATGCGGTGCGGTTGTGGCTGGAGGGATATATTTATGAATCCGTGCGGTGTAACCACAAGCTTTGTACGTTACAGGATACGGCACGGTGTAAAGTTTGCCGTGTACACGTCGGAGAAGAAGTGCAATCCGTTGTTTTGGGTTGTGGTTTAGCTCAACAAGTTTTGGGTACAGATGTGGGGGGTGTATGTGTGTGTTGGTGGTGGCGTGCTGCTTAACATTTGTTGCCAATTGATCAAAAGCTCATGCACATTAAACTGGATACATGTTTGTTGCTTTGTAAAGGATGGGTTTGCTTTTGCTGTGCACAAGTTGTATCTTTTCTGGTGTGTAGCTATAGCATCGACATTTGATCTAAATTTTTGCATACGAAATTTTGCTAGGGATGGTCCATAAATTACGTAACGACAAAATCGGGACTTTTTACGCCCTTCCCTCTAGCTTAAAAAATGTAACGTAACGATAATGCACCCTCACCCCCTTAAAAAATTTACTTAATAATAATTTGTTGTACAAAATGTCAAGTGATATTACACTTTATCCCAAATATTACGGGTGTGGTTGATCCAGTGGTAGAAGCGACAGTGGTGCCGGTCTTATCAGGGCAGGAAGTTGTTAATTTTTGACTCTAACAAAGAGATATGACACAAAAAATGATAAGACATGGGCTTAGGGTCATAAAATTGATTAATATGAAATAATGTAACACAATGCGCAAAATGCGCCATAAATAGAACAAACGTGTCCCGAAATTTTGTTACAAATAACATTCTGTTATGTAACACACAGTGGAACAAGCCAACAGCAGCAGCAAAACAGCAGCAACAACATCAGTGACAGCAACAGTGCAGAGGACGAAGTGCTTCCGCCATCTCTGGATGAGGTTGCCAGCGCCATCAAGGCCGCTGGTAATGATGGACTGGCGGTTCGAGCTCTTCAAGATGGGGCCGAAGAGGATTACTGTCGAAATGCACAAGCTGATCACGAGAATCTGGGAACAGGAACAATTACCGGAGGAGTGGAAACTTGGCGTCATTCACCTAGTCTATCTATGCTCGAACTATCGTGCCACTTCAGTCCTTAATGCCACTTATAAGACCCTGTCCCGAATACTCTTCTGCAGACTGGAGCCCCTTGCAACAGATTTCGTCGGAAGCTACCAAGCTGAATTTGTTGGAGGCAAATCGACAACCCACCAAATCTTCACTCTACGGCAGATCCTCCAAAATTGCAAGGAGCATCAGATCCACACGCACCACCTGTTCATTGACTTTAAGGTGGCCTACGCTACCATAGATCGAACCGAATTATGGAACACCATGCAGCAGTCCCTGGGAAGCTGGTATGGCTGCTAAAGGACACTATGAACGGAGTGCAGTGCAAGGTGAGAGTTTCGAGCATGCTGTTGGAATCGTTGGAATCTCACCGGGGTCTCAGGCAAGGAGACGGATTCTCTTGTTTGTTGTACAACATCGCTCTGGAGGGTGTCATGCGAAGCGCGGACTTCGACATCCGGGGCACGATTTTCATCCGATCTCTCCAATTCCTCGGCTTCGCGGATGACATCGACATCATCGGACGAACAACGGTGGCGGTGTGCGAGGCGTACACCCAACTGAAACGCGAGGCCAATAGAATTTTATTGAGAATCAAAGCGACGAAGTAAAAATACCTGCTTGCCGGAGACTCTGACCGTGATAGAGCCCGACTCGGAAGCAGAGTATCAGTTGACGGCGACGATCTCGAGGTGGTAGAGGACTTCTGCTACCTAGGAACGATCGTAACTTCGGACAACAACGTAAGCAGCGAACTCCAAAGGCGCATTGTTCAGGTGAATCGTGTCTACTACGGACTCCACAAATTCCTGCGAACCAAAAAACTCCAACAACACACGAAAAGCACGATTTATCGCACCTTGATACGTCCGGTAGTCTTCTACGGGTACGAGTCCTGGACTATGCTGACGGAGGACGCCTATGCACTCACCATTTTCGAATGGCGGGTGCTAAGGACTATCTTTGGCGGTGTGTGAAAGCAGGTCGTGTGGCGAAGGAAAATGAACCACGAGCTAGTTGAGCTGTCATTTTTTTATTAATGAGCAAATGCCTAGCCACTTTGCTAGCCTTAATTCAACATCTATAAACGATTGCATTTTTGTTAATGTACTGGAATAAAGTGTCAGAAATTCGACGCTGCACCAGACACACCGGTCTGGTGTGGTTTTAATTAATTCTTAACATAAGATCTGCAAATTGCATAAGTTAAGCCACACTTAATTATGTGAGTTAATTTGCCTAAATTAAATATCTTGAAACCATTGAACAGATCGTAAAAAAGGCGGATTTGTTTTAAATTATTTGTAGCAACAATAATTGGAGTACTTTCTTATATTTTATTACATTCATATTTTATTATAAAAACAGTTAAATTGAGGGGGTTGAACAAAATGTTGCTTCTATTTACATGTTGCTTTTATTTTTATATTACATTAAGGTAAATTTCAAAGGAAACTTCGACTAAAATAATACGTAGTACTTGCAACGATAAAATATATCTTCCATTTTCCCTTCCCAAAAGCTGCATAAAAATAGCAACTCAAAGTCCATTCGGCAAAGTTGACTGATCTATTATTCCGTTACGATTGCCTTCCTACACTCGAATGCTTCCCATCGAGCTCATTCGAACTTTAGCTCGAATTAAGTGAAAACCCTCTTGCTCTCGCTCGCTAAATACCAACACGTAAGAGTGCTGCAACTTTAAACACCTGATGACAACATTCTAGCAGCTCTGCATTAAAAGTTTGATCGATCAGATAGCGAAAACTTGCTGATTTAACCAGGAATACCCCAAACATAAGCGCACCGCCATCGCACATCCTGACCTGATGGTCCAGATGGACCACAGTGCAAACTGTCGTAAAGTGTATGTGAAACGTTAATAATTTAATCACCTTCAAAGATTTGCTCAACGGGGCGAATAAAATCCGCTCCGTGCAAGCAAAAATGGCGTAAGCGACGTGCAGGTGTACTGCCCCGGGATCTGCAAAAAGGATCAACAGCATTTTTCCTTTCCACTTCCCTCGCATGCCTCGGGAGCTTCGGGTGAGAAACCCAAAAAGGGGGAAAAAACACTCTTCCCAGATCGTAAACCAGCAAAAAAGCAGCCAGTAGCAGTGCGAAAAAAGAAACACCAAAACCCGTAAATGAAAAATAAAACAACGCAGCCACAATGTGCCTGTACGCGAAAGTCACGTCCCAGAGTCCGGTTACGTGTTTACTGGGAATTCATTATCAGCAAATGTTGCCCATGGGCTGATTTTCTGCCTTCAGCACAAACAGCTTCCCACCTTCCGGCTCCCTTCCGTGTGAAAGTTAGGCCGAGATTATGCTGCATGACATTCGATACCAGACCGAGGGCCAACCAAAAAAAAAAAAATCCCCCCGAAAGGTGAACCCAGTGGCGCGAAAAAAAATTTACAAACAAACACCACCGAAAAGGTAAACACGAAACAAACCGGCAATAAGAAAGAAACACTGACAAAAAGGTAAATAATCCGGAGACAAGGTACTTTCTACGGTTCTTTTTGCGTTGAATACGTAATCTTCAATCAGTGGCACGAACTACCAGGAAGCTGTAGGAGAAGCAGCAGCAGTAGCATCGGATGGAGAGCTCTTCATCATTTTCGGGAAATTAAAACAGTAAATGTAACGCAATGATGATACATCCGGGGCTGGAGCGTGCTGCTCGTGAGAATGTTCCGGAATTGGACTCTGTTTGCTTTTAGTGTGCTGCTTATCGTTGTGAATTCCGGTCGGTTGCTGCGAAGGAAAACTTTATTATTTACTTTCCCATAAGGTGGAAGCAGATGTCATCCTAAGTATGTCATAGGAAAAGAATGGAGTCTTAGCGTTTTTGGTGTAGCAAAACAATTTATAGTTTATATTTTCTTGAGAATACACGTTATAATCGTATTTTATTTATTAGAAACGCCTCAACGCCTTATGCAATTTATTCTAAACCTTTTTAAAAGAACATTTCCATGTAACCTGCTGTCCCATTAGCTACAAATTTGATATTATTTAAATCAAATTTGTTTATTGCTTTATCATAATACCCTTTTACGACGAACTTCCGCTCAAGTTATGCAAGTTATTGCCTTGTTTTTTATTAATTTTAAAAGACATATTTCATGTGATTTTGTCATTTGATTTACATTCCTTTCTTAAACCTCAACATAGCTTACCTTCACATTTACAAGCTTTTATATTTATTTTCTTATAATCTATTTTAGTTGACTAATTTCCTTCCTTTCTCAACATCACGCCAAGAGCATGGTTATTGACGAGTGGCATTAAGAGCCTGCCTCTACTATGCGCCGCTATCTTTCAGCAGCGATAAGCTTATCTTTGATTTATTCAACCATTATTCCCCGAAAAGCTCGTTCGGTGTCTGTGTGGAGCTAAATTCGGGCCCTCCTGCCCGGACCGATAAGTATAGCAATGAAAACACAACCTATCCTTTTCGAGGAACTATTTTACGAAGTATTTTCCGTATCCCACCACCGCAACCAGCGCACCGATTCATCGTTCATTAGCACGCAAATCCTTCGGTGCAAAACCGAAGCGGCTGCATACAGCGGCACCGCGAGATTTCCCAGTAGCGAAAATAAATGAAACGAAAACAAGAAAAATCAACATCCTCCCCGCTCAATAAACTCTCCCAACCACCATCCAAAATATATGATTCGAATACGATTCTCTTCCCATTTTGTGGGGGGGGGGGGCATCCATGTGTAGGCAGAAGCATATGGCACGGTGGAAAACACCAAGAACGGACCGGCTTTGTTTATGTCGACTGGTGCAAAAACCGCGGCAAACTACCTACGGGTGCTGAAGTCGGTAAGCCGGCACCAGAAGACGAATATTTTAATTTGAATAATTTATGAGCAGGCTTTCCGGGCAGACTTCGTCCCGGGGCGAGGTAAAATTTCGGAATCAAGCCCCACAGCCAGGCACCTCCGAAACGCCTTAGGAATTGTTGTTTGTGCATAAGGAAAGATTTGTTGCCAGAAGGGTGGAGAATGAGGCGAGTGTAAGAAGCGAATGAGTAGAAAGTCGAGAACAAAACAATCCCCCTTCCTTTGGCCCGGTTAAGCGAATCTGATTATAAATGGTCCAATTTCTGGTGAATGCATTGCGAATGGTGCAGGTAGAACATTGAAGGTGAAAAAGCGCTTTGTTTTTTGCACCTTTTGGCAAGTAGAAGTCCGAAGAAGGTTCACAAAGGTATGCAGAAAACCCGTCCACAGTCTATCGGGTTTGGCACGGTTAAGATATGGAGGTTGCTTCTCAGGATGGATTTAAAAAAAGTCCTTTTCGCCTTTTCGAGTTCCATTGAAAACATCCGCGAGCACTATGTTTGTGCAAGAAGGAAGCCTCATAGTGAAAGTTAAATTTATTTTCTACTAGTGAAGAACAGACATTTTGTAGACTGGAAATATGTTATCTAATCCTTGAACCATTCAGAGGAATAGTTTAGAGAAAAATAGTCATTTCTGGTAATTTTAAATAGTTTGGAAGTGAAATTTATCTTCTACTTGTGAAGAACAGATATTTTGTGGACAGAAAATATGTTATCCAATCCTTGAACCATTCAGAGGAATAGTTTGGGGAATTAGTATGCTATAACATATTATTAACGTGAAAATAATTCTCGTAGCAACATATGTTTTTAATTGATTACAGATTTAAAAAAATACTTTGACAAGCGCTTTGGATGTCTATTAATTCCAAGAAATCTATCAACATCACACATCCCATATCCAACATTTAAGGCAGCCGGCTACACGTGTACCCAAACCTATTCGAATTGCTTATTAATATCATACTGGGAAATCGATTAATTTGAATTTTGTTATGTGTGTGTGTGTGATGTTGTTTGTGATTCAATGACGAGGCTATATCATTCGCATGTCAATCCTGCCGTAAAAAGGGAGGAAGAAAAATTCCATAGCACAGTTTACTCAAATCCAGTTCAAAAATGTTTGCCTGGACGAGCTGCTGGACTGCACTGGAGAAGACTGCACACAGAAAAATGCTTTTTTTTGTTTATTTACAATTATTCTTAACGTTACAATGCCGTACTGTCAAAATACTTTTTATGTGCTGTCTAAGCATTTTTTGTTTTGTTGCAGTCCAGACCGAAATTTAATTGTTAAAAATAGAATGGCCACAACAGAACAATAATCGGACATCGGATGCAATCAACCACCATCGATGCAACAGCAAGGACATCTACCTACCTCTACATCATCATCAGCAGCAGCAACCACAAATTCACGACAACCGAACATGCCCGAGATAAAGCAAACTACAGGAAGAAATACCCTTTAAAAATTCAATAATTTATTGTACATTACAGAGTCATCACAAATGGTATTGACAATACAGCGGTAAGCAGCCGTACTAAAATATTTCAAAAATGGAAAAAATCATTTTTTCCTTTTTTTCCAATCCCACGCAACGGGTTTTCCTGGATAACATGCAACGTTGAGGGTTTATAACTGTTTCCTGGTTTGACACAGGATAGTTTTGACAGGATCGGCCAACACCGATGCTAAATTCTTATGAAACTTACGTAAACTCTTTGAAGTCACATGATTTTCGACAAATTTGAAATTGTGTTGAAGTTAATTGAAAATTACTAGGAATAGAAGCAAAATAATCACCTCAATAGAAGTAAACTTCAATTTCATCGGAATTCTGCATGGCCTCCAAAATTTTTGACAACTTTTCTACGGTTCAATTGAAACGACAAGGCAAAAATATAATACTTTTGGCACAGGACAGTTTTGACTGTCATTCTGTAAAAAGAGTAATCTGTATTCGAGCCACGATACATTAAACACACATACAAAAATAGCTTAGGCCGTTTCCCAGCACTGGTTTACAAAAACGCCTGAAGTTATGCACGGTTCTTCGCAAAAACATGGCTTTAAGGCACAATTTTGGTTTATAAGCAGTATTGATCCCAATTAAAAATGGATAACGGATGAAAGATCAGTTAGTTTCTCTTACGTAAACATTCTTCTTAGGTAAAAATTTCATAAATTCCATATCCTATCGTTTCTTTGCTAAGCCTACCCAGAATGGTCGAATTATTGCATGAAAAAGATCAACCATGAATTACTTCCCCAAACCCCCCACCCGCCCCCCCCCCCCCCCAACTCCCCCTCCGATGAGCCCCATCGGAACCATTAGCCTGATTGAACAAATACTGAGAAGCGAGTCTCGAAATAAAAATTGTATCACTTTATCAGCATACACCTGACCGACAACTGTGTATATCTCTGGTGTGATTACAGAGTCGAATAGTTGATTGCAATACTCAACAAACCCACGTGGGAATACCGATCTGATACTGCACCAGAGAGAACTGCTGCAATGCATATCGATTTGGTCGCAAATTTCGGTCTTCGGCGTTCACCGGGATGGATTCCCAACAGTGTCCTTGGTCGTACCGTTCCACCAAACGAGTTGATCTGTATATTTTGACAATGGATTTAGTACAATTAAATCATGCCATCCGTGCCCGGTGGTGAGAACTTTCATGAACTTCATGGCACGATTCGGGCACGCGGATGGGCCGCTGTTAATCGAAACGTGTTAAACGTACATCCGTCCAACGGGCTTAACACAATCGAATAGAACAATTTGGCAGATTGAAGCGTAATTCGATTGGGAAATGTCATGCCGGTGCAACTAACGCGTTCATATTAACAATGATGGTGGTCCGCAGGTCACAGGGGAGGGAAATAGGAATTTCGAACGATCGATAATGTTATACTTTACATAAACTCGAAGCATTTTGTCATTCCGATTGCACACTTTCAGGCGTACTGTGCGATTCTTTAAATAAATAAAAGCCTTGCATTTACCCAGCCTTTACACACTAAGACAGCAACCGTTCATTTACCAAAGGCTGTCATAAATTCATATTTCCTTCCAACGGGCTTCCGTTTTGCCCGGTTCTTCTTCACCAATCCATCACCAATTTGCTATAAAGCAACAGCAAAAAATCGTGCCAAAACAAACTGTTTCCCTCCCTGTCGCACAGAAAGCAGGCACAATAAACAACCAAAGTGACATCGTAATTTCTCGGTAACCGCATATAAATCTAGATTTAATTAAACATGAGTCAAACTGATGCTACCCCATCGAACCGCCGGCACAACGCCGGGTAATTGGAAAGGGTCGATCGTTACCAAGGACGTATTAGGTTGAAACGAAGCGAACAAAAATTGCACAAAAACATCGATCGCAAAGCGATTGCTAAAGATAGCTGGGACTGGGACAGCCAAGCCTAGAATAGCCGGAAAAAAGGGGGAAAAAATAAATATCATCAACCAATAGAATGAAACAGCCCGCTTCCGGGCTGTGCACAGAAGAGCAAAAACGCCATTTCACTGTAACCGGATGGTAGCCGAGCAGAGTATGGCTCGTTGCCGGTATTGATGAAAATGAAACAGTTAGCCAACGGGAAGCCCGGGTCCGTAAGCTTCGTTACCGTTTACATAACCGATCAGACCCACGGTGGCAGAACGGTGGTTGATTTTCTTGTCTCGTTTTTTTTTTCTTTTGCCATTCTTTTCAAGCTTTTTAATCACTCAGTTCGCTTCCTGTTTTCGTGCCATGATTTTTCATTCTTCACCTTATTCGCGAGCACCATCGAGAAACCTATGAACGGGACCTCTTCCTAGAACGCTAGCGATCTAGATGAGCTTTTCCAACCGGCCGTTGCTTAATGATCGTATTCGGAAACATTTTTATCTCACAGCAAAGCATACGAACACCCTTTTTCATCGTAAGGGCAACGGCTGCATCGGTCGGGGCTGCAATGTTAAGGTGCTATCTAAATAATGAGCAGCAATTTGGAGGATTAAAAATGAGTGGCTGAAAATGAATAATTTTCAAATGTTAATATTTTCTCTCAAACCGCTTGGTGGGCGCATTTTTATCGGCGGGAAAAGGGGGTACGAAAAAAAATTAGCTTCCATTCCAGAAATTGGTTCGCTGCAACAATCCTTGCAACAGGCCCACCCACGGCCCATTAGCCCGATGACGTTCGGTGCGGTAGGTATAGGTATGCGAAGCAAATTTTCTAGGAAGGACGCAACCAAATGGCCACAACAAGAAGGAGTTTTCCATAATAAACGGGATTCGGTTTTTTTCTCCATACATTTTCACGATGTTATTTTTCACCCTTCCTGTGAAAAAGACTTCCCTGCCAAGTTGTTTGTGGAAAATGTTTGTGGGTTCACACAGCCATACAAAAAAAAAAACACGCCAAAGTAACAAAACACTCCACCAAGCTCGTTGCTCTTAATGAATGAAAATGATTTTTTTAATGCTCATAAAAGCATCTAATGGTGGTGGTTTACGAGCAGCGGAAGTATTTTCTTGGATTAAAATGAAAAATAAACGCAAGCAGCATCTTTGCGCCCTTCAACAGTGGCAGGTGAGAATGTTTTTGTGCAAAGTTTCGCAACAACATTTCGCTTATCCGCGTGGGGAAAATATTCTTCAAATTGTGGTAAATGGAATTTTCTACCCAATTTAATTTTCCTTCCTTCCTTGCATTTGTTGGCCAGAGCCTTTCCACGCCGTATGTCACTTAAGATTAGGTGGGCATATTTTGCATATTACGACGGCACCTTGATCGTTTATCATGCGTGTGCGGTGGATGTTGATGCGTGAGAATCTGGTTTGGGGAATGCGTACTGAATGTTGTAAAATTACCGTGTAACACGTTGTGCCCGAAAGCTTTTCTTCGCACGCTGTGATCCTTTGTAAGCGACTTACAAGTGGAACGTTTACCGTGAGATGTTATGTTAAAGATGCACACTTGCATGACTGTCGAGAGCGCCTAAAGGTAGGCGATGGTTTGCCTTTTTTATAGAAACACTACCCAACAAAACAATAGTATCTATGATGACCTAGCCCAGTTTTTTATGTGTTGTTACGGCTAAAATGCTGCTTGTTTTCTTTACAAAGTTACAGCATGCAGCCAGCAGATCAGAAGCAGATTCTTTCCACGTTCAAGAGACTTGTTCGAAGCCCTTTGAATACTCAAAACTCCTATGGTCATTCAGCTACTTACATGTAGGAAGATCCGAATCTGTCAGGACCCCATGACAGTTCGAGGTCCCATGTATCTGCTTATTTAGCTTATACAACAATCGTGGCTTAAAAATATCAAACGCTTGAGGTTGTTTTTACCTGATTAGGTTTGACTGCTCGACTGATGGACAGATCTGATGGTCTGCCTCGACTATCGATTAAAAGAAACGCAATTCGTATGAGTAGTAGTTGTTTTAGTCTGAATTTATCCATTGTAACTGCTAAAAAATTGCTCTGCTCTAGACATGGATCATTTGATATAAAAGTGAAACTGTTTCCCGGCGATTCCGCAAAAAATCAGATCAAGTTCCGATATGTAGGCAGTCGAAACCTTAGGAAGGATCGGAACCGTTCACAATCATCAGAATGCGTCGGAACCGGCTAGGATGTTTGAAATCATAGTCAACGATTATCTCTGCTCTGTCTTTGACTTCATAGAACTTCCTTGGATTCCTTTGTCGTTGGATTCAAAACAATATTACTCACGACTAGAGGACCAACCACTGGTGAAGAATTTCGTGATGCTACGGCTGCGTCACTTTTCTCATTCACCTTGTACATTAATTATTTCACTAAGCACTTGAGGAAAACCTCGTTCACGCTGTGAAAACTGAACCAACATTAGCCGTACCAACAACAACAAGCAAAGCCATACGGCCAGGCTGCTTTACCGAAGTAAAAAAGAAGTAGTATATCCGGCCAGCTTCAATGAAGTTCAATTATGCAACTAAACCATGCAATTTTGGTTGTAAAAAAATGTGTTCTAAATTATATTAAATTTATACAAAATTCAAGTTTCATTTATAACACTATCGAAGGTTTTTTATCAATGCAATTTCGCTCATGCTGTCAAAACTATGTATCAGTACGAAAAAGCTAGGTACCGATGCATCTCCTCTTGAAAACGGAGAGGACTTTAAGAGGCATTAAGAGGCTTTAAGAGGTCTTTTCAAGAGGCAATGCATTCATAGTATTTATAAAACAATTTTATGAGGCATAATACTATAATATTACATGTCATAAAAAACCTTTAACATCCGCAGATTCTAGGCATTTAATAAAGTACGTAGTAACAAATATCACATTACCTTGGCTAATGATAGCTTAAATTAAACGTCAACTGAACTATAATTTAAAGCAAACCCTCTACAAACTCAACCCGCACAAAAAAGCACACCTGTGCTGTGCAAAAGCATTAAAGTTCCGTACGGCCATTGCATCAAACACACTCACTGCCGCCACCCCATTAACAGCTGTCCAGCATTGCGGCAGGTCCAACACACAGCTCACAACCGCATCGCCCCGGTGCAGATAAATGTTTATCGCCGCTTATCTTGCTGTTTATCTCCAATTTATCACCTGCAATGCCCAATAACCCGCACAATAGCGGGACACTACTAGAGTATGGTGCTGGTGTTGCGTGTGATAAACATCACACGCCCTACACGCCCGGGTTTCGGTGTAATCGGATCCGTACCAACCCCAACCCACGGATCACAGGGTTTGGCAACATAAATAAATCCACTTGCTTTCGAAAGCGATCGTGCAAAGTGACACACAACGGTAACAGTGACACAAAAGCTGCACGAAATACGACCCCAAATCAGCAGGCCGGTGCACCCATGTCAAGCGGTGTATGTCTGTGTACGGATGTGTTTCGTTTCTTGTGCATTATTCATGTGGATGGTGGTTGTCGTTTTTTTTATTTGGTTTTATTTTTAAATCAATCGAGAAGGATTTTTCTGTCCATTCTGAATGTACAGCAAAACGAAGTAGAAATGTATGATTCAGGCTCACCTGTTTATAATTGTAATTATAGAACCCAATCAGAGTGAATGTATGATCAAAAGAGCATTTTGTATTATTTTTATTCGTTTAGTATCCATAGTTATGGCTTTTTGTATTGTAAAGATAAAAAATATCATCATCTTTTGTATCTGGCAAAGATTGTGCAGGTAAAATATTGAAGTTGGAGAATAGTTAGTGACATGAGTTTTATCCCTCTCGATACCGGTAGTCGCTAGTCCCCTGCGTCAGATCGAAAAGTCAGCCAGGGTTTGCTAGTATGTAAGCTGTCGAAAAAAAAAATTTTCACTGACCTGACAAATAGGCAATTTATCTGTACAGGTGCACATCCTGGGATCATCATTTGCACTTATTTGTACCTCTGTTGTCCCGTATCGTGTTGTCTTGAACTCCCTACAATTCCTCCTGTTTATTAATAACGTCTGTTCTAACCTCCCAGTTAATGGACATCTAATTTTTGCTGATGACCTCCAAATTTGGAAGGAAGATCTCTTCATCGCACGTTTAACTGCTTTCCATCTCATCAACTCTGCAACAATTTCCACTCCTCCTGTCCTCAAGCTACTCTTAGCACCGGTTTGATGCTTGGTTCTGTGAACGCACCTGACCTTCTTTTTTTTCTCTTCTCCCAATTTCATGATCTCAACATTTGTTCGTCTTCCCCAGCCACTGGCGTTCCCATCACATTTTGATACCAGATAATTCACTGATTGCTTGTTTTCCCCCGATTAACAGCTTTGCTGACGTCTTAAATTGTTCCATGTCCTTGTCATCTTTTCTTCCCCGTCTTTCATCATTCAATTGCGTCGGAATTAGTAGTTTTGCCCTTTTTTGTTTGCTAGATCACTCGTCAACCCTTTCCCTCTGCATGCAAAAAAAAAAAATCTTTTTTGTGCACCATGTCCTGGTTCGTAATATTTCTTCAGTACTCTTTTTCGATATTTTTCCAGGTGTTTGTCATCGGCCCTACGTTGTGATGTATTAAGTGCCGCGAAGTGAAATATTGTTCCCGGTTTCTGTGACAGTTTTACGTGCGCATCTATGTTTGTCGTGTTTCTGATCATTAATAATGAATTGATGAAATGTTTTCTTAGCCCAACGTTCCTAGCACTAACCATGCTAATACTAAGCGCTAACGATTCATTCAATCCAAAAAAAATACGAATGTTTATCTAGAAGGTGTCTATGCCCAAGATGATCAGTAACTATCGAAAAACCACGTGAGACCTAGTGACAATATGTATTTTGATAGGATTCTTCTCGAACAACAAATTGTAGGCTAAAGATTTCCTTAAATGCCTGTAATGTAAGTAATTCTTCAAGTAAGTGCTCAAGGGCCAAAGTTCCTAAAATTGAAACGAATAACTTATAGCCTCTTCGGTAGATTCTTTAGAGGCAAAACTAGTTTAAAACCTCATGTACCAAGTGTTTTTCTACTAGAAATATTCTTAAAACTCACCATTGCATACCTTTAGGCGTCTTCCAGTAGCAACCAAACCAAAATTACATCAAACTGCGCTAGCTTAGCACCAAGTTTAAAGTAACATTGCCCGTTCAAACCGATCACTAAACTGAACATCTGAACATGCAACGAAATTGTAAAATCGAAAAACCATCTCCTACCATGAGAAACGATGCAACATGAAAGAAGCTACTTCCGAAATTACTTCCTTTCCCCGCCGTCTTGTGCCGTTTGTGATTCGTTGCTAGCAGACGATAGAATTATATTGATTTGCCACTACACACGAAAAATCCATACCAGTATGTCGATCACGGCAAAAGCAACGTTTGCAGCAGCAGCGAAAAAAGCGCAACACACACAGCTCTTTTTTGCCGCTTACATCAAGCAGAACCTGTCTGGCTGGTTGTAGCAAGCAAATTCCTTTTAACTTTCCAACAGTTTACCAGCTGTTTTCTTTTTGCTTGGCTTGCAGTTTAACTCCTTTTCAAAACCAGGTAGCTCGTTTTGCTGGCATTAAAATTGGCAAATAAACAAACGCACAAAGAGCAGAGGGCAAATCTTCGAAGCAAGTTTCGATTTTCGATTCCCAAAAAGGCAAACGAAATCGTTACCACGTTCGTGTCGTTCATGCACAGAGAGGGTTCAGAGGGTGAATGTCGCAATGAAGGCAAGTTTTCGCTAGGTTTTTTTTGTCCAGACTTGCACGATGCATATAAAATGCGACGAATTACAAGTTTTCTTCCGTTTTTTCTGATAAAAGCATTGCTTCGTTGGTAACGAAGTACATACCTAACTAAATGTATTTATGAGAAGAAATCCTCAAAGTGTGAACTAAGTACAAATATTCGAAAAACGACCATGAACCAAAGAAAAAAGCAGCTTCAAAGTCTTTAGTTTTGTCACAAAAACACAACTATAATTTTCTAAAGAAGTAAAGGATTGACTCATACCTACATAAACGAATAAAGGCATAATAGTTTGTCAGTTGCCAACGAAAGAAAACCCCAACACAGAACATTCCCCGTAGCGGCACATTACGAGTAGCATGAATCATTGGCTGTGTAAATCATTTTTATGTATGACCCGCTCCTTCCCCTTTCGGAAAGGAACGTACGGCTCCTGCTGATGCTGTGGCATAATTTGTGGAAAACTTCAAACATAACTTGCGCTGCTAGTTCGCTCACTTCCCTCCCCGGGAAGCGATGGGAAAGATGTCCAGCCAGTCTGAAACTATCTTCCCGATCTTTCCTAAGAATCGCGATTGAAACGTCGGGAAAAGTTTATCTAGAGCGTGACGAAATGGTTCGCAAGTTTGCTGATTAGTTTAGTTGCTCCATCGCCCTAATGCTAGAAGGCAACTCCGTCGCCGGAAATGGTTTTTCAATCGTTTATGTTTCTTTTCTTCCTGGAGCAAAAATTTTGCTTCGCCAGAGTTTTGTGCATCTCTTCCAATGTGTGATGGACATCAGGGAAGCTTATTTTTCTGCCAGGAAAACAAGAAGAGAAAATCCAATTTCACCGTAACCCGTCTAATGCACCTGCAGCGCTGCACTTATGTAATGCTAATTTTTCCTCAACTTACTGACCAATTTGCTTGACCAGTTCCGGTGTCTAGAGAGAGGCTAAGGGAGGCATCCCTTAGCCCCTGGAAGCAATTTGCTGCCATCGTCCGTTCTACTCCATGTTCATCGAGCCCATAATTACGGCAGAGAAATTATACAATTTGTCATACGTTGGTTATTGCACGAGTTGTTTCATCCTCCCATACACAGCAAAGTGTCCGGAAGTGGTCAGAAATGGCAGTTCCACGTATCTCCTGGCTGCTTACGTGTGATCTTTTCCTCCCCCCCAGAAAGGTTCTCATGCTTCGCCTACGAAGCACCGGACAGGACAGGCGCTGCGTTTTTATATAGGTCATTTGGGAAACTTTTCTTTCCGTATCGTTGGGCGACCGGAAATGGGCAGCCTTTTTTAGTGTATCGGTGGTGTAGATAGAGGCATCACCGAGGTAAGTTTGGGTGAAGCTAATGTGGACGAAGCGGAAAAGTTTTGCGGTTGGGCGGTTCGCTTGCAGCGTAGCAAGGACCCGAGACTGGAAGAACCTTTGATGGTTTTGAGATGGCTTCAGGAGATCCGGAACAGTCGACAGTTTCTCTTCGCTCTGGAGGGGGGGGGGGGTTTATTGCAACTTTCAAGAAAGTAAAATTTGCTTCAGAGTTGTGTTGTGCTTTTGCTGTGTAACGCATAGTATGTCGTATGTATGGGTGGGTTTTTTTCTTTTTTTGCATTGCATTGGCATGCATAATTTTTTGCTTGATGGCGTAAAACTTGAAACGAGACGATAAGGAAGGGCATCTATTTTGCTCGCTAAAGGAACTTCTTGTTCTATGCATTTTGAAAATTTTCAGGGATGATGTTTTGGTTGTTTTGGATTTTATTGTTTTGTTTTGAGAAATACGATCGAAAAAGATGACTTGTAAGAATTATAATTTGAAAATAAAAGGGACATAAAAATATCAGATATTCTTGGTTATCGGGTTTTTTTAAAGTTATTGGTTAGGGGCAGGTGTTCCATTTTTAATTATTTAACTAGTTAATTACTGAATCTATTGCATACTATTAATAACTTCAAGATCAATATTTTGATAAACAAATTAACACAAAGTTGCGCAAAAAAAAAACAATGTTAGGCGCTGTACTGTTATGAGTAACAGAAAAATTGACCGAAACTGGTGAGGAATTCACAGGTTTTATCACCTAAGCCTCCAGGCATTGTGAAAACTTTGTTGCAAGGGTTAGGTTTTCTCAAAACGATGCAGATTATGACGGATAGCAAGAACTTTGCTGTACAAAACTCTCTCTCCATGTCTGAGATAAGATCTTGACATTTCAACCAAAATAAAAATACTTGAATAAACTTTAAGTTTCATCCAAAAACTTATGTTTCGAAGAAATGTGAGAAGAGAGATGGAAGCTGTATTAGCATTAGGTAATTTTTTATGGGAGTTCTTATTCTTCTGCCATACCGCCCCAGGTGGAAGTCACTATAGGCATCGATTTTTAATTTCAATTTTAACATTACATAATTTATGGATGACCCACTAAAATTGAAGTATAATCGAATGGACCAAAGCTGTTGTTTAGGAGGAGAGCTAACTTATTTGGTGTTGAAGATGGATTTTGATGATTAATTTTTAGTGAGTTCTATTGATTCGAAGCTAAAATATGTTCTAAACATCATATTTCTCTTCTTTCTTTCAATATCATCCTCAATTCTTCCTTCCCTCAAGGTAGAACTTTAACATACGAGGCAAAACATTTTCTTTTAATTTAATGCTCAAACACAGCCGAACAACATAATCAAATGTAGCTTACCTTGACAGCTACCAATAAAATGCGCTTTGAATTTATAGCCAAATTTACACCCCAAACAGCATCCATCATCTTCATTACCAATATAAAGTAAGCAGAACCATACATTATAGGGCTCGATTAGTGTCCCAAATCGAAACAAATCCCTACATTGTTTCACGCTTTGTTCCAAACAATCACCACCACACACTGCCAAGAAAAACCAGCAAAAAACATCGTCCTCCTTTTGGGATACATCATTGCTCCATCGTAAAAATGCATATCTTCTTCGACGGTTTCATGGTCTGTCGTAACAGGATCGATGCACATGCTCCATTCTTGCCCAAAAATTGGGTTCATCTGTGTGCTTGTTGGTTCTGGTGCATACCCATAAACAACAGTGCACTTGCACAACGCTTGTCCATAAAGTGAGGAGACAAATCTTATGCATGATATTTTTCTACATTCTCCCGTCCGAGATTATGACCGTCGTCGTAAAAGACCGTCGTCAGTGGGGATCGGGATAGCATCTTGCACCGTACGTCGGACGTCAGACTCCGTCCGAGTCTGGGATGAGAGAGTTCATAGCACATGATGCCCCGGTAAGGTTGACTTACTTTTTGATGAACTCTCAGTACGTGTCTGCTGGCAAGTATACTCTCGGTGTAGAGATTTTTAAAAAGAGTAAAGCAAAATACATGTGACACAGAATAAAAATCTGTGCAACCAATTGATTTGACAGTCTCTTCAACAGATATCGCACGTGAGGTTGTAAAGTTGGGTTAGTAAGTGATACAAAAACAGTGAGCTTTGCATGGAAAATCTATAAAAGCTGCCTGTAAAGTTTAGTTAATTTGTTTTTCTTGCAATAACTATCATGATACCACAAAACACAAACAAGCGCGTGCACATGTTAAAGCGAAAAACAGTCATCGTTCGCGGACTATCTCCCAATCACCATAATAAATGACGTGTTAATGTAGTGTGTAAATGATGCTGAACACAGTCAAAAGAAAGCATTCCTTATTGGCAACACATTGAAATGGAAACACTTAAGAAGAGTCTTCTGCACGATGTAACACACCACCCGTACTGCCCGTTACACCCAGCACGAACGAACCGAAATTTATTGCTCCAAAACAAACCCGACTTGCCTTTATTAGCCGGTGATCGATCACTGGTCCTCCTTTCATCCAGACCAACCGACCAGTCTGTTATGAACAGAGGACAAAGGAAAAATGGTGAACTAAATTCACCATCCGAGGACGGCCCTCCCTGTAGCAGTCTGTAATCCTGCCATCGTTTAACAACCAACACTTGACCAGCTTGTCTGTTTTGGGTTTTGATCGTGCCACCATCATTTTGCTTGTTCAATTTTCGATCCTCTGACACACTCGTCCACTGCAAACGATCTCGAAACCGGCGAAAGTAATTGTGATGGATATGGTGGCTTTGGGCGTGGTGTGTCCGTGAGCCCGAAGCATCCATCTAGCCTTCATTAACTCGCGAAACCAATCGAATGCCGTAACATGCCGGAAACACGTCCCAACCAGTTGGGAAGTTGGGAAGAAAAATCAAACAACAGCACCGTACCAAACAAATCAGAACCGTTTTATGGTTTAGAAATAAATTTTGCTAACAAAAAGCACACGCGCCACGCCAAAGGGCTCACAGCTTACAGCGGCACCATTTCAGTGGCATTCTGATTTTACGGCCACACCATAATACATAATGCCACCGCGATAGGATGCATGAAATTGCACGTATATTTATGTGGCGCGTGGACCACTGCCACGCAAACGCTCCCGCGCTCAGCTCCATACAGTGACCCTGCTAATTAATATCATTCAGTTTGATTTCCTCACTATACAGCTCTAGGCCTCGCCTGAACTCGGTGCGTGACCCGGAAACCGGAATAGATAGGTAAGCTTGGCGCGACTTTGACTTTAACCGCCGGCGAGCTATTTTATGTGCCTGCCGGCCGCTAATGAACTTTGGCTGAAATCAAATTTTGCAAACCCCATGATTGGAGCTGGAGGAGCGGTGTATCGGAAAAGGGAGATTGACCAAATGGGGGTTTTATTTGTTCGACGATGGTAGATGTAACTAATAATTAACGATCACAAACGGAACCACCGAAGCGCCATTCATCATCGTTAAGCAGCGGATGACAAATATCGGGTTCGCTGCGTTCGGACGATTGAGCAGCAAGTTATTGCGATGACAGATTTGCGTGAGAAGACGTGGCGAATGGGAATAGGAACTGCGGAAGAGGTGTTGTATTGCTTCCTCAGCGAAATTGTGCCATTAAGATTTGTTTCTCTATTTTGTGAGATGGGTGCTGGATGCTGCTGCTGATGATGAGAGTGATTGCGATGGTAAAATCTGAAATTAGTTCTTGTTGGGTGAGGCTTTGTAAGTTTAGTGTTTTATTTCTCATTTTATTCGTTTTCGTTCATAAGGATCTTCATTAATTAGTTTAATGAATTATTTCTGCCATAAAGATATCGTAATTATAATAATATTTACTTTTATAGTTTTGTTTGGCGGAAAGCATACATTTAGGCGTGCGTTTAGTACCGCGCATTAGAGGTATAAGGAGTTTTTTCACCTTTTTCACATTGAATGGGAAAAAACAGAGTAAAAAAATGAAGACTTTGAAGCTTGAAGGTTTAAAACACGACGTTTATGACGTTTAAAACACATTAACTTTGTCTCAAACGGTAGTGAGATCTGACTATCCTACTACGTGGCATCATCATGACTAGTAAGTCATTCGATGGTCGGTGTGATTTACGTAGGTCTTTAAACCAAGAAGAAGAAGAAGAATAAATCTCAATGATCTGGGTAGCATAGTCCCTGATTTTTCAGATCCTGTGGGTAGAGCCCTCAACATTGTAGTCTTGTGAGACCAATATTGGAGCTTTCAGCTTCAGTAGTGTGGTCACCATCCTATCCCACCCTGAACCTGAGATTTGAACAAGTGCAAAAAGCGTTTACGCATTTCGCACTCCGAAAGGGTTTGGGCCCAGGTCACCTACACCCTCCCTACCCAATTCGATGTTATGTACTGGAACTAGAAACACTTGAGACAAGACGTTCACATCCCGTGTACTTCAAACATGGGACATGGGAAAACGATTCTTTTGTAAGATTAGGTGCGATACAATTAATTCAGTCTCATGAATTGATCGCATGCAAAAGTCCTTCCGCACGTTATGCTTGCGGCGACAGTTTAATGTACCTATGTTTCATTGTGCCCAGTAGACAAACTAACTGACGGTTTAGTGAGCTGCGACTTCTTTTACATTTTTTTAAAATGAAAATAACACTTTCGACGGTACTTGCGCATGTGTAAATTCAATGACCCGACGAATATACAAACTATCTAGCCTTCACAAAGCAAAGGTGTGGCTCGGTGGTACAGGCGACATCAGCGCCGGTCTTCAAACGGCGGGACCGAGGATCAAATCTTATCCCGTCCGTCGAACCGTAGTAAGGACTGACTAAACAACTCTAGTAAGCCATTCGATGGCCGGCGTGACCTAAGAGGTCGTTAAGCCAAGGAGTAGAAGTGCTGTTTACCCGTGTACATTCTTTTTTCCCGTTCTCTGCTTATCATTTTTTCCTTCTTCCATGTAGGTTAAGTTTAGTTGTTGAGTTGAGATTTTTACAATTTATGTTAATCCTGGGAAAGGAAAATATAACACATGTACTGAATACTGAATACTGAAGCTGGTCCCTCCAAGGGACCAGCCGCGAAGTTATGTACGGTGTGAGTAGTAAATAAAAAACTCGGATCATCCGAACATCTAAAAAATAAATAAATGCCTAAAGCTATGCACCAAATCCAACCGTCTCAAAATATACTTTTGTTGAAGGCTAGAATGAAGGTGGAAAAAAATGCGTTTTTCACATACATTTGTTACTATAAATGTTGCTTGAGGATATAGCGAACTTTTCCAGTTTACTTGTAATGTTTTACGAGTTGACAGCTGTAACGTTAAGTTTTATTATTAAAATTCAAATCTTTCATGCACTCGCACTTTCATTGCGAGGAAAAACATTACCAATTCCATTGTAATGAAAGCAGACTCAATGCAACATTAAGGAGAATTTTATGTACACGTTATACGCCCACTACATATGTTTTTACTAAGCACACTTTCGCGAATTTTGTAGTGAAGTCTAATTATCTTGATTCACAGCAACAGGTCACATATTATGCATTACACTGCATTACCAGTATTGAAGCTGAACACAAGCATGGCGAGCTGTCGTGATGTTCTGTGCCTTTCGAATTGTGCGCCTTGTAGGTTGAAGTACTATTGCAAACTTCGTCCCTTCAAGCACTAGCGAGCGCGAGTTGCAACAGTACTTTTTAAACCGAATTAGTTAATACCTTTCCCTTTAAGAACAAAAAGCGCCAACCTCTGCCGACAGTTCTGTGTAATTTCTGTGGCACGAAATGAATTTAAATTCTCCACCGGTAAAGGGTAGCTAAGGCAGCAAAGTTCGCTCTTTCACTCTGCATGCACCTTAACTTAACGCAAGCTACATCCGTGTACGAACGTATCCGGATGGGTAGCTTATAGTTCCCGTGATAAATGTGGCCCAGCAGCTAGGGTTGCGAACGCGCCCGGCCCGAGCATCGCTCATTTTTATGCGCTCGAGCACCATATTTCATTTCGTACGGAAACCCGGAAGCTTAGCACGGGTCATCATGGATAGCCGAAAAAAAAAATCTACCAAGGTTCGCCCAAACTACTCTCCAACCGCCGGGCCGCCGGTATGGGACGAACTAGTGTAGAAGCGAGACAGAGGTGCATCCAGCGATACGCTTCCATTTCCCACGAGGAACATAATTTGTATGCTTTGCTATCGATTCCCGGCACACACACACACACCGGGAACAAACATGGAGCGCACCCGGGCACCCCAATAGAACGAGTGTATGAGTGAACACCGAATGCAGTTTGGTTCCTGGGTGAGGTACAAAATACCGCAACCATCAATTCAAATTTTGCACGCTGCCGGTGCACCGAAGTGTGTGTGTGTGTGTATGCGGCGTGTTGTTTTTCGGATTGCACCAGCGTGAATCCAATGGATTTTCAGAAAAATATAACACGCACACACACTTCGGATCAAACCGGTCCAGCGGAATCACCGTGTGGTTTGTCTAATAATTTTTCTACCAGCGTGGAAAAATCATTTAGCATCGACTCCAGCACGTCTGATCCGTTGGTTACGCGGTTGGGCAAAGGATGTGAATTGAGGAATAATTTCAAACTTCCTTTCGCAACTTCTTTTCTCGATGGATTTGTTCATGTACACAGGAGCCGTGGTAATCCAATGGATAGAATATCATTACTCAAGAGAGATATGGAGAGACGAGGTATGTTTCTACCAGGAACAGCTTATCCCTCCCTGGAAGCTACTCGTTATGGATGTAGATGTCTGATCCTCTGGTCTGGTCGTGGATTGCTGACAGTGTAATAATATCGCACTGTGACGCAGCTATAACGAATGAAAAAAAGGAAACAAAAATAAATGGATTCCGCGAGAATGCCATCAAGTGTCAAGTTATTGGCTTTATTAGCAAAAAATTTTCATTATACCTTTAATATTGGTCAAAGAGGTAAAATCGGGTAATTCAGGGTCAAGTCCAGGGTTTTTAATCTGTAAAAAATTAATGCATAACTAATTAAAGCGATAAGTATAGGTGTGAGCTCTATTTTAACTCCAAAATGAAAACAATCACAGTTCTTAGGTTTTATAAGCATGTTTATTTTCATTTTGTTTTATTTTACCCAACCATTACAAAATTGTGTTCCACGAGTAACAGCAATTTTATTTTTTAATGGCGATTTCATATTAATTATTTATACCTTTAGGCTGTTTAGTTTATCTATTTCAATAAAATGTTGTACGCTTTGAACGTTCGTTTGCGGAAGTCCTAGTAACTAATAGCTAAAAACTAGAACCTAAAACTATGCCTCATTTTACACTAAAACTATTACTCTCTATACCGCTAATTACATTCATAAAGAAATATTTCGTTCGATTTCCCGACAATGAAAAACAGGCAACTTGGCCAAACAAAGTGCCTGCGATGGCAGCATTTTTGAGAGGTCGATTACTCCTCTCGAACTTCTTTGCACTCCACAACAGCTGTGTATGGCCCGCTGGCACAGGCTTCTCT
Organism: Anopheles maculipalpis; assembly: GCF_943734695.1. NCBI lineage: Eukaryota > Metazoa > Arthropoda > Insecta > Diptera > Culicidae > Anopheles > Anopheles maculipalpis. Next base: position 19,918,569 of record NC_064872.1, on the reverse strand, counting down.
GTGTCCCTGGTTTCACGGACCCCCGGTAGATCGTGCGTTTATTCGCATGGTGTCGAGACATATGTCGAACCATTATGCAATGAATGTACATCTCCAACCTATAGGCAGCGCCGACTCCAAGGTTTGTAGCTGTAGCAACGGATACCACGACATTAGCCACATCCTCTGGTCATGTGTGCAGTTCGATGCGAACTCTTAGCCCGGACCCGGACTCTTGGCAGCCGTTCGGACATCACGAAGATCCCCGACGGTACCGATGCGCGATATACTGGCACCGAAGGACTACGAATATGCGCGGATTCTGTTTTACTTCGCCAAAGAGATGGGAATCGTCTTTTGATCCTTTCCCTTCTCGTAGATTCTACGCACGATCGTCCTATTAGCGGATTATAATTAGTTATGTTTATTTGTTTTCGGCCTTGGTGGCGCCGGTTCTCAAACGGCAGGACCGGGGCTTAGTTCCCATCCGGACCGTACACCCGTTGTTAGGACTGACTATCCAACTACGTGGTATCGGCAAGTCTAGTAAGCCATTAGATAGCCGGGCATTACCTTAGAGGTTGTTAAGCCAAGAGGAAGAAAGAAGAAAAAACTGCTGGTCAAACAAAAATTTCTACATTTCTCACAGGATTTTTAATACGCCTGTGCTGCTGCGAAAGTGTGACACAAGATCGTGTCGTCATTCTTCAGATCCTGAGTTCGTCAGATCCAGTTTCTCGACTGCGTTCTTGGCCTGTCTGTGCGCCCTATTGACCAAATAAAAAAACAACATTGCATACATTTAGGCACCAACGAAGTCGTTCAAAAGAGTAGTGCATAATAAGCGGTTAGAGCAACAAAAAAAGGTTCAACTTTTGTCATTTTTTCAAACCACCTATGAATTCAATTTACTCTCAAAACCACCCATTAAAGAATCAAGCTTCTAGGGAGATCGCATAGCAGTATTGCGCTGCTTTTCACCTAGTTGCTAGGTTGATGAAGCAAAGCTATCCTGCAATCTCTTCCTTCAAATTGAGTAGGTCCCGTCCGAGGTTTACGCCCTACAGCATTTCAGCTATTTTAAACCCCTTTCCATTGCATGCCATATAGTTTTCCGAAACAGAATGGAACTTTAATTATGTTGTGTGTGTGTGTGTGTGTGAAATTTTTGTTTTTTTTTGTGTCCCTTCACGTCTTCTTTTTAAGCACGTCACGTTTAGGGAGCAACGCTTTTACCTTCAAATCCAAATTGACAGTCACCGGCAGAGGATAAAAAACCTCTCCCGAAACGATTAGTTCACGGATTAGCACTCACTTTGTACCAGTGTTTCGAAACGCGAAGGAAAAAAAGAACGGTCGCTAGTTTTCCTTGAACGCAGCAAAAGCAGCAGCAGATAGTGCTTCCAGCTTTTTCTTTGGTAAGTTTCCCCGGAAAGAGTTTTGTCAGTTTTCTCTGGGTTTTTTTTCGCAGAATGAATGTTTTATAGGGCCTTGCCTCTCGCTACTCATAAGCGATGCTTTTAATTACCGACTCGTTTGCTGTACACTATTGAACCGAATAACGAAGCTGAGGGCATGCATACAAAGCACAAGAAAGGTGTTTAAATTTCGTAGTATGTTGCCATTAGTACGGTTGTGAACCAAAACGAAATACAAAGAAAGGCATTAATGCAACCTGCATTGCAGTGGCCGTCTGTCGTTGATCGGCTAGAGAAGCAACACTTTTGTTGCTACACAATTGCATAAATAATGCTTAAATACGCCCTATGTAGTGAGTTGCATAAGCTATATGAAATCACATGGAAAAATATTTAGGTTTGAAATAGTTATTTCATTCCAAATGAAATTATTAAAGCGCTAATAAACGAAAACAAGTTTCACTCATCTGAAAAGTTTCATTTCAAGTGACTGAAAGTTTTTAATCTCGTACTTTTCATACACGACACATATAAATTGCACTGGTTGATAAGAACTGCCAAATATTTATTCGTAGACGTGTGTTAAAATTCGGTAAAAAGAGTGTTGAACTAGGTAAAAAAGCGCAATAAATGAATTAAATAGATTTTTTTTAAAAAATCGATTGAAACTCTTACTTACTTACTTACTTACTTATCTGGCGCGACACCCGCTTTGCGGTCCCGTACTGCTCGTGGTCCCGCGTCGTCGTCCGCCAATCCGTTATCTCGGCCTTGATGGCGAATGATTCCACGCCATCTTCCCACCTCATTCTGGGCCTACCACACCTCCTCTGTCCGTGTGGACGGCCTTAAGGACTTTCTGAGCTGGGTCGTCCGGTGTCATACGTATAACGTGACCAGCCCGTCGGAGCCTGACGAGCCTAATTCGCTGCACGACGGTGAGGTCGTCATAAATTTCGTACAGCTCGTCGTTGTAGCGACTACTCCATTGTCCCTCCACACATACGGGGCCAACGATCCTTCTGAGCATCTTCCTCTCGAACGCGGCTAAGAGGGCTTCGTCTGTTTTGGACAAGGTCCATGTCTCAGAGGCGTTTGTGAGTACTGGGATTTGAAGGTGCGATACAGTCCCAGTTTTGATCGTCGCGACATATCTTTAGTTGAGAAGTTTCCTCAGGCTGTAGAATGACCGTCTGGCCGCCAGTATCGTAGCGCGCAACTCCGTCTCTATGCTGTTTTCGGTGTTGACTTTTGACCCAAGATAGGTGAAGTTTTGGACGACTTCAAATTTGCCGCCACCTATCCGTACATCACCTCCACGTAGTTCCAGATTTCTTAGTAGGGCCGCTGATGGTGCCACCATCAATTTGGTCTTTGCCTCGCTAATCTGCAATCTGAGGTTTACTGCCACCTGCTAGATCTTTTGGTAGGCCTCTGCTACCTGTGAGAGCCGTAGACCAATGATGACTATAGCATCAGCGAATGCCAGGATCTGGGTTGACTTATAGAAGATGGTTCCTGAAGTCTCCACCGAGCCATCCGAGTCACGGATGGCCCTCTCTAGCGAAAAGTTGAATAGGAGATAGACGAGCCTATCTCCCTGACGCCAGCCTTTAGTGGTAGCAAAGGACCCTGAGAGCTTTCCATACACCTTCACCTGGCATGCGACGTTGGTTATGGTCATTCTAGCAAGCCTGTTCAGTTTGGCCGAGATTCCAAAAGAGCTCATGGCCTCGTAGAGTTCTACCCTGGATATGCTATCATATGCGGCCTTGAAATCTATGAAGAGATGGTACGTGTTTAACTGCTGTTCAGCCATCTTCTCCAAGATTTGCCGCATGGTGAAGATCTGGTCAGTGGTAGATTTCTGATCAGTGGTCGATATCTGTTCAACGAATGGGACAAGCTCATCGTGGAGGATTAGGGAGAATATTTTGCAGGTGGTATTCAACACCGTAATACCCCTGTAGTTGTTGCAGTCCAACTCTAGATTGAAACTCTAGAAACGAAAAATAACTCCCAAAACAAATTTGTAAGAAAAATTCGTGTGAACAACGCTTTTAGACGCATATTGCTAGCTTTAGCATTTATTTGAAGCAGATCATATTCACTTGACGTAGTCCGTTGGTAGAAACAAAAACGATACCAGTTTTCACAAGGTAGAACCAAGGTTCAAATATCATCCGCTTCAAATCCCTTAGCGAGTAGTTAGTTTATTTCTAAAAAATGAGGAAAACAATCATTCCAAAATCTCAATCCTGCAAACGCTTCTCCACGTGCGCTCCTTTCGGAAGGCAATTGTTGATATATGACAACTTTATTAAGTGATCGACCTAATCATTGTTTGCAGAGCATATGTTATATTTTTATTTATTCATAATTTATTAATTATGACGGTCCAGTGCCGTATTGTCAACACCGCTTGTGTTGAATAAATTTAATAATCATATTGATAAGGCATTTCCTCCTTATTCTTTGCCTTATCCCGGGCATACTCGGTTATGGTTATAGTTATGGCATATGTTATATATTAAGACATTTTCCACTCGCAAATTGCTAGTATTATTATTCTTACCTGAATGACCCTTTTAAGGGAAATATTTTTGTTACTAAAATAATTATTTTTTTCTATTTTACTACTTCAATCAGCAATTGATAAATTTCCTCCTGATCATGAATTTCACATTAAATCTTTGATAGAAATAATAAGTTTATGTACAAAATTACTAACTCCTCAGCCTCAACTAAACCTCCACAAAGTACACGCTCCTTCCGTACGTTTACCGATTGCTTTCAAGTAATCTACAAGTTCGTTAAAGGCATTCGACAATAAACGGCCCAACGGCACCTGCTACGGTCGGATATTAACTTCATTACTCGCTAAGCACTCGACTCTTGGAAGAAGAAAAAAACATCATTAACGCTTCACAAAATACCTTCCTGCAAGCTGCGAAAGTGAGGGTCCCTTCCAAGAAATCTCTCGACCGGTACGCGCCGCCAAACATGAAACAAAATCAATTAGTCATTAAAGAGGACGGGAAACAGGTGGTCTGCTGGGTGTTTCTGATACGCGTTATTGAATTAATTGTGACTAAGTGGATATGTCAACAGAACGTGCAGCAATGACAGTTGATTATTGGTTGACGGTGGCAATATCCGGCCACCGGAAGCGAGGGAATTGAATTTAAAAATCGGCTAAGATAAATTATTGACTCAAGCAAGGTTGGCTTGCTGCGTGATTGCTGTCGGCGCGTATAACGTGGCGGTTTGTGGTGCTCCATGGATGATTTAAGACTTAACTAAATTAGATCAAATATGATACAGCGCGCAAGTGTAAATTATATTTACAAACAGCGTGATAGCTTCGGGGTAAGGTCGGTGCTACCTTCGATTGAATTAAAACAAAATGAAAGGGAAGTATCAATGTAGCAAACAGCAAAAATACGTCACAAAGCAAATCAATTCACCACCAAACGAGCCGGCTAGCTAGGGCTGGCTGAATTCAATCGTTCGTTATGAAAAGCATTTGCCTGTAACATAACTCAATCAGCGGGTGGGTTCGGTTTTATGTCACGCGGCGTGCCGGCTGATAAATTGATGATCAGCCATCGAAACGGCCGCTACACGGGTGCTACAATTTTTCGTACCCAACCATCATCGTACGGCTCAACAATTTGTGTCCGCGCGGGCAAGCAAATTTATATTCCTGCGCCACAATATTCATAAATTTCTGTACTGCATTTTGACGGTTTATGGCAACATTTTTATTCATCACACCGGAACCGGTTTGGAAAACAATGAACACAGTAACAACAGCAACGAACGATAGTTACAAATGGTTTTACACGAGCCGGATGTGGGATGTAGTCAGCTGGAAGTGAAGCAGCATGATGCGTTCGAGTGTAATTGTATCAAGAGCCGTTTTTGGCTATCTTTGGAGATTTTTTGTCTTCTCGATTCACCGGTTCTGTGAAGGTATCGCTTGAGATGGATTAACGGAAACAAAACCGCTTCACAATCAATAAGGGATTGGAACATTGGGTGGAAAGCATGTTGCATATGGCGAATGCAAATTTCCTGATACAGTCGCTTAATAAATCAAGCGTTTAAAACAATTGTGATTCGGAAGTGAAAAATGAGAACTTTTTTGCAATGAAGAACCAATCGAGAAGGTTTATTAATTCTAGGTGATAAGTGAACGAGACAAGAGCGAGGAAAACGTGAACAGCTTGCTTTTAATTTGTTAAAAAATCTTATTTATGCACTTATTTATGCAATCTATTTTGAGAAGAAAATGCTTGTAAAAAATCAATTTATAGACAAATTAACATTATTGATCTGCCAGTGATAAAAAATACTAACCATTCCAACATTCAATTGCATACTTTTGGGCGTATTACTGAAAAATCATTCTAGCTTATTCTACCTTCACAATTAAGGTTAATCAATTGTTTAGCATTTAGGTTTTTCTACTGATCTTACCAAGATATAGTTCTCTAAACTATCCAGATGCCTCAATAGCTTTAACACAATATAGAACTAACATTAATGCTCTAATAAAATGCATCAATTTTTTACTCTTTTTAATAAAATTTCAGCATTATACATTTTGAGATTAGCGTAGCTTAAAATATGTAACCTTTGCACAAAAAGGCAATACTAAAATTCGCACTACGTTAAACGCAAGTTAAATCATTTGTCTAGCCGAATGGCTAAAAAAAAAGATTTTTTATTTTTCGTCAAGTCTAACGCTAAAGTTAGACTTCCTTAATTCTAAGTTTAATCGTAACTGAAACTGTAATTGCCAAACTGTAACTATCTCATTGTAACTATCCCTGCGACTGCCCTGATCTGTCCCTACTTATAGTTTCTGGTGGGCCGGTTGGTCACGATGTAGTTCCACGTGCGCCGGTGTCCAGTTGCTGCATCGTCAGGTGCGTGATGCAGTTCCCACGGTGGCGTGTTTGCGCGTGGCCGGTGTCATCTTCTGTCTGCTTGTTGGCGTGGCTGCTCGTGGCCGGTGTCATCTTCTGTCTGCTTGCTGGCGTGGCTGCTCGTGGCCGGTGTCTTCGTTCGGATTCTTGCTAGCGTGGTTATGTTGCGTTCTAACTCCTCCCCTCTTGATTACTTTGTCCTCAAAGTCTTCTGGATGGTTTGGAATGTAACGGGAGTACTGATGAAAACTGCTGACGGTGGTGGGAAGTTGTTCGTCGCTAAAGGCGCTGATGGGATTTCGACTTTCACGCTTGGTTTACAATTTCTGAAAATACAGAAAAACATAGCTATTCCCGACATAATAAAAAGCGTTATCCCACTTGTTGATCCGAACAAGTTGAGTTTCCATTGGAACGAATGGGTTTCCAGTTTAATGTTTTCTAAATCTTCTCGATGTGCTAAAGTAAGATTGCTGACGTATTCGATGGTTGGTATATCTCTAACAAATGATTCTCTGATGGACAAGCCGAGGGTAGATCTATGCGATGTAGGATTTATGGTTACTTCTGTGTTCGAAAAGAGTTCTCCGTTAATAAGTACAGTACAATCTTCGAATTGTATTATGTATGAACCGTTGATGAGTTGATTTAGAGGATTGCAATCTGAAGATATTCTTGCCGTTGCATCATTGATGAAGATTCTATTGTCGCCTATACGTTTTATGATACCGTTTGTGTAAACTCTCTCAAAAGGGCATTCGGAATCGTTACCTTGAACAAGGTCGGTTATGCATCTTGTCGGCTGCTGTAGGTGTGTAGTTTCGCATGAATAAAATGTTTCCTTTTGCTCGCATGGCTGTTTTGTTTCTAATACATGTGTTTCGTTTCGTAGGACGTAATTTTCCTTTAGCAATATCCTTTTTCCATTATTAATAACTGAGTCGATAAATTCATAATCGTATGTTTGTATGGCATATCTTGGAAATTTTAAGATGTATATCACATGTGTTTTATTCATTGCCATCTGCGCTGATGCATGTAGAAGTATTTCTTCTGCTGTTGCGTAATGCATGCCGTTCTGGGCTAGAAATGTATCTATGCTGCTTAGATCTTCCATAGAAAGTAGTTTACTGCTGGGTATACCTTTTTTCGCTGTTAGCATAGCTTCCTCTATTGTTTCTATTTGATCTTGTAGGGTGTTTATATTCGACATCTTTATCAATTGGTTGATTTCCGCTTGGTGTACTTTGTAACTCTTTTCTTGTGCTTTCATCGCATTGTTTACGACGTGGATTACTTCTTCTAATCGGCTATTCATTTCATCATTGATCATTACTTGTTTGTTATTTTGATTAATTAATTCGTTCATGGTGCTGTTGATGATTCGTAAGTCGTCTGCGTCTGGGCTGCCTGCTATCCATTTCCATATTTGACCAACCGTATCCCATCTCTTATATCTCTTTGTAGTTCTCCTAATTTTTGCTATTGTTTCCTTTAACTTGATGGTTTTAATATTGATTATTTCGTTCAGTAGTTCATTATTTATGTTATTTTTCTCGGTATGTGTTATATTCAAAATCAAATCGTTTAGTTCTTCTAGATTGATCGGATGTACCGTTCTAATGTAGCCTACTTTAATCTTAGCTTTCCCTAATGGCATAATAACTATCGAATTATTTGATACGTCGTGTATCTCGATTCTACTAGACTCTATCGTTGAGATAGAAATAAGGAAAAGGCTGAAACGATAAGAATGGTTCGAAATTAATTAATAGGTTTGCGTAAATTTACTTTATGAATTTTTCTATTATGATTGTCGATTACATAGGTGGGATGATTTTCTTTAATTTTTACCATATTAAAACGACTGTCGCGTTTGTTATTCGTTTTTCTTTTTTCATATGCGTATTCATTCGGTACGTAATCTTCATAGTTTTTCTTTTCATATTTCTTTTCTTTTTCCTCGTAAAGTTTAATTATCTTCTCATTCAGTTTGTCTCTTATGAGAGTTCTGTCTCTAAACGACGTTTCTTCAGTTTCATCTCCTAGATATACTTTTCTCGGTGTTTCTTTAGTAAACGAATGTATAGTATTATTATATTTATAAATCGCTTGTTGTATAAGATGTTTGTCAGTAATGTCTGGATTCAATGCCTTTATACATCTACTTATTTCACGAATTGTTGAATGGCATCTTTCAATTTGACCATTTGTTTCCGATCGATTTACGGGAGTCTTGAAAGTTGTTATACCTAGATTTGATATCATTTGCTCTATAATGTTTGAAACAAACGTACATTCATTGTCAATTACTATTTGCTTAGGCAGGTTCCAATCGAACAAGAGGTCTTGCAATACTTCTTTTATATCTGCAATAGATTTTGATCTGATATGTCTCATTTTTAAGAATTTCGAAAATTTGTCGATTGATGACAGATATAGTAAATTTGAATGGTAAGCAAATATGTCAATGTGAACAATTTCACCTGGATACCTTGGAATTGGAGTTTTAATTGGAATAAACTCTTGGGGTTTTCTATCATATTTTTCCATTTTGCAAATCTCGCAATTTTTAACATATGAGTCTATCGTTTTTCTCATCGCGGGAAAATAAAACTTTTTGATAAACTGCAATGAATTTTCTTTTGAATTTCTATGAGCAAAATTGTGGATATTTTTTATTTCTTCTAATTGTCGTTCTTCGTCAGTTATGTCTTCTACTTGTACTTGAGAAAATCTACATCTCATTGTTTTCGGATTGAATAAATTTTTAAACACTTCTTGAATACGTCCCATTGTTAGTTCGTCGGTTAGTATTCCGTTAATTATGTTAGGATTAAGGAATCTTTTTAGTTTATCAGTTAAATATTGGTTAGTAAATTCTTGTTCGTAAAAGATATGTCTTGTGAATTTATGAAATGGTGTGATTAGTTCATATGATGAGTTGTTAGATGTTTTAAAAATTAGTTGATTACGGTAAACATTAATGGGGGCTTCAGTTGACAATATATATCCACTGTCATCATCCTCAGCGGAATGTTGAGTTGGTGTTAGTGAGTTAATTTGGATTCTTGATAGCGCATCCGCTACAACGTTAGTTTTTCCAGGCTTGTAACGTAGTTCGTAATTATGTTCTTCTATGAAAGCTTTCCATCGTTTTAGTTTAGCGTTATTATTTTTTGGGGACATTGCGTACGTTAGTGGTTGGTGGTCTGTTAGAATTACTATACTTGCTCCATATATAAAATTTCTTAAAGACTGGAGAGCCCATACAATGGCTAACATTTCCTTCTCATTTGTAGCATAATTCTCTTCGGTTCTGGAAAGAGTTCGAGAGATAAATGTTATAGGACGATCTCCATCGTGAAACTGTTGTGACAGTACTGCGCCGATTGCTTTATCCGATGCGTCCGTTGTTAACAGAAATGGCTTCTGGAAATCTGGAAAGGCTAATACATCTTGAGATGATAGTATGTCTTTAAGTGTTTCGAATGCGGTTTTTGCATCTCGATCAAATTTAATAGGAAAATTTTTCGATTGATTTTTAAGGATTTGGCGATGGCCATCCTCCCCTCTTAAAAATCTCGTCATGGGTTTAGCTAATTGTGCATAATTCTTAATAAATCGTCGGTAATAACCTGAGAGGCCTAAGAATGATCTTAGCTCTTTAAGATTTGTTGGTTCAGGGAATTTTTTAATTGCTTCAACCTTTTTTTCGTTTGGTTTGAGTCCATCTTTGGATACAATAAATCCAAGAAATTCTACAGACTGTTTTAAAAATTCGGATTTATCTGGTTGAATTTTAAAATTGGCTGCTCTTAGTGTTTGTAGAATAGTTTTCAAATTTTCCAAATTTTCTTCGATGGTTTTTCCAAAAATAATAATGTCGTCAATATACACATGACAGATTTTTCCAATGTGTTCTCTCAAAGTATCGTCCATTACGCGTTGAAAAATTGAAGGCGCGTTTTTTAGACCAAATGGCATGCGTACAAATTCGTATTTACCATTGTTGATAGAGAAAGCTGTTTTCTCTATGTCTTTTTCGGACATGGAAACTTGATGGAATCCTGAAGCTAGATCTATGGTCGTGAAAAATTTGTTTGAGCCTAAGTTTGCTAAAACTGTTGCAGGATCTGGAATGGGGTATCGATCGCTAATTGTTTTTGAATTCAGCTTTCGATAGTCTACGACTAACCTATATTTTTTCTCCTTGGTTGCATCCATTTTTTTAGGAACAATCCAGACTGGAGCGTTATATGGCGATTGTGATGGTCTGATAATTCCATCATTGAGTAGCTTCTGAATTTGGTTGTTGACTTCTCCTTTTAGTGCTTGTGGGTAAGGGTAAGTTTTACTATAGACTGGTGCGTCGTCTTTCGTTCTGATTGTGGCCTTTACTTGTGACGTGTAGGGTAATTTTTTATCAGGCGGTTGGAAAAGATCTTGGAATTGCGCTAAAACTTCATTTAGTTTTCCTCTGTCTTCTGTTTTTAGATGGTCGTCGCGGATGGTTAGCTTATTTACTTCTTGTAGTCGATATTCCAGCAAAGGAATTTTGTGTGTTTTGTCGATAATTAGTATTTGTTGAACTGGGTCTACTACTGCTTTTATATCTTTCAGTGAATCATATCCTATGATAGCATCGAATGTTTTCAGACTTTCGAGATGAAAAAATTTCAGCATAACATCGGAGTATGGTTTAAATAATCGTGCTTGAGAGTATTTTTCTATTTTAACATCTCCTCCTACAGAGTGTATGTGGAATGGGGTTTCAACATCGTGCGAAATTTTTGCATGTTTAGGGTGAATAAAATTCTTATTTGACCCTGTGTCAACCAAAATTTTTATCGGTTCTGCTTTGTTACCATAATATAAGAAATATGGCAACTTAGACGCTAGTCTTAAAAAATGTAACTCGGCTGTTTCGGTGGCATCAAAATTACTTTCGTCTTGTCTTTCTATGATGTGGAGATACCTATCAAGTGATCCTGTTTCTTCGTCGATGTGTGATTGTACCTGATTGTGTGTTTGTAGATTATTTATTCTTGGTCGTTTTGGGGGTCTATTATTTACTGAGAAACTCGGCCTGTTTCCATAATTCACTTGTCTTGATCTTATCGATCGATCAACCTCCATCGGTTCTGGTGGTGGTTGACGCGGGAAACTATTATATTGTGGGAATGCGTGGGACCTATTATGGAATGGTCGTTGGTGATAATTCCCTGGTTTAGCTAAATTAGAGTTCCTGTAAGCTTGTGGTAGCGGTGGTCTCTGTGACATTCTATTTGGTAACGCTGGTGGCAGAGGAATAAGATTCCTTGGGGCTGTAGGTGGTATGTTAATGCGCGGTCTGGTTAACATTTTCCTACACTCTACATTTTGAAAAGATATGCAGTAGCTGTATGCTGCTGCCAATGATGTAGGTTCGTAGTTCCTGATGAATCTATAAACGTCTCCGTCCAAACCTCTTATAAAAGCATCAATTGCTTTCTTATTATAGGTTTCTATCAGAGCTTTAGAGGCTTCTGGATGAGCAAACCTTTCATCAGTTTTAATTTGGTTAGCAATCAGAGATAGAAGTCTGTTTACTTCATCATAATATTGCTCGAGTGATCTATGCTTTTGTTGGACACTCATTAATTGGAAGTCCAGTGTTTCCAAATCTCTCTTTTCACCATAATATGTTATTAGTGTTTTTCTAATGTGATTCCAGTTGATGCCTACATTAGAAGCGACAAGGGAATCGTTTGCCTCGCCTCTAATTTTTCTGCGTATATATTTGCAGATCATGTGGAATTTATTCTGTTGTTCTATGGTATGGTGGCTACCAGTTTGGTATAATCTTATCAAACTGTCCACATCATTTACCCAACTGTTAAGTTCGCTCGGATCTCCTGTGAATGTGGGGAGTTCTTTCACGATGTCAGGTATTCTTTCAAAGCTTTCTGCACTAACGCTTGTACCATCAGGTTTAAAGAAATATAGAGGTGGCTCGCTATAGTCAATAGCGGCTGGTTGCTCTATCACTCTCGCTTCTAATGCGGAGATGCGATTTACTAGCTGTTCAACTTCTGCTTTCGACATTTTGAAATTAAATCTTTCTAAAGATGCTATTAAATCTTCCAGCTTGGTTTTTTTTTTGTTTCACTCAAGGACGATAGATTTTTTTCACTGTGCACTAAACTTTTTCACGTTCTTATTTCACGTTCACGTAAATATTTCGAGGAACACTTCTATATAAGAAAGGTTATAATGTAATTTATTGAGTTGTACTTACATTAGCCGATGCATACTTCACCTCCTCTTACGGGGTTGATTTCTTCACCTCCACTTACGGGGTTGATTTCTTCACCTCCACTTACGGGGTTGATTTTGTGGGTTTTGTGGGTTGCCCTCAGATGATGTCTTCCTTCTCGGTGTGACGGCTTTTTCCTTTTCCTCCGGTAGCGTGTTGCTAGCAGCTATCGGCTACTCTGGCACCAATTCACACGGCTGCCCACAGTGTTCAATAAAACTGTTCACTAAGCACTTGTGACACTACTCTAACGTGGTCACTAAACTGCACAGCACTTTCAGTTTCACTTCACTACTTTTTTACGGCGATTAGGAAAGACTTGAGGGTCCCTATTCGGGCGCCAGTTAAATCATTTGTCTAGCCGAATGGCTAAAAAAAAAGATTTTTTATTTTTCGTCAAGTCTAACGCTAAAGTTAGACTTCCTTAATTCTAAGTTTAATCGTAACTGAAACTGTAATTGCCAAACTGTAACTATCTCATTGTAACTATCCCTGCGACTGCCCTGATCTGTCCCTACTTATAGTTTCTGGTGGGCCGGTTGGTCACGATGTAGTTCCACGTGCGCCGGTGTCCAGTTGCTGCATCGTCAGGTGCGTGATGCAGTTCCCACGGTGGCGTGTTTGCGCGTGGCCGGTGTCATCTTCTGTCTGCTTGTTGGCGTGGCTGCTCGTGGCCGGTGTCATCTTCTGTCTGCTTGCTGGCGTGGCTGCTCGTGGCCGGTGTCTTCGTTCGGATTCTTGCTAGCGTGGTTATGTTGCGTTCTAACTCGCACTAACCAGGCAAATGCTTTTACCTCAAAATTGACTGCTTAAATCAATAAAATTTCTAAAACAAACCTTCTCCAAACTCTATCTATTCTTCAAAATGAAAAATCTTTTCTTCGAGACTCTAGTCTCAACCAAATTGTTGATTTATACAATCAGTACCTTCTGTAGTCGTCACAGCAGTTCCCAAGCTCACAAGTAAAAAAAACGGATGCAAAACCTCGTTTATCTCCATGTATTATGAAGCATAATAAAGTGGTTGTGCTGGTTGAAATATGCATCACACGCTCATCACACCTGTAACGTTGATGTGGCCTCATTCGCCACCGCCAACACCGCATCGTATCGTTAGTGTCGCACGAAAATATATCACCTTCCGCCGCCTTCCGCCTCGGCAGTCAATGCGATACGCGATGCTATTAATGAGAAAACTAGTTGTCGGTGTATGGGTGTTTGGAGGTTCTTTTTTTCACGCCATCCATACGTCATCCACATGGCACGTTGACGAACCGCGTACCGCGCCATTATTTACGATATCTTTCGCCTACGACACGTATAACAGCGTATCCACCCAGCTTGACTAGGGCCTGATCTCGGGCCTCGGTTAGCTCGCGGCGGCTAGGACCTAAAGTCACATACAACAAACTCTCGTGCGCTACCGAGCGGTCGTAAGCCGTATCGGTCATGAAGGGCAACTAGCTGGTTCGTACCTGCAAAGAGAGGGTAACTGCTGTCAGGGGGAAGTGCAACCAAGGCCGAGAAGGCCGAGAAGAGTATCGGGTCGAACCGGTATAAACCTGGTAACATAGTGGAGGCTGTAGAAAGACAGGATATGAGTGAAATATGGCGTAAGATCGGTGCACCGGCGAACGAACAAAAAAAAACACAAAGCGGTACCGAGTAGCAACTACATAAATCTCGAAATATTTTACATTCCACTAGTCTGCGGTGGTTTCGGTCATACTTTCATGTGTGTATGTGTGTGCTTCAGTGTGTGGGGTAAACTTTGGCCATCAAAAGATAGCCAGCCGTAACGAACGAGCTTCTGCTCACGTAATAGTAGCACTGTGATCATCTTAAAAAAAAGTTAGTCAAACGAACTAACTGGGTAATTGTGTAAAAAGGATTTTTTTCTTTTACAAAATTCTCCTTATTGAAGTTGACAATGTGCTTCGCAACTATTAGGTTAATGAGGTGTAAAAAGAGATCACTTTTATTTTCATTTTTTATTCTATCAGCATTCAGCATAGGAATTTACTAAAGTAAGGCATCAAAAGTCGTGTTTTCGATTGCTTCTACACAAACAAACAAACAAGAATTCTAGAAAACAATCATCAGAATAGGGCAAACGAAGACTAAAAACATAAATAGATAGAAAGAAAGAAAAAAATGTATTTCAAGCAGTACAACATAACTTTAAAGACATTCCAATTGATTCAAATGTAATGAAAAAATATCAAAGGACATAAATGAAGAAGGTAAATTATAAAACGAAAAACAAAAACATAAATCCATTTTTAAAAAATAAAAGCGACAACAATAAAGCAGAAGGGATTGAACAAACAAGAGTATATAAATACAAAAAAAAAATGTATAAAATTTTTTTATTGAGTATGACGGTTCTACGCCGTATTGTCAATTGAAAAAATATGTTGTAAAAATATTTAAAACAATTAAAAGTTTTAAAAAACAAGTTCAGCACTAGGGAAAATATAAAATTAATAGTTATTATACTGATACAGCAAAATAAAATAAATCGTAATAAAACATATTGAAGAAAACTTAGTAGAGAAAACCAATATTAAGTCTATTAAGCAATAAAAGTGCATATTTGTCATTAAAACTGATAAAGCTATGCTATGAATATGCTTAAAATTAATCACTGAAAACCTTATAATTGTGGCGCCGAATTTGGTGACTATTAGAATTTATACCAGCTCGACCGATATTATTATCTTCTCAAAACTAATTCCATGTACCTTTGCTCCCTGAAACACTATAACCTGATTCTACCATTTTTGTTCCTCTGGTTTAATTTTGTGGTGTACACCGGTGCATCAATCGGGCAACATTGTGGCGGAAACGCAAATGTTCCCAACCGGACCCAACCGGTACGCTGCTAGCGTAAATGTGATGATATGAATTTGCATGCGATATACATACCACACACACTCATACACACCAAATTTGGTGCCGCATAATTGTTGGAACCAATGCCAGCGCGTGGCTGATGGACCCCGATGCATGTTTGCGCCCTGCTCTGCTTGCGTGATTGCATTGTTAGCGGGTAGAATTTGTTCTTATTCGCCATTCGGAACAACCATCCAGGCGAATCTAGCAGAATGGGAGAATGTAATTTTGCGGTCAGGGCTTAGGCAGTTGAGTGTCGTTTTGTTGAAGGCACTGCGTTGTACCCTTCACACACGAGATGGAAAAGTTTTGCGATTTTAATAATAATGCACCCTTGTGCGTGGTTAACCCGGTGGGCCTGGCAAAAGGTTTTGCTAGGCAGCTTGGAGATGAGGAAAGCATTGTACTTGATTGCATTAGCACGCATATTACAAATGTACCTGTAAAGGGTCAATAGGAGGAAGCTTTCGCATGCTAACAGGAAGCAGATTGTATGTCACTTACGGAAAATTACAACTGTACTGGTAAGTATGCTAAATGTGCTGACAACGTCGGTTGTGGACTGAATCGACTTGTTGATTTTGATTATAAAGTATAGCTTTAATTTAATTAACATGTTTTTTTGTGCTTTCAGTATAGCTGAGAGCGAAAAACCCTGATTACTGAAGTCAATTTACTTCAAAGTTAATGAAACAAAAATTAAAGCAATAGGATTCCAGGCCATTTTTTAAATAAGTAATGCAAGTCTAATTCATAAATTATTTCATACTTTTTCATGCTTTCAAATTATTTAGTAGTACCGAAAACTAATATGATTTCATTTTATATAATCAAAATGGAGCAAACGGCTAAAAAAGCATTGAATATGCATTATTTTATTTCATTAAATGACAACCAATCTTGGATATCTTCCAGAATCTTGGGATCTTCCCGAAAGCTAACAGAAAATAGAGTTATCTTCCTGCGAGTTATAATTCAAATTCCGTGATGTTATAATTCAAAAATCCTCGAATCATATAAGCTAAATTAAACCTTTTATTTTTCGGAACACATCCGACGCTCTTTTCATAGTGGAAATATTTGTTAATGTTAAACTTGGTAGCAAACAGTAGCAAAACTTTCATTTGGTTAGTGCTATACAACAACAGGTTCCAATTATTTGTAACGATTCTAATTAGTATTTAAAACAAACTGTCGAAAAATTCAAAAAAATAAAAAACAAAAACACTCATAAAATTACATAAAATCTTTTGTGTGATAGCTAGCGCCACCTTGTGGAGAATAGATAAAACTTATATTGTCTATTCGAATGGAGGCGCCCAGTGCTTAATTCCCTAGTTCATAATTAAAAACTATAATAGCAGGCCTGCCCGTTCTACAGGTATAAAAAAAACTAATCCCAACAACAACAAAATTTATCATAATAATACAAAACCAGTTTAAACTTCTAAACAGCAAAAAGCAAAGAACAAACATGTAATTTGTCCTTAACGTGACAAAAGAATTCCACCTGTGAAACCAATTTCGAAAGTGTTGCGTTATTGAGCCCCTTGAACACTATACGAACAACACGAAACAATCCCTCCAATACGATTATCCCATATCCCATCCAACACGTACGATTGTTTACCATACGCTGGGTAATAATTTGATTGGGTCATCGTTTGGGTCATGCCTCCACCGGGTGCTATCACGCTTTGGCGCATTCCTTTTACAGCCCTTTCAATCATGTCTAGTGGTTGGTTTGCTGCATCGTTCGTACCATTTCTGTTTTGTTTCAATTGTTTTCCTTTAAGAATTGCAACACCCATTCAGTTTGCATAATCAGCTACATGTTAAGCCAGCAGTAGGAGAAAAATCGAGGGCCAAGGATAGGGAGGTAAGCCTGAGCATTCACTACACGCTACAATTGGTTTTATTCCTTCCCAGCTTCCTTTTCTCGCTGGGTGTTGGCACGGTTGGCACGCAGGGAGATAGTAAAAACGATGCTGGTGCACTGTAATATGCAAACAAACTGCTAACAACAATGTCATGTTCATTTCATGCCACGACGACGACAACGACGATGATGATCGCGTTTGCAGTCGTTCCGTTGCACTTTGGGAGAGTACAGCGAAGAACGCTCGAGGTACTGCAGACGCGGGCGCTATAAAAACCTTTAAACCCCAGTGGCTACTGTACTTTGGCGTACCAAAAGCTGCCAAAGTAATACGAGGTTGGAATACCTTTATCATCCTGCAACTGTCCGTGGTAGGAATGTGGAATAAGATATTTTTATTCCGGTCCGGCTGGGTCCACCAAATGTTTTAACATATTGTGGTTACAAGGTTAAAACAGCGACCCACTTTTAGAAGATACCTTCACAAAAAAATAATTCTATGGCTCTTCTTCTTATCCTTCTTCTGCTTTAGTTTTCCATTCTATTTTCTCTCTGTTTTCATAATTCACTTTTAGTTCATATTTCAACCAACGAACAATCTTCTACAACTATAAAGCGCCTCCAAGTAGGAAAGAACCCGTCTTCCTCTACTTCTTCGACTGGTGTTTTATTCACATTGGCTTTTTATTAGTTTCATTTATCCCTTTACTCCAGACAGACGAATAGATTCATAATATAATAATATAAAAGAAATTCATCATCGTTTTGTCTTTTTTTTTTTGTCTACTTTGACTCCGTTTCAATTCATTTTCTTCTTAATAATTTTCGATCGGAATTGCCCAAAGGTATCGCCGACAACGGTGACAATTTTCACACTGCAGGACCGAGGTTCAATTCTTATCCGAACAGTTGCCCCTTAGTCAACTCAGTATCCATAAGTTTCTTAAGCCATTAGATAAACTGTCAGCATGCCCGAGCACGGTTGTTTGACCAAGAAGAAAGAATATCTCTTTAAACTATGTTTAACAGACGAATCACATTCTACAATTATTCAGCACCTATAGTTATGCTATTTAAGATTTAAAAAAACAGGTTAATTATTCATTCCAAAACAGCTTTTCGATTATATAGAGGAGTTTATATTACAAACATTGAATAACGTGTAATTTCTATATGCTTGAAAAACCCGTGCAGACAACAAGTGCCTTTATTTAATAACCATTAACAAAAGAAGTCCTACGGTGATGGGTACGGTTTGCTAATCCTTGCCTACACCTTAAGGTGTCCTTAAATGACTGACTGACACACTGCTACAAGCTCCAACATTTGCCATATAGCATACTAATTAGTCCGTTGTGAACCACGGACAGTACTGGTCGCAAAGTCGTTTCAGTCCCGGAAAATCTGTGCCTCGCGTAGATGAAAACAGACGCTGAAGTTTATGCAAATGTACCAACCCCACAGCAATTAAGTAAACACGTGGTAGCTACAATACTGTTCGAGGGAATTTGTATCGTTTCTATAACGATATCTTAGTCAATGTTTCTTACCGTATTTCGAAGGGAACCCAATTTAAGTTATTTGCCTAACGATTAAACGATGACTTCTTCTGTAGAGCAAAACTTAATTGAAAATTGTAAAATTTACCATAACCTCTTCCACAGTAATGTCTTCTCCCTTTATCTTAATCTGCAATGAACCAACCCCTTAAAAGTCCTTTTAGGTTATTGCTCTCAGACACCTGAAAAGAGCACCACCACTAGCAACCACTTGCATTGAGCAAAACAATCTTGAGACTATTTCGCGTTAACACGCGTTGAATGGAAAATGCACCACCATTTTGCACATGCCAGACGGTGGAAAGGATGTTTTGTGTGAAATAACGCTGCGAGCGCTCTGGTGCGACGTTTGGACGAGATAACCCTTTTGATAAAGACACAAGCACCCCGTGCTTTCCCGGTGGACGCGAATTGAGCAGCCACCCGACCACAGTCACGAGCCAGCTCCCAATACACACCTGTTTGCAAGTGTTTGTAAATGGAACCGCTCTAGCATCTATTCAAAACCGCATGTAGGTATCCAAAACACTCAACGTACGGTTGAGTCAACGCGGGGTAGCGTTTAACAATAGGTAACAACCTGTGCTGTTCCTATTTTACAATTGTGCCACAGATTGCTGGCGTGAGTGGAGATGCAGTAGAAGCATGTTACCACAACTTATAACTAGATTGTAGCACATTGGTTTCAAGTAAGTAACATGTAAAATACGTTAAGAGTTAAATATGGAAAAAATGATACGAAATAGAGGCAGTCGGACGAATGCCGCTTTCCATAGCAGTAAATCAGATTTTTTAAATTATGTTTTATCATAGATGAAGTTAAATAAAATTCTAAAAAAAACTGTTAACTAACTTTACGAATAAAGTAAAACACTATTTTGTCAGTGACGTATAAAAGCATGTCTCAAAAATTAAGCGTTTGATCCAGCCGCTATCCTAAATCTACACTAGCTCCATCGCATCAAGCGTACAGTAGCGCAACTAACGTTATTCCCTTCACTATGGGTTGTTCCGTTTCAAAATTTTATAATTGAAACTATAATCATAGTGATGGAGCGGCCCAGTGGTGTAGGCGAAAAAGGCGCCTGTTTTCACACGGCACGACCAGACCATATAGGACCGTCCCCCCGTAGTGAGGACTGACTATCCAACTACGTGGTATCAGCAAGTCTAGTAAGACATTCGATGGCTGGCGTGACCTAAGAAGTCGAAGAAGAAGAATCATGGTGATAAATTTCGATGCAAAAATGTTTATTTAAATTATGTTTATTATTGTCTAAGATGACTTCACACTGTAATCCTTGCGGATTGGCTTGTTATTGGCTTGAGGTTGGAATGATGCTCGCATGAAATGAAAAAATGAAAATATAATGAAGTTCGAAACATCTATTAAATCTTTGTACTTCTAGTTTGAAACTTCTACTCTGACATAGCAAGTGCAACGTGCGTCGATTATTTATTTGTTTTAAGTAAGGCGGCTTGCGCCGTATTGTGACTGTGTATGGTTTATCTAGTAGCTTTAGACCTTGCTACTAGGTTTGGTAACTAGACTAGACCACTCATCTGCTCTCATCTGCAAGAAATTCTTGAACTGACAAGGCTGACTATACCGCTTTGTTAGTTTAAACAGAACAAGTCAAGTTGAAGTTAGTTATACCGGCCGTGTTTCTGAGAATCAATTTAAAAAATTTAAGCAGAACGGACGCATGAGATCAAATGATTAATAATCTCTGTAAAATTTAAAGTGTAAACTACAGTTATATAGCCTAACTTAAAAACCTGAAGTAGATCATTTAAACAAGCAAATTTTACATTGAATTCTAAATATGTAAACAGATTAAACAATAGCAATACGGCCTGGCCGTCCCTTATGAATAAAAAAAAACAGATTAAACAATTAAAAATTAATTGAAAAAACGCCTAGATCACCAGCTGACCCCACATGCATGGGTATGAGAGAGATAGATAGATCTGATAAAACCAAATCTAGAGAATGGCTAATTATTTAGAAAAAAAAGAATAAATACAACTTTAGCGAAAGAAAGACTTTGCATCATTTCGTAGAAACCGGTTCACGGCACATTCCCATTAATAATTCAAACCTTTTTTCACAATCACAAAAATGGAAATCAATCATAACAGTACATGGGTCGAAATTTTCTCCAATCGGTTTATCCGTGCCAGACAGAAAAAACAGCTTCATCGTCAAATATGGTTGACGTTTCGTTAAATCATCGTTGACGTGACGTTTCATTCGTTCAAATGAAATACAGAAAATACCCGATATACGCAATTAAGATTAAAACTCCTTCAAATCAATTAAATTATGGTTCCAATACTTCCAAAAACATTGAAAAGTTATGTAAACCAAATTAAGAAAATATAAGTTCTGTAAATGATTTATTTAATCCACTCCAAGAGCTATGAAAAGAGCACGATTCGATTGAAAGCCCATCGCAGCATTGCACAAGTGCGGTCGAGAAGTGGTCTTATCATCGCGTATCCTCATTTGACAACTTGTTCTTTTGAAATGAAATGAAATTTTACTTATTTTCACAAAAATACAAATTAAAAATTCAATCCTCAACATCACAAACAACAGAAACTGAATTTGTACGCTTCAAAACCAAAAAAGAGCGTAAATTGCTTCCTGAATTTGGTACCCTTACTGTCAAAACATCATCCTACATGGCGTCCCCATTGCGACACAGCAAGCAGCCAGCACCAAAAAAAACACACTTCAACTTTTGTTCATCGCTCAGCGTATTGATGTGGTAAAAATTGCAGCCTCAAAAATACCAGTCGAGAGTGGCCAACAGTGTATGTAGAGAATTACGGATTCGGTTTACTCCCCGTAACCGACTTTGAAGGGTGGCCGATTTTAATGCCCGCTTTGCCAGTTGTTCGGTGAATGGTGCGACGGCAGTATTTCCGCAGTGCGTTCTGGTGTATGTGGTAAAGGAGATAAATCAGCAAAACTCACTCCTGCTGTGCAGCCCAGTGTCGTAGAACCAGCAGTTTTCCAGACGGTGTGTGGTGGGTGGCACATGAAAGTGTTAGGGGGGCTTCTAAATAATCCATCGGATGTACAGACACACACACAAGGGTGGCAGCAACACTGCTGTTTCTATGTTGTGTGACTATTTGTGAACCAACCAAGGCCTAATCGGGTAGGGATGTTGGACCTGCAGCTGTAGCTAGGTGTAAAATCGTGTTGCTACTGCGATGGGCAAGGAATTATCAGTGTTAAATACAGCATCCTCAAACATTCGCACACCCAAACATATATACACGGCGCTAATCTTGCCTTACGCTATCCAAACATTGCGGAACCATCCAACCATCCGACACAGGAGGCTCTGCATTGCGGAGTGCACACCCGACGTAACACGTCCGGACGAAGGGAGAGGGAGAGAGGAGCTAAGGGTTGGCCAGTCCAGAAGGCACCAGCAAAAGCGCACGCACGCAGTGACACCGCACTGCACGTAATTTCGTTCTTATCACTTTTTAGGTGTACCGCCAGTCGCTTAACCGAAGCAAGGCTAACCGAAGAAGAGCGACTCTGGCCGCCAAATGACACTGCCATTAAGGAGGGGTGATGGTGATTAACGATCCGTTGTCTCCGTGTGTCGCGGAATCGGAAAAGAAGTGGAATCAGTGTGGCAGCGAGGGTTTATGGTGTACCGAGGCAGCATAGGGGTGGAGCATGAGGGTGGCTCGTAAAAGCCAATAATAATAGCAACGAGGCGGCCGCGGCACCCCACATACACACACACATGCACACACGTACCACGTTCGGCTGAGAAGGGTGGTTGGGTTCCGCATATCTCTCTCTATATCACTCTCTCTCTCTCGCACCCACCCCCGTGCGGACATAGCTTGACTGTCCACCCCACCCTCCCACGAATTCGATCGAAACAGCACAGGGTAGGTCGACACACATCGGGACGGTCCGCTACGCGCTTTCCTCTCGGAGCATTCGTTCGCTGGCGGTGGAAGTGCGCTGTCGCGTATTTTTCGTTTTGTTCGGTGCGCTCCGTGTGTGTTGGGTGGTGTTTTCTTGTGGTGTTCTTCGGCGTATCTTAGTAAGTGCCGATCGTTCTGTACTGTGTGCAAACACACAGTCACTTAGGAGAGAGATTTTGCACAATTTTCTGTGCATGAAAATCGTAAGCAAGAGGAACCATTTGACAGTGAAACCCCAAAGAAAAGGTGCTTCTTTGTGGTCTGTACGTGTGCCTGTGTATGCGTACGTGCGTGCGTGATTGTATGTGCTCTTTTAGCTCTTGTGTAGGTGCCTTTATTTGTACTTTTTTTCTGCTGTGTTCCGTCCGTGTCGTCCAAAATCGATACTTGGGACCGTTTTTGCTCGCGCGCGCTCGTGACTGTGTGTTTGCGTGTGTACGT
Organism: Anopheles maculipalpis; assembly: GCF_943734695.1. Lineage (NCBI taxonomy): Eukaryota > Metazoa > Arthropoda > Insecta > Diptera > Culicidae > Anopheles > Anopheles maculipalpis. Next base: position 19,895,200 of record NC_064872.1, on the reverse strand, counting down.
TTGTATGCCGTGCGTGCTCACGTATTCGTGGTGTGTATGTGTGTCCGTCCAAGTGTATGTGCGCGAAGGTTGAAGTGTGGGCGAAGAGGTCGCGGAAAATCCGCGGAAAGGCAGCACGGATCGGATCTGCTACTCTCATCGAAAACGCTGCGCTAAAATGTTGTCTCTCTCTCTCGTTGTTTTGCTCCGAGAATGGGGCAAGGGAAAAACACTAGCTTCTATAAATTAATGATAATTTTTACTGTTTTACATTAAAACTAGAGGAAAAGGAATAATTGCACCCATGAATCACGGCCATTATATGTCACCATTTGCGATTCTTCGTATTGTGTGTATGGGAAGGATACGTCACAGAAAAACACTCTCACGTGACAGACGGTCGCGCTCTCTCGCTCTCAAAATAAAGAGGCGCTCACATCGATGAGTGCCGTACCGTTTTTTGACAGCTTCGCGTACAGTGTGTGTCGAAAAAAAGGAGATTTCCACTCGGTGTCGGCTGGTGAATCAAAAATGCTCTACAAGTATTTGTGTTGTAATCGCGCTATTGTAACAGAAGACGGTGTATGAAGCGACAAATAATTCTATTGTTCTGTGAAAATCACATTTTTTCTTGACACCAGACACACACACGCGCTGTATGCTGATGTAACGGTTCCAAAATCCTGGTCTCCAACAGAGGGCACAACACACTACCAACCAGCCTGCCCAGCTGTGTGTGGGGTTGGAGAATATGAAAAAAAAACCCCACGAAGGAACCAATCGAAACCGATCGAAGAAGCCTTTACAGCAATATCGTGGTTGATGTTACACAACGTGGCACCGTTGTACCTTCAGTATGAGCAATGCGTAAAGGACAGGTGTTTATCGAGGAAACCTGCAAGAAGACCCTGCTTTTCCCTATTTTCTACGTCGCGCGAGTGTGTGTTTGGTGCTGTGTTACCAGTGGAAAATGGTTTGCGCGTGAAAAGTCAATTTAAAGAAACTGGGGGATGAAAAAACAAGAAACAAAACTCGGAAAACCTACCATCAGCTTAACGAAGAATTGAAATGCAAATCATCCTTTATTCCGGGTAACCCTGTGCGTTGTCGCCATCAGGTCGCATCAGGAAAAGGGACTTATTGACAACGTGTGAAGTTAGCCTTGGAGGTACACGGCTTGTCGCTAAGGATTCACCGCGTTGCCGTGGAATGTTTTCTTTCGATTCCGAATTTTATCCCGACAGAGGCACCACACTGGGCTCACGTAATCCATCGTCGTCCAGAGCGAACACCGTGCATACAACACACAGGCACACAGTACGTGTGCTGTGCACCTGGCATAAACCTAGGACCCAACCAAATAACACTCCCTGACACCAGTGAATCCATCAAGAAAAGCAAGAAAAAAAGTCTGTTTTTCGTGTGGTCGCGGCTTGGCAGCCCCCAATGTAAATGCCACCTTCTCTCGGGTGGCTAATTAATTACACAAACTTCCCGCACACACACAAATACACATCAGAGGAAATTTGGGGTTTTGCGAGCACAAGCACCATATTTCGTCCTGTAGCCTTTTTTTCACCAATACAACATAGTCGGATTTGGTAGATGAGAAGGAAAAAATAGCCAACCAACGGTGTTGGTTTTACCTGCAAGTCCTTTTATACTACACCTTCGGTCTGGGTACATACGGATACACGTGTCAACAAGGAATTTTATTTCTCATCCTGTGGAGCAATGTTTCGGAACAAGTAGGTCGCCGTAGGCAGGCGATTGGAGAATGTGTTGTGAATATGAGGAGTAATATTTTTATTTTACTAATTGTTACTGTTGCAAGGAAAATAATAAAAGCGCCACAGTGTCTGTCTGTACAGGAGTTGACAGTTTAGTCTTCTCTTCTTGTCTCGACAATATTGTGGATCAAAGCCCTAATTTTTGCACCTGATTTCTTCCTCTTGGCTTAACGATCTTCTGGTCACACCGGCCATTGATACCACGTACATGAGAAATAAATTCTCAACACTAGCTAGGATATTCGTAGTTCTTTCAACCGGGAGCAAGAACTGATTAGACTTGCTGCTACCGCGTAGATAAGAACGAAATTCTCATCACTAGCATCCCGGAAGCAAGAACTGACCGTACGCCAAGAGCAAGAACATGACCATTCATATCTCAAAAGTCCGGTAGATCATTGGATGTCGCGCACGCCCTAACAGGTTGTAAAGCCAAGAAGAGAAAGCACAGATGTGTTGGAATAGTAGTTTTCCGGTGTCATATTCTTCACATCACCCATCTTTTACGCAAAAACGCATTGAGTTCTTGCACTGAATCTTGCTGTTTCAAGGACATAGAGATTAAGCTTGAAGCTCATAATTCCAATAGTAAGGATCTAGAATAACGTAAGGATCTTCGAAATTTGTTCCCGCGGGATCGATAATCGCCATTGGATGAACGGCATGACCTAACAGGTTTAAAAGCCAGGAAGAGAGAGCAAATATTTTTAAGAATCGAGCTTGTCCGGTGTCATCTTCTTGACATCACCCATCTTTTATGCAAAAAGATATGGTGTCCTTACATTGAATCAACATTCTCTGCACGTTTTTAAGCTTGATCCAGATGAAGAGCAAAACATCAGTGTCAAATTCGAACGATTGCTCTTCATGTGGATCAGACATTAGGCTCCACCGTACGTTCACAAATTTGGAAATTATAAACCATCCTTTCTTACCCCCACGATCTTTTCCCTTCTGAATCCCTGATTACCAATGTTCTAATGTTCTGTTTCTTTCCACCGTTTTAGTTTCCGAATCCGTTGACCGTCCGGTGACGTTTCCCCGGCGGAAGCAATACGACGAAACACGCGTACACGTACATACACCGAAAAGCCCCGAAAGGTGGCCGCACCACCCGGACCATCCTTTGATTGTTGTGTGCATTAGCGAGTGTGCGTGCGTGCTTGCATGTGTCCCCCCGACCGATGGTGGCATCAAGTGTTGTATTATTGTAGGTGAGGCGGTAACAAGCGTTCCTCTCTTCATCATCACCGTCATCATATCGGTGACGATAGTGTTTGGGCCGGATCGCACATGATTTCGGTGTGCGTTGCAAAACGTGATTGGTGTATAGGTTGAGTGCGCGGTTTAGTTTTTCGGTTCTTACTTGTTGTCAGTTTAGTTGTTGCACCCGGGCAAACGTGTGTGTGTGTTTGTATTTTCTTTGCTTTGTTTGCTGTGACGAATGCAGTGATAATATAAGCTTGCGAAGCGCAAAAAAATCATAATCGGAAAGGCGTTACACGTACGGCCTTTTGCAGAGTGTGATCAGAAAAAGCGAGCGAGCCCTTTTGCTGTGTGCTGTAAATATTTTGTCGCCCCCAGTCGCGTAGAGTGTGCGTGTGCGTGTGGCTGTGTTCGCTTACACCACACCAGCTAACCGTTCAGGCACGATTTATCGGCGTGTGTCACTATCGCGTACGGTTAGCATCCGCCGGCCATCATCACGGAAGCACCGGGTGTACGTACGGTTCCCCTGCGCCAACGCTTGCGAGGACGTCGACGACGGTAGCAGGAATAGTTGCAGCTTTTCCTGCACTCACACACACACACACCACCTGTTCTCCGAGTTACTCCACCGACCTCCACAATATCCTTCCGGCAAACGGGAGAAGACCGCTTCACAATCACAATCTTCCAGAAAAAGGATCTGTACGACGACGGATATACCGAGAGCGGTGGGTGGCTGAGTGTTGTTAAAGGAGAAAGAGAAGTGTTGCTGCCAAGCGAGGAAAACCGCTACAACTAAAAAGCTACCCCCCAAAAAAAGCCACTCAAAAAAAACAACCACAGAATGGATTGCAAACGGATTTTGCGCTGCTCGGCACTAGTCGTGCTAGTTTCAGTCACCCTAGTACATGCACAAAGCTCAGGTATTTGAGAGTTTGATATTTTTTTCCTTCTTTAATTCTAACATATTTTCTAGAACTATTACTAAAACACCAAACTACTCACCATTTCGTTTAAAAAAAACTCACAAACACCACCATTTCTACTGTCACAAGTACTACTACTACTACTACTTCTACTATTTCTTCCACAAAACACATTAAATGTTCTACCTACTACTACCACCGTTCTTTACTAATAATCCACCGACGAGAGAACCTTATTTGGTAAATGTTTTGATAAGAAGAAAAACCAATCCCTTCAAAGCTGTCACTGATTTAAACGTTTCAGCTTTCATTTTCAACTCTGTTATCTTCTCTTTGTTTTTACCTCACTGAACTAAATTCGACCTGTTTTTAATCTTTTTTTTTTTTTGTTCAGTTTTGTTTGTTTTATTTTAAACATTTAAGATTCTCTTTTTCGATCAATTTTTTAAAAAATTGCAGGGTTTTGGAATGATTTTTTACAGTGTTTTTTAAAAGATTATATTAATAGGAAATTGAATTTTCAGGAACTGGTCATTATTACTCTGTTATTTTTTATGTAGATTACAAATCATATTCACTGTAATCATTTCTACTCATACTATGCTGCATGTAGCTTTACTCCAATGTCCATTCAAATGCCTTAGGTCATACAGCCAGCCTGCACACTCAACGGAAAATGAATTCGAAACGATTTTATTTTTTGATTTTGCTTATTGGTGTATCAAAAAAGGCCGTTAGTTTTAAGTCGTCTTTTACCTTTGTTTGAATTTTCGGCTGTAAGATAAGCAAAGAGAACAGTCGTTTTGTAAAAGCTATTTAATAATATTTCTTATCCAAATACCGTCGTCCATCGTAGTATGATTTGTGTGAATGGTAGAAAATATCCCCCAGAAGGAATTCATTCAACCACACACCAACGCTTAGTTGAACTTTTAAAGGAATAATTTTATTTTTCATTTCCCCCTCGAAAACAAAAATTTCCATCAAACGTAAGCCCGCATTGTTCATACTCATTAAGCACGTCGGTCGTTGATGGCACTAAAAACCAGCAATAATGTAAGATGATGCTCGTTAACCTGTAAAAGCGTGATGTATTCTTGTGTTTTTTATTATCCCTTTGTTTGTGCATAAGAGATGTCTCTCTATTGGAGACCCGCACAGCCAAAAAAGTCGTGTGTTTAGAACAGTTTCTTCCCAATCCTTATTGTTTGTTATGCTCGACTCTTCTCTCACTGTTTTACGGCTAACCATTACTGCCATCTCGAACATAGAACCGCCTCATCATCGTAAGAAATTTGTTGTTTTATTTCCCTCACCTCACATTTGTTTTCCGCGCTAATGCGATCGCGAAACGAGACGATGGAAAATGGGTTCTTTTTTTAGTATTTTAAAGTATCTCGCAAGAGTCCTGATCACTTTCATCAATCGCATTTGGGACTTTTCATGTACATTTTATCGTTGTAAATCTATTATTGGGGCTCGTGGGAAACGGTTTTTCGTAATCTGGGATTTAGACATGATTTCTTTCATTCATGATTTCTTCGCAATTCATGTGTTGGTAAAGCAAATTAATTTCCAGTTCAACTCCCTGTGGCATTCATTGCTATAGCGAATTCCAAATTTTGTGGGAAAAGGCAAAGCCTCTATAAGAATGATTGGGACCCAAATATGCGTGCCTACCACTAGGATAAATGGATGTAAGAACTTCAAACATATAACATTATGTTTTCTTCGCTTTCACACACCGAACAAACCCCACAAAAGAAAAGCACCTCAAGTACACATATGGCTCCAATGGATGGCACTTTAAAGTGAGCCTTTTTTTTGTCAGCTCTCGGTATTGTTATTTACCGTCAGCGAACCATTCGTCCTCGCTTGGTTTTACACTTTTTGCGAAACCCTTTAGAGGACGCTAGCTGTCCACCGTATCAAGGTAAACGGTGAAAAAATGGTGATCCTTATTTTGGTGTTGTTTCCTCACTTTCCTCACTCACTGTTGAGAAAAAGGATTTTCTTTACCTCACCTGCCTACCTATAAAGCAAAGCAAATCTTCTTCGTGTGCGTCCTTTTTTTGCCGGGCCCTCTGATCCCTTCGCGAAGTTTTGCGTGTCACACACCGCAAGACGAGATTCGCATGTCACATCCGCAGGCGACACAACATAAGCTGATGTGGTAGCATGTTGCGCCATTACGTAACAACCGGTAAAGGCATTCCGTGTTCTTCCCAATTACGTTTGAACGATTGAAGCGAATCGAATGCGTAGATCGCACCAGAGACCCACGAAGAAGAGTTCGATTTACCGACGATGAGAAGTGTTTTTTTCGCGGGACTACAAGATATCTCCATTACACAACGCTGCTCACTGCATGATTGGTTTGAGAATTTTACCAATAGTAGTTCTAAATGGAAGGTGATGTATCGAATTAATCACACATGTTCGGGGTTATGTAAATATATTTGGAATTCTGTAGAAGAAACCGAATTTTGACGAGCCGCACTGAGAAATGGCCCTATCATCTCTCTATGGGCTGATAACTTCGCCGAACTGAATCCCAAAATGTCGCCCAATGTTACACAGACGCACCCGAGAGGTGCTCTTATCGCACCAGAACCATTCGTCACTGGGTGCAACCTTTTTACCGTCGCCAGAGCCCATTGCATGCCCGCGAAACAGGTGACACCGAGCCCTCTATTCCCCAAAACCTGAAAGGTAGAATAATTAAATCATGCTTGACGGGTTTGACACTTCGCCCGTACTTTACCCGCTATTCAACGCACACACCTGCACACAAACACGCATCACGTCATTCGAGAATGCACTCGTTTTGTTAGACACACACGCACGCAGAACTGGTTTCGCTTGAACCTCGTGATTGCGTGATACGTGTTGTCCGGTGACGCAACCATCCGTGACTGGAACAGAACATATACTTGATCTCACTTTGAGGTACACAAATACGGCCACTAGCTTCTCGATGTGGGGGCGGGTATCTCTTTCCCTCGCCTCTTGCATGTAATGGATTTGGCAGGGACTTAATTGAAATCGAACTCTGTGCGGATATGCGTTCGTCAGAATTCGATGCGACGTCGCGCTTGACGTCGTCGGCGCTGTCATCGCTGTTGTCATCCTGTGGTGTAGGTGTACTAAATTGATTTCACCTGCTGGTAGTAGCAGAAAGACTTCAACTATTCACCGACGCACAGACACACCATACAAGTGGTTTGTGAGCTATTTTGAGTTGGGTCGGCGTTTCTTCGGGTTTATAAGCGGATAAGCGAGGGTGTCAGCAAGGCCGCTTCGAAGTCCACCGAGGCTTACCGGTGTGAAGGCGAATAATTAGAAAGCTAAGGTGAAAAAGCATTCATCCAGAATCTGGCTGGTGTGAATGTGTTCTGTTGGGGAGAAGATAACGCCCGTGGGGCTTATGTTTGTTTCGGGGTTGACAAGTGGTGCTAATGAAGTGTTCCAAGCACTAAAGTGATAAGTTCGATGAAAGATACATGTGACTTGGTGACTAATTGCTGAAGAATAGCATACTAACCAAGGATGGGCAGCTCAAGGTCTATGTTACTGCCAAGTTTCTTTAATCAAGCTTTGCGGATATCCAACTGAATGTTTACAAATCTCGGTGCAGGTAACGGTCATAAATTAATTTAAAACCCGGACGAATTTCTCCGCAGCAAGACACAATCAACATCCAACGATCTCGTAGTTGCCCAGTAGTTTGACGTACTAGTTTGTGTGCTAATAGGCAATTCTGGATTGCCATCTTACAAATTACAAACCTACCGGTGTAACCCCCTCGCAACAACTGGTGTGTAACAACTCACTTAGCACCTCGCTCTAGGTCCATCGCAGTTTATCACACTCGTGTCATCGCCATGATCCCATTAAAAGCGATGACACACTGTTAACGGTGCACTGCAGGGCACTTTTAATTCGCACCGAGATTTTCGTGTTTATTGTTGTTGACGACCGAGAAGTTATGAGGACGATAATGCTGATGGTGGTCAAATATGATTACCATCCAGAGGCGCTGTCATCTGGTTTATCTTTTTTTTTTCACCCAACAGGCCACACTACGCTCAGGACAGCCGCAATTGCGCATTTCGGTGCAACCGTATCGTGTTAATTGTACCGACCGATGGACACCGATGGCTGCGGATGTCGTATCGTGTGGACCAACAGTCACCTTATCAAGCACACCTTTTGGAGGCATGTTTGCTTGTGTGCACGGGCTGTGGGAGATAAGCACACTGGTCCCTCGAACCGAATTACAAAGTCCGGCCAGCGACAATGATGCTGCGGGTATCGTAAATTTACCGCGACCGGACACACGTAGATCAACATCTAATCTAGCTGTGAAGGTTGGATGGAGGAACACTGAAACAGCAGCTGTAGCAGCGTACAATGCCGCCATGTTGCATTCTTAAAATAACCAACAATAGTCTTTCGACACGCCCCGGGGTCGATCGGTTCTTTCCTTAACAACCGAGCACACGCACACGCGGTGTTTTGCCTGTTCATCGTGCAGCAGGAAGACCGTTGCGGATCGTTTCAGCTGTCGGAGCTGAATTCGAGCTGAAAGTCATGCTGTTCGATCGATTTACGAACACCCGAATCGCTCATCCATCCGCACCTGTGGTCGGACGATAGAATGGTAGCGGCCCCGGTAAAAATAACACTACATAAAATTGCAACAAAACAAGCGTTAAGGAATAGGACGCACGCAGTGCTAGTAAAGGTACTGACGAATTGAATTTGTATTGTATCAAAAGTATCCATCACCTGGGTTGAGAGAAAGAGAGAGAGAGAGAGAGAGAGAGAGAGAGAGAGAGAGAGAAATAGAGTACGCAAGGTTGTTTATATTACACGGTGTGCACGATAAATTTGACAGTTCCTGTGGGAATTGATTTTTTTTTTTGTTTTAATGAAGCAAATAAGAAAAAAATGTTTTTCTACGAAGTTTTGCTTACCGTGTTGGCTGCACAAATTACTTAAAGAAACCACCCTCGGCATTGTTGACCGCCTGTATCCGCTTCCGGAACCTGGACCAAGCCCGAACTACCATAGCCTTGCGTAGGTCCGCAAAAACGGTCTTAATTTTTGGCACTAATTCTGCCTTTGTGTTGCAGAACGTTCGGTTGGTGTCCCTTTCAATGCCCCACACGAAATAGTCCAGGATAGTGAGGTCCGGTGAGCTGAGAGGCCTAAAATTAGGGGTGGTAAGCCATTTTTGTGATTGGGCGGCCGTATGACTAGCGATCGAGATCGCTAGTCATACGGCCGAGAAGAACCAGATCGTTTCAGGCTCCGCCGGATGCTTGATTTTGTTAAGCAATTTTTTTGCGTGTGCCAAGCGCTTCGCGCGGCCTTTTTTGTGTGAAAAGCTGACCCCTGCGGCGTTTGTACGACGCATAGCGAAGATCCTCATTCAACGCATGCTTCGCCGTGTTTGGGGTCACACCAATTTCACGTGCAAGAGCGCGAATGGTGAGCCCCGGATACTGCTGCTCTCGACTCTGTAATTCACGCAAGAACTCGTCGTTCGGTAAACAATCAGACCACCTGGTATGATCCTTCCGTTGTACAACAGCCTCAAAATTTCCGTTCCAAGTTTCAACCATGCTTACGAATATCCTTCACCGTGTTTAATACACAATGCGCCGCTGTTTTGATGTACCGGTTTGTGTGTCCGGCGCGGATCATCATGATACACGTAATTCGCTTCCATAGTTCCGGATTTTTGAACTGATTTCTTATTGAAAGAAACATCATGAAATCAACCTCGTTGTTATGAAAATTGCCATTTAATCGCCAAGCCTGTATTAAATATTGATTCATTTGTCATATCAGTCGAAACACTTTTTTAATATTATAATTGCGATCAGACACCAACACACCAAACACGAATAGAATTCTCACAAACTCTCGAACGATTAAATTCTAACTACTACCAGGAAACACAATTGACATCGGTGGCAAGCAATTGTTCCTCAGCTACTACCCACCAGCAAAAAAAGGAAGTAATAAGTTCTCCCACTTGTGGATCGAGTCGGAAGCTAATCGCTAAAGTGGTACTGCTTGATCGATGCCTTTAGCCTTAGGCAGTACAGCACAAACTCACAACGGACGCACCAAAAGTGTACGATAGAATGTTACATCTCGCTTTGAAGCTTGTGGACGAAATTTCTTCCAATTATTATGGATGTTCTTCCGACCAGTCGTAGGTGTGTTCCCCAGTAACGGTGGGAGTGTGAGGCAAAGTTAGACGAGACGATGGTGGATAACATTTACTTGAGCATGTGTTGTGCGAGCAAAAGTTTTTCCTTCGACTTCAGTTACCGGACCGGACAGCAAGTTGTGTCCAAGGGATATACATAGGGGCAGGAAGAGTGAAAGTAAAGTTTCACGACCAGAAACTCAATACATTAAGGAGATGGATTTTTGTTGGTTTGTTGGGCAGAAAAACTGTTGTTTAAAGTTTCCCATATAGATGTTCTACGCTGGAAAATGGAGATGATGTACGGTCTGCGAAAGCAGTTGCTCTGACATTCTCTGAAGCGAAGAGAATATTTTACTAAAATGAACCTTTAATGAACTTAATTAGAAGAACTGAAGCGAGGATGAGAAGACACGATACAGGAAAGCAATTTATCACTGGTGTGCGTAGAAGGCGACATACAAAAGCGCACAGAGCGCGGAAGGTCTTGTTAGGATTGAAAGTCATTCACTGCAGCATAACCAACCGCACAGTCAAACGACGAGCACTCTCACGAGTTTTATGCTTCCATGCCCGATATGCTTTTGCTTGATGTGCTGCTTCATGTTGAAGACACGGGGAAGAACCCAAGGAAAGTAAATAGAGCTCCCCGGTGATCTCTGCCTCTCCCTGTTGCTACTTCCATTTTTCTACTGTGAAGGAAAAAAACCTTCCTCACGTACGCATGCGTCCGGCGTATCTTGTCAAACGGGCGCCAGAAAGCTTCCACCCATCACCAACGTTCCACCGCCCTCTTAGCCATCCAGCTCTCGGAAAGCTTTCGTACGCGGACGATAAAAAATGTGCTAATCAATCCTCAAAAAAAAGGAAGCAGGAAAAAAAAGCTTGAATCTCCTAGCGATTCTTCTCACTAGGGTCAAGGATTAGTAGCTGTAGCTGGGTAACGTTTAGGAAAGCAACGCCTGGTGGCGGCACCTAAGGAAAACGAACGCTACAGCATCTCTTTCTAGCTCTCTGACTTACAATTATGGCGCCGAACAAAAGGAGGACCGGACGGAAGCATGAATGAATTGTTTTCTGTCGATTCAGCGTGCTTCCAATAAATTGATTCGTCCCAAGGAGTTTGCTAAGTGGCGACCGTACGGACACGCTCGATGTGCTACGACGGTATGGTTATGAGTTGGTCTTTGTTGCTTGCTATTCGCCAAAGGTCAGCAGTTTGGTTCGTGACCGTCCGTGCGTGTAATGATAACGCATCTGTAACCTTCAGTCTCAAGTTTTGTTCGCGTGGTTGTGATGCAGTTTGTACCAATTTTTTTTTCCGCAAGAGTTTTGCTGTGCTGTGTTGTTGAAGTTTACAAGAGTTTTTTTTCAGTTCAATGTCTCTAAACTGCTGGATGTAAGAAGGAAGTAGTAAATTATAATTAATTCTTCATTATCTTCTACCAGAAGCGCTGCTAGCGGTCTTTATGATGAATTTATTTACGTTTGGAGACAGGATCCGCTTCTAACCGAAGTCATTCTGAATAGTGATTCTCGGAACCGCACCGATGGCTCCGAACTGCTTTCGAGCATCGTAACACCGGCTCCGATTCCGGCTAAACCAAAACCACGGTTCCGCCTGAAAGCCATTCGGAGCTGTCAGGAGCCATTGAAGCCGTCCGGAATTGTTTGAAACCATTCGCAACCGCTAGTCGGCAGCCGGATTCATCCGGAGCCGTCCGGAGCCGCTAATCGGCTGCCGGAGCCGTTGGAGCCATCGGGAGCAATCGTTGGAGAGGGCACCAATGTAGGTTATATCACCGCATCATGGACGAATTGAAGTGCTGCGGAATTTCAATTCATTTCAGCCCCAACTAATTCGATGGTTTCGTAACTCCCGACTAGCGGCTCCGGACGGCTCCGACGACTCCATCGGCTCCAACGCCCCAACGGCTAACGGTTCCGGCTGCCGACTTGGAGTGTTGCATCTACCTTCCGGAGCCGGCTCCAAAATTGATGGAATCATACGGAAGCGATTCCGTTTTTTTTTCGAATTTACCCATCACTAATTCTGAACTCCAAACCATTACAAATCCAGCATATCTATATGAATTTCTTCTTCATAACTTAACAACCCTTAGGTCACGTCGGTCATCGAATGGCTTACTAGACTTTCTAATACCACGTACATAATTTAATAGTCAATCCTCACTATGGAGGAACGGCACGAAAGCGATTTGAACTCCGGACCGGTTGTGTGAAAACGATTTACTTCACAGAGTCTTGCATCGTACATTTATTGTCACCTGTTTCTGCGATGACAGAAACTAGGACTACAAATTCTTAGCTCTAATACTCATATGGACTCTCTCCATAGCTTACGATGTATTTATTGCATAGCAGTTGTTCGAGCAGTGACGTGTCTATGAGCAGATCTCACCTTTGTACTGCGAAGGAGTTTAAACTCCCAAGGCTCTAGTGGGCTAGTCATGTCATGAGAATGACACCGTTCACACAGAGATAGGAGGCTTGGTGGTCTCACATTAAAATGACGTGATGGTTTTGATGCGTCCACCAGATAGGCTGGAATATTGGATTTGGAGAGGAAGAAACTAGAACTTGACTCTAGAGCAGTATCAAGCAGATTTCAGCATCATGCCTGATAAGCATTGAAGTAATGTCATCATCTTGAAACGAAAGATATTGCAGAGCTTTGTGATTTGTTATTGATTGATGTGCAGTCATTTTAAACTTTAGATTACACATCAATTGTTCGAGATGTGGTAATATTATTCCCCTTGGAAAGTGTGTCCCCTATTCTTTTCCCAATTATACAATTTTGATGGATTGCTATAGTCTCTTTATCAGTAAATTCCCGTGCATGTTTTAAATTGATTTACGTCTAGTGTTTAAATAATGCAAGTTGTAACGAGATAAGATACATTCTCTATCTTATCACGCTCTAGTTGATTGATACCTGAATGCTATTGGAATAGCAAATGTGTTGTGTGTGTGTGTGTGTGTGTGTGTGTGTGTGTGTGTGTGTGTGTGTGTGTGTGTGTGTGTGTGTGTGTGTGTGTGTAAGCGTCTGGGAAGGCCTTAATCGAACCATTAAATCTCGTTTACATCACCCATTCGCATCAGACGGTGAAGTACTTGAACAAATTGCACCCGTTGAACCAATACGACTGTGTGAGCTCGTTTCGTTTTTTTATCTCTCTGTGCGTTTATCTGTTCAGCTGGTGTTGGAGAAAATGGAGGAAAATGCCTTTATTTGCTGCATTCTCCATACCGAACAACTAGCCAAGTGGCTAAGTGCGTTCACGAGCGACACAAGCTCAAAATCACAGGTGTGCCACATACGCATAAACGGCAACATCAGGCAGCAACATTTAACAAACGTGAAGCGATTAGATGGAAAAAAGGTCAACATTTACTTCAACACTGGTCCACCACTCGAACGGCTCGAGCTGAAAGAGGACACGCAGGAGGTCCCTACCGACGAGCGGAGATGGTAGCAATTCGTAATTATTTCGCGAACGACCATTCCAAGCACAAGTGGATAGTGTGCATTTTCCCCAGGCACCTAGCTAGTCCTTACCACGGCAATTCAAACCAAACGCTGCTGATGGAACCGGACCGGAAATGAAACGCGCTCGTTGAGCAAAAGGGACGACAAACGAGGGAGGGAAAAGGAAATATTTTTGAAGGCTAACGGCGTAGCGATTCCGTAACATTGCCGGTGTGGCCTTCCCTGCACGGATATCGATTTATGTTTTATTAAACATTATCGACGTTATCGGTTATGTTCGGGTTCGAGCTTGCCACACACATGCTCACACAAAAACCCCTTAGTAATGGCCTGTGAAAGGTAGATGAAAGAGGAAAAGTTGAACAGGAAAATTATATTTTCGTTCGGTAGGTTAGGTTGACTGGTTGGTTGGGAAAATGGACATTCTGTGTTCCCTACGCAGGCCAACTAAATGTATCCTGACAGTGACCCGTTTGTGGACGAAAGGGGCACAAAGTGCCCCTTTATATTGCAAAATATTCGTGCCGGTAAACAGAAGCAATTTCCACGATATGAATGTATGTGTGTGTGAATCAGAACGAAAGAAATAGTAGGTGAAATTGCTGCTTCCATCCTCTTATGCTGCTTCCTCATTGATTAGAGAGCAGTAAAACTCGTGCGAAAAGCATATCCTTTTTTCGCAAAGCTGTGTGCTCGGTATGACATTCACACAAGCTTTGCTTTTCTCTTTCCTTTAGCCACCGTACCACACTCGCACACCTTATTATCTTTTTCCTTCGCAGCTCAGAGGGGAAGGTGAAAAGCCGGATTTTCCCGTTCGATATTCGTACCGATGTGCTTTGATTTTCCCCGGCCGAAATGGGGCGACGCCGGTGGTGTGGACTGCTGCATGAATGTTTATTTTTAGGTTGAATTGATTTTTGTCGCTCGCTTTCCACAGCACAGCTCTTGTACTTTTTCACTCTCCCTTCCTAAACCAACCCGCCCAGTGGTTAGCCCACCCCCTGTGGCACATTGGCTTTCATGTGGTGTGTGTTTTACCCGATTTTCATCCTTCAATTTCCAATCACCCGTGCGGTCAGTAATTAAACCTTAAATAATGCAAATGGAAATCGAACGAACGGGGCATGACTGACGGACGGAATGGGTACTGTATGTTCGCTGCCCTAGAATAGTTTGACGTACGGTCGACCGGTGCAGGCGGTGCAGTTGCAGTGTTCCGTTTGCACAGTAAATATTTCTGCTCATACTAATGGTACAGTCTCTTTGATGTTAGGGAATGTTGGGATTTCTTCGACAACTTGTCGACGAGCTCTGGGTGAAAGAGCACTGGAGGATAAAACAGGTTAACGTTATTTTATTTTACTTTAAGACGTGTATCAAGCAAATTTTTGACAAATCAAGGAATTTATTTTTAAAATAATACTATTTAATTATTGTAATCAGGTTTACCATGGTGAATCGATTTCTTTGCTTGGTAATCTTCGTTTTGGCTTAACGACCCTTGTTAGGTGGTCATGCCGGACTCTAATTGCTTACTAGACTTATTGCTACGCCACATAGTTGAATAGTCAATGCGCACTACGGATAACGGTCCCAGATGGGACTTAAACCCCGTCCCTTCCCTGCTATGTGAAGAGAAGCGCCGCTGTCGGCTCTACTGCCAGGTTGCGTGAAAATGAAGACAATATTTTTTACGATTTATTATTTTATACAAAATTGAATTGAAATTGAAAATAGAAAATGAACACAATATTTTTTAAGATTTATTATTATATACAAAATAGGCCAAAATGGCCGTCATTATGAAAAAATAGTGAAATATTTGAAGAAAAGACGTAAGTATTTCTATTCGTTTTCCACTTTATGACAAGTATAAGATTTTCATTCTAAACTTCTCCAACATTTCACTGCACTCCTCCTCGATCTCCTAACACCAATTCAATATGTCCAATATGATAATGCACGTTGCATACTCTTAGGCGCTAACAAAACTATAATCTTGTACTCTGAATACAAAATTTTAATAATTGCGGAAGGTTTCTCTAGATATTTTGAAAAATATTGAAAAAAATCATAATAGAAAAATTGCCCTAACGGTTGTGGCGACATAGTTTTTGAAAAAAATCCCAAACCTTTATTCATTATCGAGAAATGCCACCAAATCTGCTACGGAACTAACACATAATTGTACACCCCGCAGTAGCCTTCAGTAGTGATTTCGCATCGCAGCGGCATGCAAATCAACGCAAGCTCATTGACGACATTGCCATTCGCCCGTTGTAATCGAAAACAGTATCAGCTCCCGTGCTTTCGCTTTCCACGCTAAGCGGCTTACCCGGAACAGGTTCCCTACTCCCTAAAATTGGCTTCGACAACAACACAACATATTGTGTATCTTGTCTACTCGCTACTATCGCCGGGTGTGTGTTCAATTCACCGGCAAAAAAGATGGTGGTGAAACGCACCACCAGAAGCTTTGTGTGTGTGTGAGTAAGTAGAGGAAAAATTATTAGCCCTTGGAATAAGAAGGCAAACGACTCTACTATGGTGTTTTGCGAGAAAGAGAGGGAGAAAGAAGGTAAAAAATGGAGCGTCTTACCAGTGGTAAAAGTGCTTTTGGTACTGTTTCCACCACCGTTATGAAAGGGCTTGGATAGAAGCAGGAAACCTGTAAAGTTCTCTGGGGAAATTAATACTTATGCTAATTATGCTTAAGTAACCAGACGGCCGGTGGTTGCTTGCGGTTGGTTGGCTCGTCTCTTCGGTACGAAACTTGGAATAAATTAAACAATAGTGAAGAAGATAGCCACTCGCCACAGTGAAGTTTAGTGGCGTGCTCAACGAGTGGCATCCTGCGAGATTCGGCCAGCTTGCTTACATGCTGTTGCGTTCGCACGATTTTTATATTACTACTAATTATTCTAAACGATAGTGTTGTTGGGGCTGTTGCTGTAGTGCCGGTGGAACATATTTTAATTCTAAACGTGTCTGGGAAGATTTTAATTGTTGCAGAACTTTGAGATGTATCACAATATTCTCCACTATCCACTTGATTCTTAGAAGCGGATGTCTTCTACAGAATCACCAATAAATTTGATATCAAAACAGGCGAATCCCGGGTCGTTGTAAGTTTGGCTATCTTGTTATTGTATGCACCTCACGAATTGCACCGGCGTCCATAATTTCCCTTCTTCCCACCATGCGTTGTCCACCTTCACCGTAAGATGTTAATATTTGTCGTCATGGCGCGCATATTTTTAGCCATCAAGAGAAGCACCTTCAAGGGAGAGCTTGTGAGACTGTTCATACTCCGAGTAGAGAAAAGGCCCTTAAAGGAGGGAGCGATTCGTGCGCCGTGTTCCGGTTGACTTATCCGAAACGCACCACGATGCTACGGATTATGTCTGGAATTTCTCTCGATCTCGATTCTGCCTGTGGGAAGGGGGAGATTAAAGTGTCTCTTGGGGTTATTTCTAGAACCGTACGAAGACACCAAATCCGTCGGGATTTCACTGCATACACACGAGGACCACGACATGACAAACTACTTTAGCTTTGTGCTGCGGTGCGACCGATTACGTGTCGGTCGAATAGGATTCGACCTTCCCGCCTTGGTTGCAAGCTTAGAATGTAAATGCAAATCGGTTGTACTATTTACCCCTGGATGAGGATGGGAAGGCATTCTTACATGATGAATTCCAGACATCCAAAACTGCTCTCTCTGTATCGCCTTTCCCGATACAGAGAGCCGTGAAGCCAGCAGGACAGAATACAGATTGGGAAATTTTGGAGAACCTCGCACAATGAGATGAAAAATTGGAATTGTAAATGCTGCTGGTTGCTGCTCGCTGTTGTCATCAGCACAACGGTTGTTCTCGTTTTATCACCGGAATGGTAACAGGACGAACAAAACTTTTCTGCTCTAACGAAACTCCACGAATGTCATTATGTATGGGGAGCATGTCAGCTGCAATACTGAGTGCAGTCTTGATAAAGAAAAAGATTGCTCGTTGGGTTTTTCTTTTTGCAGGAATCAGGAAGCATCAGGAAAGTTGTCTGTGCTTCGCAATTGTTAACAGATCTTTTTTAAAAAGAAATACGAAACAGAACTTAAGTCTTGATTGTATGGGAAAAAAGCCGAAAACGAATCTCATTAATCTTGATCAACGGATATTCTCATTCGTTTCAATTAACTTAATCTATTGTTTTTTTTCTGAAAGGTTTATAGCAATTCAACGAAATCGGGGTAGCTGACTCCCGCTGTGTTTGTTTTGCTGTTTAAAGTGGCATTTATTTGGAATTCGGTCGCACATCACAGGCTGTAAAACGAGAAATGTTTAACGTAGAAATATCATTTCTACTTCAAACGTAGGGTTTTTTATTGTTCTTTTATCAAAAAATTCAAGAAAAATATATTTGATAGGGTTTTTTTTTTATTGTGACGGAAGAATTTAAGCAAATTTCCTTTTTTTTTTTTTGAGAAGTCCCTTTATGGGATTTCTCCAGGCCCTAATCTTCTTAAATTGTCGAATTCATAGATTGATTTTTCATAAAAAACCCGTGTTTTGTGCCCACAGCTGCAGATAGCTTGCAACACCATGAATTTGCGGGCAAATTTGTCAGCATAAACAAACTTACATTTGTTGGGAACATCGCTCCGTGCTGTGGCAACATTAAATTTTTGGCCAGCATCCTGCCTCAAATCTATTCTCCTGACTCAATCCCATTTTTCTGACGGTATTTATGCTGCACCGTATTTTTTGCAATATCCCCATCCGAAAGTCCAAGGTTAGGCTGTAACGCTCTCAACACCTTCCAGTTCAGTTGACATTGTTCCTAAACAACGGTTTTGTTCAACCAATCTAGCCACGCTTTGACATTTCCGAAACCGTTTCAAAACATATTCAAAAGTAAAAGACGCATTTTAAAGGAATTTTCCTTCTTTTCTCCCGGACTAAGTTAAATTTTTTAAGTGGGTGTGCACAATTAATTGTCTACGTTTGCAGCTCCATCGTTAATAATAACTGAAACAAGCACGATCAGGCCAAAACCACCCCATAAAAGGGAAGAGTGCACCAATACCTACTCATAGGTGTCAAAAAATTCGGTATAGCACCACGAGAGGCTTTACTATACATAAGAAAGAATGACCAAATTCTAAATGAATAGTATTTTAGACGACTGACTGTACACACAGATGGATTTTTACATAATTAAAAACTTTAACAAGTAAAAAAATCTACGATTCGAATTTAAATTCTCCATATACACTACTGCATACTGATCTTTGGTGATTTGCTTAGTACGGGAAAAAAACAGAGAAAAAAGCGGTTGAAACATGAGAACGCCGGTAGTTTCAATATCCTCAGCAATCGCAAATCTGTTTCTTATTCAATTTGTATCTGCATATCCAATCAAATCTCTTTTTGGATCATTCCTAATAACCCGATATTGCTTGTCGTGAGACTCGTGTGTGACAGAACGGTTTCTGCTACAGCATGCTCCACATTTCGTTTGTTCGAGCGGTGAAATATCAAAGCAAAATCAAAGAACCGATAGAATATCTTGGAACAGCGTTCATCTCTCCACCCGGGAGTACGTCTTCCAAAGCATCTGTCTCTGTCTGTGTCTGTGTGATTTTTTTTCTTACTCTGTCAATTATAAAGGCATCATTTCTTGGCATGGAATCAACCAAATTATTTTCAGTGACGTATGCACAACCAGCCGGTAGAATCGATCAGCACACACACGCACATAAAAGAAGGATAGTAGGACAAATTGATTTTCTAACAACTGATTCCGATCAAATCCCTAGCCTCAACCAGCAGCTCCAGTAAGTGGCTGAGCTCTCCACCAGTACAGTGGATTTTCTGTATGCATCGTTGGCATTCGAACGTGGCAAATTTCGATTGCCATGTAGATAGTGGAGCATGTTGGTACCGTATGGCACCTCTACAGCTGCATGCCGAGTACCAGATTTAGCGAGACGTGGCAGCAAGAACACAAGATGTCGCATATGATAAAACTCTTATGATGTGGCATAAAGGCTCGGAGCTTTTTGGCAGTGTCTCAACAGTTCGAAATGACTGCACTGATGTTGGTGACCAAAAGCCGAAAATAATGCATCTCATCAGCATGATCGAGAGCTGCTACGGTCGACTGGTACGGTGGTTTAAAATTTTTATGAACAAAACTTAAATTGCACTCTCTGTTCTGCTGTTCTGTGATGCTCTGGTGTGGTATTAGTGTGAATTGATGAAAAGTACATTTGCTTGAAGACATCAAAAGCGTGTTCCATACCTGGGGTAGTGTATCCGTGCCTGGGGAGGTTCGGCTGGATAGTTTTCATTTATATATAGCCCCTAATTTACTGTTGCTTGGTTGTCTGACCGTGAGGAGGCTAGATAAGCACTATGGGTAGAAGAATAAAAGAAAACCACCCACCAACACAGGTCCTCCGGAGATCAGAAGAAGTAATCTTCAAATAGAGAAATCCTTTTTCACATTTTCCCAAGTCCCAATGAGTTGGGACGAATCCCTTTTGCCTGCTGCACCTGTGGTGCATCTGTATCAAGCTACGGGTGAAGGCTTTAAAAGGCAATGCTATAGATATTACAGAGTGGAGAGATAGACAATGCTGTCGCCAACGGGTGGTCAGTACGTCTCCTGAAATAGCCAACTATACCTATCCCACCTTCTACTCTCCATCCCTATTTAGTATCTTCATTTTTCACGACTCGTCTGCCACATTCCTGTAAAGCCTGGGCAGTAGCAGCGTTTGGACCAACCGGGTGAGGATGAATAGGGCTTGGTCTATTTATAAGCTCGGATCGTTTTATCTGTCTCCTAGCAGCACCAGCCCCGGTGTAATATTACCCGGTCAGCTTGAAGGCAGTTGGAAATCCCACAAAACCGCAAAGCACCTACCCGCCTACACCGAAACTTCTGCAAAAAAAACAACAACAATAGCAACGAAGAAAAAAAAACTGGAGCAAACTGGACCAGAATGTTCTGTTGCTGCTGCTCCGGTCTGCTATTGACAAATACAAGCGCGCGCGCCCCACCCGGTACGTGGGTGTACTTTGGGTTTTCGTGATATTTTAGACTGACGAAACGATTACAGTGCTTCTTTCAGCGCTCATACAGACTGTTTGGAGCGCTCTCTCACTCTCTGTCTCTCTATCTTTCCCTCCGCTCGAGGAAAGGAATGGAAGTTTTGTGTGATGATGTTATGACCAGTGGGATGACACTGCACATAATATCGTGTGTGTAGCACCGGACACAGGGAATGGTTTTGTCAGTGTATTCTTCCTTTCCCTGCTATTGTGTTTTGTCTTGTACGAAAACTATCACCACATGGAATTCATATTGCTGCTAAAGCTTTGTTTACGTGTAAAGTTTCTGTGGCGAAAGATCGTACAATTTCAAAAAGCATCTCCATATGGAGCATTTGGGGAATAACAGATGTAAATGTAAAAGTTGTTGATGTTACAATTTTGTTTCACTGAGCTGGATTGTTATTGTAATGTAGCTGTTTTCAATTCTTTAAGTAACTCTTCAACTACTGCAGGTTGTGGTCTGGCTTCCTTGACTTGGCGTTTCCTACAGAGGAATAGTCAGTGGTTGGTTATGAAATGAAAGTTCAAAAGTTTAAAATTATCGCTTTTTAAATTTTAAATACCAAATTGAGCAGTATTCAAAACAAATGAATCAGTCCTCGAATGGCTTACTCTTCAAAATAATCTAAATACTCTAAAGAACACTTAATTATACAAATAATTGACCTTTCTAGTGGTGTATTTCAAGATTGGCATTGTTCCCCATGAGCAAATGGTTTCGATTATCTCCCATATTCATAAAAAATGGCAAATTTCTTTCTATCAAAGAAATTACCAACCCGTTGCGCGCGCTCGTCAACCTCATTTGCACCTCATTTCTGTGAATTAATAATTAAGCACATTAATCTGACGTTTACGAAGCCGGTTGAAGGACCAGGGCGAAAGTACTATGCCTCTCGTGACCATCTCGATCTCGATTGTCACCGAAATTCATTCGCCAGTGTCAAGGCACCATCGTCCAGATTTTGCCGCACTTTCGTGTGGCACAGATGGAAAGTTCTTTGCTCCATTCCGCACGCGCACGCGGTACCGTTTTATCGTTCCATTATGATCGCAAAGTTTGTCCTCGTCGTCGTCGTCATCCGAAGCTGCCCAAGACGCGAGCACAGACGCAGCGGGACACTGATGAAAGACTTGATTTGTTGGAGAGTTTGCGCCTTCCGATTGCGCCAATTTCGGTCATGTCAGCTGTCTGATTTTCGGCGGAGTTTAGAGGATGGGCAGAAGTTTGGGAGCACTTTAAAACAGGGATTAGACTTTTGCAGTTTGGTTCAAGTTTTGGTGCAAAACTTTTCAAAACTGGTGGCCGGCCCCCTACCGGTAGGATGTCGGTAAAGATGGCGAATGGTCGATTTCGTACAGATTCGGGGCCTGGGAGGGACCGGTGCTGGTGGAGCTTATTATTAATCGCACGTCAAGCATGGTAAAGTTGGCTTATCGGTTGGGGTTCTGGTGGCTGTCGCTGTGTCTTCCCTTTTTGCCGAATCAATTAATCAGAACATCAGGGGCTCATTTCGTAGCTTTTTCAAGTGGGTACTTGTATGTTCAATCTGACTGGGAAGGGTTTGCTGCATAAATTACACCAGGAAACAACCATGGGAGGGGGGGGGGGGGGGATGGTAATCGAGGAGAGCGAAACGGGTCAAGATTGACGTCACTTTTGGCACCGGGAAGAGACACGAGATTTCCCTTTGAGGGTGAGAGAGCAATGGGTATCGGAAAAAAAGGAGGGAAAAAAGGGATATGGTGGTTGCCGATTAATTATTCGTTTTGTACCGTCCATCAGAAATAGCACATCCAACATCCGTAAGAGACATTGGCTCTGGTTTTTTCGTTCTATTTTCTTCATTTGAACTGCTTGCAGTGTCCCATTGCCCCATTTCAATGCGGTAGCGATTACACTATTAAATGGAGATGGTCAAAAGTATTAGAAATCGGTTAATTCAGCTGTCATTTTCAGTTCCATATGTCCGGATTTTTCAACATACGTAATCGTATAATATATATCAAGAGAAGTATAAACCTGAAATAGGCAATTTTCGTATCCAAAATTTTTTTTACAAAATAAAAAATTTATATTGAATTAAATAAACATATTGGCTAGTCGGATACCGATCCGAATTTCCTCGTTATTCAAAATATTCACTTATCGAAAACGATATTTTGTCGATGGAGACGCCCAGTACTTGATCCAAATAACGTAAAATAAATAGTAGCAAAGTAGCAAAGTCTTAAAGTTATTTTTTACAGTGTCATAACAGACCGGCAGTATTGCTCGTCCTTAATGCTTAAACACGAAACACACGGAAAAATTATGTATTGAAAAAAATGTATATTTGGCCGCAGTTTGATCGAACCCTCCACATAGTGAATTGGCGTTGTAACCAGACGGTGATGAGATGCACTTTGCCAAACTGCAGCTAAAATCTTACACTCTTGCACAGCATTTCAAAACAACGTCTTCTTCTGGTTGCTTGCTACCCCAGCCAATTCGGTTCACGTTTCCCATTGCGGACAAGCAATGTACGTCAATAATGTCGGGATTTCTGTACGTCCATTTCAATCTTCGGCTTAGATCGATTTATCCCGCAGAGCGCTTTCGAGTATCGCGTACCCTCAGTGTGTGTGCTATAGAAGGTGTGAACACCTGAGCGTTGCGGTTTGTCGAGTCGAAAAAATCTATCCCGAGGCATATACTCTCCCTCACACACACAAGGAATCTGACAGTCACGGGGTTGCAACACGCGAGTACACAAGCGATATTTTGTTCCCACTGGCGAGCTTCAATTTTTCTAGGAAAATATTTTCCCACATGGAAAACTGCTTAAAGTAAGGATAAACACCAAACCCGTGTTCCCATGACCATTCTATGATTGAATCTTGCAACCATTGGCGCTAAGCCGATCAAACACTAGGGGCTGTTTTGTTGGGGGCGTGGGGCTGGGAGGTGGGGGGGTTGTGTATCTGTGTTACACACGTGTGTACGTGTTTATGTCAGGTGTGGTGTGTGAGCAAAGGGAAGAAGTAGGAACAAGAAGAGATGGCAAGTGGGGAAAAATGTGCCGGAAAAAATTTCAAGGTTCGGTGAAAAATTTACCCCCACGGTAATCAAATTGTCAGTTAGCGTGCCGACGTGACACGTTTATTGACTCTCCGGAGCACTCGCTGCTTTCATTTTCCCTTGTGCCTGTGTGTGCTTCTTTTCTTGCTAAAGCCGGGAGAGCTCCTACAGTGATTATCATTACGCACGATCCTACCGTTAAAACGGCGGACCTCACCCGAAAATGCTCATGCCCGCCTGCTGGGATTAACCGCCGTCCAGCTTCCCGGTTTTCTTTTGTGGAGATTTTAAACAGATTTTCTGTTTGTACTGAACTGTACGAGTTTTCTTTACTCACACAAAAACACCCGCTGATTATAGGGAGGAGCCGGTTTCCTGCTGATGGTTTCCATAGCAGACACACGCACGTACAGGACGTGCCAAACAGTGGGAGATCTATTCGCATCTCGTTTTCCAACGGGAGTTATTTCGTGGATTTTGGTTTCCCAAAAACCAGCAAACAACAAGATCGAAACGCGCGTTACTGCCCCCTCTCTACTAGCCTAAGCTCGATTCCCAACACTTGTGCCCCGGACGGGTGCTCGGGATCGTAACGTACTTCGGTGCTTTGGCATAAACATCGTGGTGGAAAATATATGTACATAATTCTTGTAAACATCAGCATACATCAGCAAGACAGCGGTCTTCACCAACTTTCCGCTCTACCGCGGCCCTACCGATCGAACCACGGGTAACGAAAAAGAAGTAACATTTAACGATCGCTGTAAAATATTATGCAAACAAAATTGAAACATCTCCCCTCAGCTTTGGAGGCAGCTCTAGCAGCGGTCAGGTCCTAAGGGTGGCGGGTGTTGCGCGCACAACACAAGCCTAAGTGAGTTGGTTCCGCGTCATCGCGGTATGCAGATGTACTCATCATCATTAATGCATCGCACAAAGTGCATCCAATCAAACAAGACTTGCATTATGGGCGATCAATCGGGGTCGGTTGTTCCTTCTATGCAGGCATTAATGTTGCAATACAAACTGGCACAAGGTTTTGCTGTGCTACTGACATAGTAACGGCTTTAGAGGACTAGGATTTTTGTTGGTAACTGAGTTGCAGTACAAAATGTGTTGGTTTGCTGGATTGTTGAGGTATTTGAATCTCAAAATACGATGGAGCTAAGATTAAATTCTGTTTTATAAACGAAATCAGAAGAAATCAGATAAAGATTCGCGGCTAAGTTTCTACCTGATTTCTATACAATTTAAAAGAGGCATTAGTTTTTTTGTGGACCATTAAATCATAACATAGATTCAAACAGTCGGTGGTCTTATATGGCCTAATAGCTCTTGGACCATCCGAGCGGAGGATGCAGACGCTCTTGGCGTGTTTGGGCGACGCATCCTCCGGACCATTTTTGGCGGCGTGTTCGAGCATGGATTGTGGAGGAGAAGTATGAACCACGCGCTTGCTGAGCTATACGAAGATCCTGACATCCTGGTTCCTGCCGGTCTGGCAGGAATCGATGGCTGGGGCATGTTATGAGTATGCCGGACTCATGCTTCGCCAAGAAGGTATTCGTCGAGGGGCACAGCGAGTTCGTTGGCTGGATCAGGTGCAAGGAGACTTGTCGGAGATCGGGTTCCTATATGGATGGGAAGCTGCAGCCAGAGATCGAGTTTTCTGGAGATCTATTGTTGACCGGGCCATGTCACGACGACGTGCTCTTTAAAAGAGTAAGCCAACATGATGATGATAGATTCAAACAGATGTTCAATTATTTTTATTATAAAATAATTTTAAAATAGATCATCCAGTATTTAATTAAATTTTTAACGGTATGGTTATTACATGATTCTTCAAACATTATAATCAGGTCCAAAATTTATATTTTTAATTGTATAATGGGGCCATAAAAATATCACCATGCAATGCATGGTTGATATTGCAATTGATTGAAGCCTCTCTTCGGCATTTACATGTCCTCTTCTCTTCACATTCTGTCTTCACACGTCAGTATCGGGGTTCAAATCATATCCGGACAGTTCCCCACCTAGCAAGGACTAACTATTCAACTACGTGGTATTGGATTGTAAGCCACGTGGTGAACCAAAAACGTCCAAAGAAAACCAAATATTTATTTCAAATCATTTGCCTTAATGTTTTCAAGACTTCATTAATAATTCAATGGTACAGTACGCATAATAATATTGTTTTTTATAAATAAAATCGCTCACATGCTGCTCACATCAATTTGGGAAATTTAAAAAAAAACCCACGGCATGCCAAATTTTCAAAACCATCCATTTATAGACCGACCGACCGTGATTGAATTATCTAATTCTATCGATTGATTCCATCGTCATGTCGCTAGCCAATCCCCATCGGCCCGAGACTAGGCCCGAGCTCAAGTCGAACTAAATATGACTTCAATCGTGTTCCAAGTCTTAGCTCTTCTTCCATGGATATCAAAATGAAAAGTGACATCGCTTTTTCATAAGAGGTTTTTGCTAACGAGCGTTGTTGTTGTGTGTGTGTGTGTCTTTTCTCAATACTACGGCTTCTGCGAAGAACCCCATGGGTAGTCCATCGGCCACCCACTCACACACATATATTGATTGCTGTGTATAAGGATGCATCTGCAGTTCGAATTTCGCGCATCATGCGGATGCAATTTTCCGCATCGGTTTGATAAAAGCGAGGATTTGGCTATTTCGTCCAGAATGTGCAAGACCCCCCCACAAACAACCCACCCTACCCTGTCTCGTGTCTGCTGCCATTTTTTGGAACATTTTTGACAAGATTGTTTTGTACCATTATGCGCTGTCGATGTGTGCGCGCCTTATTATTATAACGTTTGTGGTCTATTGATTTGTGCTACCCCGTGTTTGTGGAATGGGGACAAAGTTGCTCAATTTTCCTCCGTTGGATGTTTTTTTTTAATCCGCCTTACCTGACTCTGTCGTTGTATTTGTGGATAGGTAGGCATTTGTGTCAGCACAACAGTGACGAAACAGTGAAAACGAAACAAGAATGATGTTTGCCTTTTTTTTGTGTGCCTTAATACAAAAAAAGAGGACACAACATTTACCTCGTTTTTTCGGTTTGGATCAATGCTTGGTGTGTGTTTTTTGTAAGCCCAAAATTTGCCACGTTTAGATTCTGCCACCATTTTTGTTGTTGTGGCCATTTTATATTTCCCCCTCGAGATACGACGCCTGGTCGTCTGGTGTAGCTTCAATTTTATGACGTTGCAGGTCGTGTGCAAGCAGTTGTACTGTGAATATGGACCGTTTGTGATGCGGGTTGCATACGTTAGGGAGGTAGGTTCGTGAGGTCTCACGTTCATATACTATATTGGTGCAACATGCTCGAACAGCGATGGCAAACGAACAACACACACGCGCTCGTCAGCTGACACCAGACGGAAGATATTATTTTTCATCTCCTGTCGTTAGTTCGCGGCTGCTGTTGTTGTTGTGCCACCATCCATTTATAAAGTGTCCACGACAAGAACACGCGTTACCCCCCGACATCGTTTTTTTTTGCCAACATTCAGAATATCGCAGACTTACATGAGACCTAGAGGTCTAGGATTTGAAATTGTTGTTAATTATTTACCCATCGTCGCAAACGATTTTTTTGGGACGATGATTTTTTTTTTCGTACTCTCCCCTACCGCTAGTTGGGGTGTTGTATTTTGGGGTGAGTTTTGACCCGAATTCTTCGTAGTCTGCATTCCAGCGAAAGACACGCGGAATCTATTAATCTTGATTCTGTGTTTTGCTCCGTTTTTTTTTTCTCTCTCTCCCACACGAAAAAAAAATCAGAAAGGGCTTGAACTAGTTTTAAAGTGATGACGTAAAGCTTGAAGCGAGGTACGTTTGGTTACTTTTTGTGTACCACACACGCAAACACACAATGGCGCACGGAATCCGATTATCTAAGCACGACAATTATGAAAATGAAGGTCCTGATGCAGGTGCAGTGCTAAAAATATACAGTTTGCAATGCACGTGAGGTTCTTCTATTTCAGCATTAATGCTCGCCGACGCTTTACGCGTGGCTCCCGCGCTGCTTAACAATACGATTCGCCGTCTCCCTCTCTGCACTGTGTGTGTGTGTCCGTGCTATTGTCAGCCGAATTGTGGCTGGCGTGTGACATTCGAAACGTCAGTTGAAGGGTTTTTGCCTTGCCAACCCACAACCCATCCCCGGCACACGGCCCGGTGTTCGAGGTCAACGGTGTGAAGGTGGATCCGCGAGCAATCGAACAATCGTGCGTGGGTGAAAGCGAGCTAGAAAGAGAGAGCATGGGCAAGGAACAAAAAGAATACCACTTCCGGTTGTGCGCTAGAGAAAAGTATGTGGTCTGCCTCGGAGTTGCCAGGCGTGTAAAAAAAAGGGAGCATGTAGTGATTAAACCTATGATGCCGAAACGTTTTACTCTACACATCAGCAAAAAGGGGCTCGCTCACCCTGTATCAGGGGATGTGTCTTCTTTTTTTTTATTCGGGGACGCTTCAATGCATATTCTTCCTTAGCAGTAGAGGCACGGTTTTCCTTTTCCCTCAACGATGACGTCACTGGTTGTGTATTGTGTGGCTTTGCTGGGGTTGTTGTGGTGAGAGGAGTAGAGCAGGAGTACTTTTCTGTGTCACTACGACCACGATTCTACGAGGCAATGTGGAGCAAATGGGTGCCCATTGTAAGCTTTATCGGCGTGCTGCTGTTGCCTTGTTGCTACCACTGCTCTCACACAAACAGTCTTGCACCAGGGACAGGCACGGGGATTCGGATTCTGAGCAGTATTGTCGTCCACTGGCCGAGAGTCTGTGAAAACGGATTACGTTCTACGTGTGTGAGTGTATATGTGTGGGGGGGGGGAAAGAGAATTAGCGATAGCGTGGGAAAATGAGAACCGAGCAAGAGAGAAGCGCAAGCGCCCTTGCCACCTTCAACGGTGGACGTTTTCCTTTTCTATCAACCATTGCCCACCTGAACCGGATTCGCTCTTACCTCTCGTGTGTTGTGTTCGCTGTTGAGCAGCGTGCAAGAGAGCCACACAAATGCGGTTCGAAATGAACCGGTGTTAAGGAATATCTCTGGCAAACTCTACTGCCAGCAGCAGCTGGTCCGCTTCACTACACACAGGTATCGGTCCCGGATGATGTAACAGATCACACACAGTGCCGTACGCCTGAGATACCAAACATCTCTGTCCTATATCTCTGGCGGGGGGACGGCACTCACTACTCACCAGACCAGACGACGATCGGCGTGACTGTGAGTGACTGCGCGTAGGGAAAAGCCTCTGTTTTTCCAAAACCCGGACATCAAATGAACCCAGACAGACCGACTGTGCGGTGCAGGGCAGACGAACAAAATCATCCCCGTCGGGTTTCCCTCGACTTTGCACTGTACCCATGATTCGTGGACACGCGGCGCCAAACCTCATGCTTGTCGTTGTGTTTGCGCGCGCGATCACTGACGAAACTCACCTGTCATGTGACACGAGATATGTTTGGTACGTTGCTGTACGTACCGGGTTGGTTGGAAAAATTCCACAATATTGCGAACCACGCGCCCCATTGGAATTCCTATTATTAATGTTCCGTTCAGCGCTTCCAGACACCGCGTCCGTGATGGTAAAAATATACGCCTAAAGGGACTGTCGCACTAATATGTGTTAAAGCGACAGTAAGTGGATCGTATCCACATGAGGTTACCACCTTTACCACACGCTTCCAATCTATCTCTCTGCCCGGTATCAGGCACTCAGGCACCGGTGATTGACCGACTTAGAACCGGCCAACTTCGAGACGGTTTTCCCCGCGCGCGCGTGTGTGTGTCAGCGACTTCTGTCTGCTGCTCGTCTTTTGTCCCACCGTTAACGGGACGATCTTTTTAACGCTCTTCATCTTCTGGTCCGCTTCAAAACGGATGCTCTAAATATTCGTAGATATTGCACTGCGGCGACACCAGCCCACCCCTCTGTATCACTGACGATCGTTCTGTACGTCTGTTTGCCCTCACACAACAACAAGGGAAGCATGTAGGACAACAACACACCGTCACCGGGTACCGGTGTGCTTCAAAGTGTGTACGACCGTCGAATATATTTATAACCGTGATATAAGTTCGTTTCGGAGGTTTTTGTCTCAGATTTCTCGGTTTGTCGTCCGGTCGCATAGGTACGTGTGTCTGGTTCACTCTTTGATGCTGACGGGGTGGGTCACATTCGTCCAATATTCACGCTTGACTTAGGAATTATATTTTGTGACTAGCGATAGCCGTAGGTGGTGGGTGGAAATTGTATTTATGCGATTAATCAAATGCAACAGTCAAGCGTTACGCGGTACGTTTATGGAACACATTTCTGTAACAAAACATCTATTTTTATTCACTATAAACAAAGATGTTGAAGAATATTTTGGTTTTCATTTAGTAAAACGTTTGATTGAAAGGTATCTGCATTGAATTATGTTTTATTTTACTAATTTTTATCACTAATCGAATCGAAAAACGTACGATATAATGTATCCACACGGAAGTTGTAGCTTTTATTAGCCCTTTAAAATAGTCGAAAGGAGTGTCCCAAATAGAGAAGTTGGTATGTATAGTGACATCGAAGGGTCGGAGTTCAAATCTTGACTCGACACTCAGTATTTAATACCGAACAAATAGTTTTTCTCTTAAAGTTAATTCTTTCTAAATGATTTTTCTGCGGTATTGGTTCAGCTTCTCATGTACTACTACCCTTGCACTGCAGTATCGGAGTACTTTCAGTGTCGTTTTTTTTTTTCAATAGTTTATCGTGCTATAATCTATAGTTTTTTCCCCTAATTATTTATCAATTTCCGCTATAATTTTCAGGTCCTGATCTTACAGAAAACCACCTTTATTGAAATTGAATTCCAGTGGTCAATGATACCAGCGCGCGCTCCTTTCGATCACAAGTCATACACCGGTGTGTGCGTTCGTGTACTCGCTGGCAAGCGGTCTCCTCGGTGGGAAGTTACCCTTATATTCCGGAGACTGCAATTAATTACTGCTATAATTAAATTGTGTGCAGTTTGAACACATTCCCGTGTCCCAGGGCCCAGCTCTTCCATTCCAGCACAAACATACACACACACAGAGAGAATTTGCCGGGAACCAATTGCCCGTAACGTTTGTTGAAGGCGCAGAGAGGTCAATCAATATACGGCTATCGACGGGGAGTCCTGCTGCTACTGCTGTTGCTGCTGCTTTATCCTTATTGAAGGTGGCAAAGTGACGAAGGGAAAGAAACCTTTTGTTGCTGACTTGAAGCTCACGCATACAAACATACCTACATGTGTGAGATAGCCTTGCACGCAATCGTATCGATTTTGCGCTGATGTTCGTTGTGAACGCCGCGCGCCCAGATGGAACAGTTGGTTAACATGATTTTCCACCGTTAGCGCCATTTCAAAGGGCAGAAAGGAGAGAAACAGCTGGGGATGGATTGATGTGACATAATGTAGGAATTTTAATGAAATTGTTACCATTGTTAAACTGCCCCTTGAAAGGAAGGATCGTGAAATCGCAAAATCGTAATCCAAACGCGCGGTGGTAATGCGATTTCTGTTGTGCTTATCTAAATGAGGCGCGAGTTTTCTTCGGAAAGCCTTATCTTAACCTTTACCATAGAGTTAGGATTCTTTTTGCTGTGCGTTGAACCAAAAGCCAAAACCGAAAAGTAAACCCGAGCTATTAAAGCGAAGCAAATTTTACCAGCCCAGCGGCGGATGCCGTCGTAAGTAGGATCGTCTAAAGGAGGAAATTATGTAACCAGTAACGATCCGGCGGCGTGTTTTTGCACTGCGTTCAGCTGGGTGGGTGAAAGAGTTTATTTTTGTTTCACTCAACCGCTGCTTTGTCTGGTGGACAGCGCAATAATATGCAGCGAGCGCACTTTGACCAACAAAAAAAAAACCTCCCCGGGAGGGAGCGAGAGAAACTGTAGGAAAACCCCGAAGCCGAGCTCTTTATGAGAAGATAAAGAACGATCGAATGACCAGTTCCCCCGACTGTGTGTACATCCTTTTTTTCACAGCAGAGTTCAGCGGAGGTCTAGTGTGTGTTGGGTGGAAAATTGTGGGAAAAATATGGGGCCGAGCAATCAGAGGCACTCGCTTTGCGCTGTTAAAAAGCAGTAGCAAGGAGTGCCAAGGGAGACGAACAACGAAACCGCCGGACCATTTATCGCCCAGGGCCATCTGGCATTTTGTTTCGATCGATTATTTAGCGTTATTCAGTGGAGCACGACCGATTCTTGGACAGCTCCAGAGGAAGGAGAAAAGTAAGGAAAGAAGGGTAAGGAATGGAGGTCGGTTCTATTAAGCATTGGAATTGTTCACCGCTGAGATCCGTTCCCTTGCTTATTTTCTGACTTACTTTGCCATCCAAAACCGACCCCAGCAGATTCAAGTTTCACTGGTATGCCTTCTGTATTTCCTTCTCTATCTGAAATCAACCGATCGGAACGAGTTTTCGCACGTTGAACGATCGCACCGAGCTAGGGTTGAAGTGGAAGGTCATTAGAAGCAGGAGGCGACAGCAAAAAAGCCAACAAAATAAATCGTTTCCATCGACCGGGGGTCAATAATCGGCACGAATGATTGGGTTGGGATGAAAAGCGCACATTAAAAAAACCCCTAGGCTCGGCCAATGCAATCGAGGCCCGCCGACCAGAACGCCAATCTGCCAATTAACCAGACGAAACCGAATCGTCTTTCGCATCCGGCATGTATCCCGCGTCTCGAACGCGTTCAACCAGTGTATGTGTGTGTGTGTGTGTGCATGTGCGAAATTCGAAACTTGAGCTATATTTATTTTGTTGGCGCTTGTGCGAATGCAGTGTTTATAAAACAATTATCACGGAAAAAACGGCAATACGGGCGGGGTGAGTTTGTTGTAGATGGAGTGAAGGAAATCGATCGAAAAGATTTCGAAACGACAACACAATCTCTATTACAAACATATACACACACACACACACACACATACACGTGCTTTCATATGTACCATCTTGATTAGTCGCCTTTTTAGTAAACAATTTCCAGAATGTATGATGCAGAATCATCCATTTTTGTGTGGCGTTGGTTTGTTGATTTGGGCGAGATGGAGTTTCTTATTTCGGTACACAAAATACTGATTTCCCTACTACCTTGCTGACAAACTAGAATATAATTCTTCAAACCTATATATTGTAGGGGTTTTACGCTCGGAAAGCGAACAGTTATAATCTTTTAAATTTTAAATCTAATGGCATAACACTTAAAAGCCGGCCGTCGAAATGGCTTACTAGACTTGCCGATACCACGTAGTTGCATATTCAGTGCTTACTACGGGTGGACGATCCGAATGGGATTTGAACCCCAGTTCTGTTGTGTAAAGACCTCAAAGCCCCAAAGTAAACAAATTTATTAAACAAAGCAAATTTATATAATATTTTTCATACAAACACGTAAAAAGTAATATATTTGGACGCTACCAGATTTTGACTTGAATATTATTATGTTCTATAAAATTTTAATGTCCAAGCCGCTAGTGAATTGAAAAACCGCATATTAAACAATTTCAATGCTTACGTTGGCTGTAGTTATTTGTGACTTTTTGTACTTTTTTTTTTTTTTTTTTTTAGAAACATCCAAATCAATGAGTTAATTGTTTACTTGTCGGACTGCTTTTAATTTTTAATGATAAAACGGACGAATAAGCGACATTCGATCACCAATCAAAAAAGAAACAGAATAATTTGTCTTGAAGGGAGTTGCATTGAAATTGTTAAATTTGTGTGCAGGAAAACCCCTGCAAATTGCGTGGCCCGAGAACAGGGAGTTTATATCCAGCTGACGAGGCAACATCACTCAATGGAACACAATTAGCCCAATCTTAAATCTTACAGCCTGGGCCTGCCAACCCCATTCGGAAGGACACCTATGTCGGCATCAAGTGTTGTTTCCATTTATATCCTTTTCTCTTTCCTTTCTGCCACACTATCTCCTCACCTTTCTATCTCTTTCGCTCCTTTACCTAACGGTATTTAACCTACCACACACACATACACACATTCAACCCGATGAATGGACTGAAAATTTAAAATTCAAATTAAGTAACTTTTCTACACCATTCATCCATGTTGCGTTTGCGTGTTTTGAAGAAGCTTAACCACGCGGCTGGTCGTTAGTTGTTGTGGTAGAAAATTAAGGTGTTGTAGAAAATGGGGGCACGTAAAAGCGAAGAAAGCAAAAAAGTCCACAGCAACGGTATAATTTTTCCCTGCATTGTTCATAATCACGGGTACTACGAGACGAAGAACCACTTCGAAACGTGTCCTATCACGAAAATCAATCTTTACAACAAAAACAAAAACGGAAAAAACGCATGAATAGGAAGGAAGTACAAGTCGCAAAGTGTCCATCCAGTGTATGGGAAGTGTTTAAGACCAGCTTTGCTTCTTCTAATTTTCTCTCTGTTCATTGTTTTGTTGATGCGTTGAATAACGAATAAAAAAATGATCGACTTTTCTTCTTCTAAATTATTTAATAAATCACTCATCAGCCCACAAACCTTGCGAACATATAGAATAAGCTTGTTTCCTTATCCTGTTAACTGTTGCGAGAAAGTTCAACTCGTGAAGGATAGTTCGACGTGCGTTCTGTGCGGGCAATTTTTCGTGCCTTTTCCCATTCGCTTTTCTGTTGCATATTGATGCCTTACATTTCCATAAAGCAAACGGACAAAATTCCAATCTGCTTAGCACCTTTCTAGCAGCAGCAAGACAACCCACCTTCGCTATGTATTGGTTTGCGAGCCCCCCTTTCTATGCAAAGAGATCGTGTATAACAAGTTTCAAGATAAACTTTTCCTTCAGCTAAGCTACTAGCTCTCTGCCGTCGGTTGAACAGTTTGGAGCTAGTTGAGGATGATGTTTCTGTTTTTCTCTTGTTCTGTTTCTCTTATCTTATTCCATCCCTCTACACCATTACAATTCTCAACATCGGACCGCAAAACTCGATCGCCAAACTTTTGTTCGTCGTAATGTAGACGATTTCAGAGCAGCCGGTTCGGAAAGCGATTGTTGTAAAGGTGAATTTTCGTGATACCCATGCTCGAATCGGGTTGGAGCTAGGCATCTCGAAAACGCTGTCGGTGGCTCAGTTTCATGTCATCATGGAAAACAATGGAGGCTAGGCCGCCAAAAGCTTTTTGCTCTGCGATGGAGACGCCTGGTGTTTCACTTCACAGCAGCGACATGAATAACATAACCTCTACGCTAAAAAACGATGAAGGGGACGAACCGACCACCAGTGGTCTCGTCACGTTCCCCAATGCTCACACTTGATCGGGTTATCCTATTATCAAAGAATTGCTTACTCACGGTTATGTTATGTGTCCTTCGGTTTTCACTTGAGCGCGCCAACCCTGATCAGATGAGCTGACGAGAAAAGGAAGCAAAAAAAAGGACCAGAAGTGTACGGAAAACTAGTTTTGTTTGTTTGTGTGTGTGTGTGTGTGTGTGTGAGCTCCGAACAATTTTATCGGTTGCATTTTCTCCCAGCTTCAGAGAAAAGCAAAAATGATTTTATTTACCACACTTGTAAATTTAGTTTTGTTGCATTTCGCCGCATAATACTAGTGACTCGTGAATATGTCAACACACAAGTCTACATATCGTTTCACCCACCATGTATACGGTCGTATGCAAAGATACAGACAAAAGAAACTGTTTCTGACAGCTTCACATTTATTACCACGTACCATCGGCTCCATCGGCTTTTGCTTCTTCCATAGCTTTCCAAGCATTTTCCAAAAAACAAGGTGCCACAGGTCGGATGCTGTGCACAATCAGCGTTTCGAAAGCACATTCTCCAAACACCTTCCTCAAACCGCCTCGCGTGTGTATGTGTGTTGATGTTATGTGAGCAGTGTTTTTGTCTTTTGCTTTCCTGCAGAGTTAGTTAAAACTTTGCTGCCCACTGTGTTTCGAGATAGTTGACTTGCGTTTCGTTTTCCCTCCTCAATTTTCCACCGAAGCCCAACGAGATGTAAACGAGGCACCGGTAGGCATGTGGTAACCAAAAGGGGGTTGAAGATATGAATTCTCCGTACCGATTTGTGTGTGTGTGTGTGTGTCTGTATCGGATGCCCTTTTGCCTGACTTGTCGAACTCCTCGGTTACAATTCACCGGAAAACCGTAACAGAAAGCGGGCCCGGAAAGATGGCGGAGTATGGAGAAGGGTAGTCATCAGGTGCGATAAAAGTTTTTGTTTGGAGATGAAGGCTACGAAACGAAGAATGCTTTTGTCGGCAGACGAAATGGTTTGCCGGTCGTGCAGAGAACGCTTTCTGGTGACTTGGTGGAAAATATCCTTTCAGCACCAACCAGGCGACGACTGTATGTGATAAACGGGAGGTAGTGTGGGTTTGGAATTTCTTCAAATGGTGCGACGTGTGGCCTGGTGTTACGGCCTTGTATTGTTGGTTACATAATTTGCTAACTTCATCCACCTTTGCGGGACGGGCTATGGGTTCTGGACGAAGCGAAGTGATGGCACCCTGTTGCAAACAACGCAGCAAATGGGACGCAGGGTGGGTGCGTACAATTGAATAACTGTTCTACTGAGAATCATATTACTTTTTGGAATTTTAAAGAGCAATTGTTTTGTTCGTGCAGCAGTTTTTAAGAATGCGACGTAAAATTATACAGATGCTTGGCTAGGGTTTCATTGTGGACTTCATTTTGTCTTTAAAACATAAACCACGCCAAGTAGAACTGTAAACCAGCAATACCAGGCAGCAAACTTTTCTCCATCAAACCACTTGCTTCTGAAGGGTAATTAGTGGAATCCAATTAATATATGCGCTTTCGTGAGGTTGCGAAATTTATAAAGCTGAATCAAGAATGTATGTTGGGCGTGTTTTATATTTTCGTAATGCTGTTTCATTAAAGTGGCAATGTTAGAATTGTCGAAGAGAGTAATAATAATGAAACACAAAAATTGGTCTAGCTTCATCTCATGTTTCGTGCCATGGCCTCATTTTTCATTAACGTCACCACGCGCGCTACAATCGTTACTTTGGCTAGCAATATTTCCCCCATAATTGCACTAATTGATCAATCGTTTTCATGTTTCGTGTTTTTTTTTATTTTATTTTATTTTCGTTCTTCCATTTGAAGAAACCCCTGTGTGCTGTGTACAGCTCAAACTGAATTTATTATTTCCCAGAATGAGTAAAGGTTCCGTTTTCCTGCTGACGGTGTGTGAATTTGAGTCGAATCGAATATGAGTTTTCCATATTTAATATTTTCATTCACTGATTATTTTATCAAATGTTTAGAAAATATTTATTTTGTCTTACGTGCGTACAATTATCTTAAGCTTGTGATCCTTTGTATTTCTACCATTAACAAAATGGCTGCTACCGATCGTACCCCGTGGTTTGCTGTGTCACGGTTGGAACAAAAATACAAACCTCTTCCCCACCTACAAAAACAAAACCGCAAAAACACGGGAATGAAACAAACAAAAAAAAAAGGTGCACACAAGCGGGATCTGAACAATCTGTACCAAGTGATCTATTACGGTGACTCGCAGGTCGAGGTCGGCAAACCGTTTTCGATCTCGTGCATCATCAGCATCGCCAATCCGGTCGAGTGGCACAAGGACGGTGAACCGATCCGGAAGCACAGCAACATTCGCCACGGCAAGGATGAGCACAGTTACATCGAAAGTGAGATGGGCATCGCAGGTAATGGTTGGAGACCTCACATATACACTCACAACCACAATATACATGTATCATCACACCATAATACGGCTCATCGCGAACCGGATTCGCTAGTAGTGCTATGGCTAACATTTTGAGCCGAAAAAATGAAAAAAAACCGTAGGATTTAGCACAAAATAGGTTAGAAAGGGCAAGGTCACCGGTACGGTAATTTTTGTACATCGCTTGTAAATCATCATCCCACCTTCTGTGCATTTGTGCACATCCATTCTACCGAGGAAATTTCGATTGGAGGAATATATTTTCAAAATTTGTAATTTTTGTGAGGAAATTAATTAGAGAAAAAATGAAACAACTGCCACAAGGAAACTACAAACGACTAATAGAACATATCCGTTATCTCCTCGGGTGTCAACGGAACGTGTGTGTGATGGATATCGACAGTAAAAAAGCGTGAACGTTGAAAAAAAAAAACCTTTCGCCATTCCTTCCCGCGAACTCGAATCCGATCGGAAGGTTTTTTTTTTGCCAGCCGAAAGCCACTGACCGTCCATGTCTAGCTGTCAAAGCGATGGAAAACAACACAACAACAGCAACAAAATGAACGAATTTGTTGATGAGCACGTCGTAACTGACCAGGCGTCTCCATTCACACGTTCCGGAGGCAACGGCAGACACGCGCCGGGCGGTCACGGGGTACTGTTCCGGTTGTAGGGGAAAAATTTGTACACTGTTGCCACGTGGCAGTAGTTTATTTTTCGAGCTAAAATTTGAGTATCTTTGACGTGAAGCATAAAGACAGCCAACAACGGCACTTAGCGCAGGATGATACACGCGTTACACTATTTCGGGGTGAGATGATAGACACACGTGGAGTATAATATGTAAAAAAAAACACACAGGAAACGTAGATAGCATGCTAGTACATAATGGTTTATTTTTGTTTTGTCTATATCTCTCTGAAGGAGCGTTATAAATAGCCATAGGGAAATCATCTCTACAGTAGAAATTATACATTTAATTTGTTAGATGACTAGAAAAATAGTGTAGAATATATTCGTATAAATACGATCTAAACTCATCATGCTGCTTCGTCTAGCACAAAATATATACTAGGATTAGGGATAAAATCACGCGCTAGTGTATCGCCCATTGAATCGAGCTAGTGGCGCCATTTCATACCGTAGCACTGCCCGTATAAAACAAAACAAAAATCGACATCCGGATCGAATAAATTTGATCGAGCATTTCTCTCTTACATATCATCTCATCGTATCTAATGCCAACCGTGGTAGGAAATCGAGACAAAATTGAAGCATCGATCAGCGTACAACGAGCACTGCCAAAGCATCAGGGCAAGTACCAGTGTAACGCACTCTACAAAAACTACCACCAACTGTACGTCTACCGGAATGGCACGCTACTCAGCCATTCCGGTGCTCCTGTCCCAGGCTCATCAAGCTCAGGATCGTCCCGCAATGTCGAAAAGCATCACGATGAGATGCAGCTAATGCTGAGCACGGTTAAGTCCACACTGGTTGCACCACTGTCCGTGGAACATCACCACTTTACAACGGCCGTCGCTTTGGCACCTGGACCAGCAGTAGTGGACGAAGAGTTCCCCGGGGGGCCCTTGGAACGCGAACACGAACGAGACCGAGAATCGCCAAAATCTCCCGGCCATAGTTCGCACCATCATCGGCAGCAAACGGGTCCGGGACATCGACACCATACCGGAAGCTCGGGAGAGAAGAAACTAGCATCCCAGCAACAACAACAGCACGTCGCATCATCAGACAAAGATGACACGAAACGTTTCATTAGTCAAAAGACTACGGCAGAGCAGGAAAGCTCACTGTTACCGGAGGAGGTGCTTGAACAAACGGTGGAAGATTTGGAAGATTATTCTCCCCCGATGCATCCCGATAAGTCATCTCCAGTTGGACGAGGTTCCTCGTCGCCGGGCAAGCAGCCGAAGCATTCCACCACGGGCAGAGCTCAACCTCCACCACCACTGATGGAAACGCGCGAAGATGAAGATGGCGAAGATGTGCGAGAGGACACCGAAGCGCAGGACATGATTAATCTCGAGACGGTGGTTGGTGCGGAAAACATTGAGGACCTCGTTGAACCGGATACCGAAATCGTTATCGAAAGCAAGGCTATCTCACTGGAGGACGATAACATCGATCGGTTGATCCAGAACAAAAGCGACATCAACGGTATCATTCTGGTGGACAGCTTGGAAGAGGTGCCGTCGCGCAAAGCATCCAGCGAGGATAATACCGCCCTGGTGCCGCCACTACATCCAACAGTCATCGAATCTGTAATGAGAGTTGGTAATATCTCCAACAGTCATCAAGGTTTCCCGGTGGCCACTATCGACAGCACCATTGCATCGATGGCTGGTTCGACTGCAGTCACAAAAGGGGGGCTTATTATTCTCACCACAACCACCACATCCTCTACTATTGCACCGCCTCCGGGAGTGGTTGGTGGTGGGGGTGAGCAGGACGGTACAGTTCACCGTGGTCATCATCATCATCATCATGAACATCACACTACTACCACCACAACAGCAAAAGTGACAACTACTCCACCGGTACCAACCACTACTACTACGACTGCTAGCATCCCCACTACTACCACAACAGCGGCGGCAACGGCATCGGCTACACTCACTACCACTGCGGCGGCCGGTGAGGATACAAGAATTTATCTCCCAAATAACTTTGGTTTTTACTTTGGGGTTCGACAAAGGAACCATTTTGTTTTGGGCTATTGTTTTATGTTTCTACAAAACAGCAATTGGAAACAGATTGAAAAATTTCTTCCACTAAAATGGTTCTCGTTAATGAAAGTAATAGCAAGAGTTTTTTTTTTTTTTGTTAA
Organism: Anopheles maculipalpis; assembly: GCF_943734695.1. NCBI lineage: Eukaryota > Metazoa > Arthropoda > Insecta > Diptera > Culicidae > Anopheles > Anopheles maculipalpis. The sequence goes on along the minus strand of NC_064872.1, from coordinate 19,854,734 downwards.
TTTGTTGTTGTTTTCGGTACGTTAGCTATAATAGTGCGTGCTAGAGGAAGGAACAATGCCAACAAGTTCTTTTACTTTTTCCTGCGCTGTGTAATTGCCTCCTTGCCTTTTAATTTATTTTTACATTTCTTTCGTCTGTTCCACATTTTGTCTATTCCGATAGCGGGAAAGTGGTAGAAAATGAAGGGGACGGCACGAAAGAAAGGAAGGATAGATACACAGTTTTGATGGAGAAATTCGTGATACCCTTAGCAAAAATTTGCTTGTGCCAAAATTTGCTCGTTACTGTTCATTCGATCGGACTTTTAGCAAGCGATGTTTAGTTAAGCAATAAAAAAAATGTTATTGATTTATTTGACATGCTAGTTACCTTTCCATCCCTTCGAACACACACACACACACTGCATGTGTATTGGTGGTGTCAAAGCATCCAACATTCCAGAGTTCATACTTTTTTATTTATTTTATTTTTTATTTGTTAAGTTGATTAAAATCAACTGTTTGAAATACTTCTCAATAGCTTTAGCTCTCCCGACCCGTGTGCGTTTAATGGTGATGATGATGTTCCTGGCAAGAAGCCTTCTTCCCGTTTTCCTAAGTTTTTGTTTCGCTTGGAATGATGTTTGAAGGCATTTTGTTGGGTCCTTTGTTGTTTGTTATGTTCATCAAATAGCAGTATTCGTTCCCTACCCTCGAAAACCTCCCTTTTCTAACCGTTGAAGGGCTACTCACTCACACAATCACTTCCACAGACGGGATGATTCATATTCATTCAATGGTTCATTCTTAATGTGGCTTAAAGATATGAACCCCTCCTTTGCTGTGTGGTAGTGTACATAACGAGCTGGAAACGAGGTTAATTTGTATTCATTGCAAGCAAAGCCTAATTTGTATTTTTACTTTTTGTCTTTCTGTTCTACAAATAGACTTTTTCACCGTTTCCTTTTTTTGTTATTGCTGCGCTCCGAATCATTTCATTAAAATCTTTCAAATGCGGCTGAAAAGAAATGCACAAATCTCTCTTTTCAAACGACTGAATCCTCGAATCACGGCGCTCTAAAAGTGTGATCTTTATTCGGCGTAATTTGTTTTAATTACGGTTCTGTTATTTACTTTCGGTTTACGTTTCTTTTGCACAATGAAATGTGAAAGTTGTCATTTTTTTTATTCGTTTTCCTACTCTGCATAATCGTCTTGTTTGTTTAAGCTTTTCATATTGTTTTCGTTTAAATTAATATGATTAATGTTAGTTCTGCAGGTTTATGAAAACTGTTTATATGTTTATCATAATTTCTTTAATATTTATTTGATGTTTTTATATTTATTTACTTATTTTATTCTGCTAGAACGGCTTTCAAATCTTCCAAACGCTGAGGCTAAATTACTCCCAAAACTTTATTTTTCCTTTTATAGTTTTCATTGTTTAAAAATACCAGTTTGAATTGTCTTTGATGTTTAATGTTTCCCAATTAATCATAAAGTTTCGTTTTTGCTGCATTGAAATTTAAATAATTAATGTATTTTAAGAATTTATAAGAATCCTTTTAGCATTTCCTTTTTAATTTCCCTACGGTAATATGAAATGATTTCCTTTAAACAATTCAGATAATTCTTGTACTCCAAGCTAAGTTGCTGCTTCCGTATTTCGCACAACAAACCCTGCTAAATGTGTGAACCGATTCAAATTGTATTCAGGCTAGTTTATAACGTATGCGTTTAGTTTGTTTATTTAGAATTAACTGACAGCAAATAAACTTGTATTTACTTTTTTCTCATGTTTGTTTAATTTTTGGTTGAGAAAATAGAAGGAAAAAAACATCAATATTTATATTTCCCTTTTATTTTATTTATTTTAATCTCTTTTGTTTTGATCCCACAAAACTCCCTTGCTCGTGGATGCGTTTGCCCGTAACGCTTCTTTACGCTAATCTTTAATTTAGTTAATATTTTATAACGCAATTTTGCCCATAGCCCGGGTGTTCGCAAAACAGCCAAACAGTCTCTCGATGCGCGGCAAGTCTAAGGACACCGAACGAAAGTCTACCAGCCACACGGCTTTCAGGCTCAGCAGCGCACACACACATTCATCAGGTTCCGGAAAATGACAATTTTCCGGCCCGTGAATCAATTTGTGTGTTCATTAGCATACAGCACTATACGGAAAGATACACACCCGTGTCCCGTGCTTTGCACGTGTGAGGCCGGTGGAGTTTTCCTTGAGGCCAGGATACACAACACCCACCACAAGTCCTGATTGCAACGCAAAGCTATACGTGCTTTGCGCGCGTTCGCTTATTTGTTGTCACGGTGCTCTGAGTGTGGCTACATCCCCTCACTGCTGCTGCTGGGTATTTCCTATGTCCTGACTTAAATTCAACTCCGCTTTTCACAAAATCGGGCTTGGGGGAGTATAACGCGCGCGCCTGGGAAAAGTGTCAGCACACGAAACACACACGCATTCATCCTGCGGCTCTGTACCACCTGTGTGTCTTTACCTCGCGCGCCCCTATATACCTGTTGAACATCGAACGCCTGCAAAATCAATGCACTTGCCTTCCTTTTTTTCGCGAAAGCTGCGTTGTTGTGCTTCGGTCGGTCGCACGGGCCGCGTGAAACATTAGCATAATTAGGTCAGCACACGCGCGCACTCCCTGGAACACGCTACACAAGCACGGCACGGTCGCAAACGTATGGCTAGGGGTGTGTTGATGGGTGTTTCGCCTACCTACGGAGGTTGAAGTGAGCCACCAAGAACTTTCTGCCAAGAGGTTCATAATTATTGGAGAACTCGAGAACCTTCGAGCCTGAGCACTCCATTTTTAGTCACAACACGCGTCTTCCGGTCGTTGCAAAAATGAACCCCAGGCTCAAAGCGACGACAGTATGAAGGGCGAATGCACGCACTTTAAAGGTGCCTTTTAAACTAACCGTTTAAGAAAAGCAGGGAAACACTCCTAGCGTGTCGTTTGGTCACAACTTGCGCTCGCTCGCTCGTTTTAACTGGTGGTGCGATATGCTCGTCTAAAATGCTCACATTAGGTCCTTTCCGGCGAATTAATTAAGCCTTAGCAGTCCAGCGGTGTTGCGCTTTCGGACGCCCATCACACCAACATGGCACAACAGGGCGTGCCAAAGTGATCGATGAAGTGGAAAAGCGTGATCGTTTATGAATATGCACTACTGTTGAAAATGATTTTCTGTTTTATAATGTGTTCTTTTAAGCAACGAACACATCGGTAACGGGTTTCACCGTTCTGTGGTGTGATTTTTAACGCTACAATGTCTCGCACTGAAACAGTCTCATAGAAATATTATTCCGAATGTGCGAAAAACAACCTCCGAATGAGTCGAGGTTAGACAGAATAGCAACCAAAAAATGAAATATTTAGCTTCGACACCGTTTGACGCGTTGTGTTTTACTGCTTGGACCTTCTCTCCGAAAAAAAACTTTGAAATTAAAGAATTTGCACGTTGTGAAGGTCAGCTAGAACCTCCCCATCTACCCCTTTACGGCTAGATGTGGGTGTTACAAAAGGCAGCACTAGTTAGAAAACAAAACTCCCCAGCGCTGTTCGAATAATGTGCATCATGCGGAACATAAACGGCTGCGGTATGCCGATCTTCACCCACGCGAACTCCTCACAAACAAACACACAGAAACGTATACGTAACCTTACCGATAAATAGCATCGAGTTGGACGAAACAAATTTTTCACTTTTACATCGCGTACCGAACCGCAACATCTGGCAGAATTCGGGAAGGTCAGCAGCACTATGCGTGCCTGTTTTGTACCGTAAGTCAGGCGTAGGACGAACAGTGGTACTGTTTGGTTTTACTTTGATGTTTGAAACTGAAGAAGAAATAAGGAGGCAGCGGAATTGTAGGTAGGAGGGCCATGAGTGGGCAAGAAACACGATCTTTTTGCCTCCTATGATCTTCTATTGCTGCTTGGGATTGGTCAAAAAGATTTCTTTAGGAGAATACCTTCAAGGTTCTTCTTTTTGGCTCAACGGTCTGCTTGGTCTTGTGGGTCATCGAATGCTTTGCGAGACTTATTGATACAATGTAGTTGGATAATCAGTTCTTACAACGGGGAAAGGTTGTTGGTATCGAATCGAAGACGTCAATATCTAAGAAAAACTAGAGAGAGGGAAAAAATGCTATATAATAACTACAAAAATGCTTCGAAATTCCTTAACTTTTCTCTTCTTTTGCCGTTAAAACCCGAAACAATATTCTTCTTCTTGGCTTAACGACCTGTTTTGGCCATTAAATGGATTAGGAAACTTATTGATCATGACATAGCCAGTCCTCACTACGCGGTAACGGCCTGCATTGGATTTGAACCCCGGTCCTGCCGTTTGAAGACCAGCACTGCTGTCGCCTTCACCAACGAGCCGTCCCTAGTAAGACATAGATTACTACATTTAAAAGAGCTGCTTTGTCACAATGTTGGCATGAATTTAGGCTCGTTCATAACCTTGCCATGAAGATCAAAACTGATAAACAACAATAAATCGGTTAGTTTAGTATTAATACTACTGTATTGCATAAGTTAAGGCGACAGACGTATTAGAGTTTACAATTTATACTACGAAATAAACATGATGGCTTCAGGCTGTTTTTGTTTTGTTTGTGTTGTATCTGAAATGTTGCTAGTTTTTTGCACAAAACTTAAAGCCTTAACCAGATACCGTTTAGATTTTTAACCGAGCAAAAGATACCGAGCCGATGCTTAAATATTTTATAACAACCGGCTAAAAAAGTGGCTTAAATTTGGAATAGGGCTCGGTGGCAGAAGCAATGGCGGTGCTGTGTGAAATACGATCGAATATTACAGGTGGACTAACAATTCAACCTGCGATGAAGAACGCCACCTCACGAGAATATAGTGTCAGCGAAAAAGAAGAAGATGGTTAAACAATTAAGTGTACTAACGGCCATTAAAGGCCCCAAGAGCCTAACTGATGCGCTGCCAACACTCTAAACCCTACTGACTAGTTTGGAAATAAAAATCACGTTGAATATAGAATACATTAAGGCCCTTTAATTGCAAAAAAATCTAGGCATTTGACATCGAAACTTATTTTACGTGGAGCGTTAAAATGTCGTTTTTAATTGATCTTGTTATCAATCTTTTTGTTTGATCGCTTTTAACAACCGCTGCTCGTAAAGGGTGTGCAATTAAAAGCACACCCTTGAACGACACCAAACGATGCCGATACAACGCATCGCGCTACACCAATAGGGGCACACAGGGGAAACGCAACAGTATCATCACAGCGTAACCGATATCCGCTTTTAATTGTTTGATTTGTAAAGTTACACTCACCCCTTCTAATCGATGGGACAACGGGGGAATGGGAGAGATGGAGGAGGGGGGGGGGGGTGGGAGGAGGAGGGAAACACACACACCCACGTCCAGCGGTGAAACATTGCTGAAATGTCCTCGAGATACAGTGTAAACTTGTCACCTTTGCCAAACGTCCAGCCGTACCGTGGACTGCACTATCGGAAACGAGCAGCGCGTTGTCCGATGATAGAATGCAAATATTTACCATTTTTGCCTCTATTCCGGATACGTTGTGTTTGTGTATTCTCCCCAGATAGAAGGTGAGGTTGTTACTACCTCGTTTCTATGTAATAGTACTAGGGAATTTAACAAACTGCATTTTTTTTTTGTCGTTTTTATTGGACGTTTATTGCATGTCCATTTTCTCGTTCTCATGTATTCTTTTTAACTTTGGAGCCTTAAATTGTGTGGTTGGGTTTCAATTTCCTTACAAACGCAATGTATCGCGCCAAATTGGCCAATATTAAATAATGTACCTCATCGCAAGGTAATCCCGTTTGGTACCCGAGAGGCTCACACATCTACGCCGTTTGGTTGTTAACTCCAAAAAAAAAAAAAAAAAATCGGCAAAGGGAAATGTGCGTTATGAGATTATAAAAGTTGCTCCCTGCACCATAAAAATCTCACCTTTTGGTTTCGTTTTTGCTGCGAAGGAAGGTGTACAGACTAATGCTGGGAGCGGAGGCCCTTGCAATAGCCGGAACGTACACAGCGCCACTAACATCAGGTTTAACCTGTGCAGTATCTTCCCAAATGGTGCTTTGCCAGCACACACACAGTTCGCAGTGATCCCTCGGTTTTTTAGTGCCGATGAAAATCAAGCCAAAATTCAGTAGCATCCCTCGCTCACGCCCCTTTCTCCATCCCTTGCTAGCGAGTGTAAACAACGGCAAATTAAATATTTATTAATTTTATAAATATCAGACACACAGCCCCACAGTGAGGAGGCAGCACACACTCGTTTCATCTCACACAACCGGCGCACCATCCGGGCGTTTCAGATTACCCCAGTGTTTTGGGTTGCGTGGTGGTGCGTGGAGTCAGGGAGAAGGGATTGAATAGATAGAACGCGTTCGGCATCTTTCGACGCGCGGCGCATGAAATTAAAAGCCAGATGACTGCGGTTTTCATTAAATAATCATGGCATTTCTGGTTTTTCACCAGCCACCTCACCCAACGGATCGGGTTTTGTCCACCATCCAGAGCAGTAGTAGTAGGTAGGTAGGTTGATGGACCGGAAGATGCTAGCTCTGTGGTTGTTGTGTGGAACAACAACCCGTGTATAGCTGTGCTGCGTGGTATGCCTCTTGTGTCCCACCTTTCTCTATCTCACTGTGAAGATCTCGGGCGTTAGAGGAGATGTTTATAGTGGATGTTAGCAGTGTACTAAACTAACGTTATGGGAAGGGAAGGAGAGCGTGTGTGTGATTTTTTTTACTGTCCACTGAGAGCTCTACACCAGTTGGAATGATGCCCGCCAGTTGGTAGTTCGCCTAGTGAGGAGGGAGGACAGGTTAACTCATCCAAGAACGGTCGGGATCGAGTCATATAACGAAGATGGAATGGAACAGGTGCGCGCTTCGTTTGCTTTACCATCTCCAAATATATCCCTTCACACTCTTCCTCCCACTCCACCCTTCTTACACCATTCAATCAAACTGGGGAGTTGGTTCCAACATCCAAGAAGTAGACGCACGGCCGAGAGAAAACCTTTTACACTCATCCCTCGCTTGCTGGGGGTCCGCGATGGTTTTTGGCATGCGACACCGGCTGCGTTTTCTTCCATTATAGACCCCCCTTTCCAAGCTACAAGCCTTCCCCCTTAATCCTATCCCTTGTCATCCCAAACGTCGGTTGCGTACAAAATTGTGACGACTCAATTCGGTGTGCAAGAATCTCTTCTGGCCCTGTACCGATATTATTATCTTGCCGTTCTTGGTTGATCTCTTTAAAGTATGGGAAAGGAAGGTAAATGAGGCGGAAAATCTCCCCACAAAGGGGAGATTTGGAGTAGTATCGTGTTATGTATGTGTGTGTGTATCTAGATAGCTAGAGTTAGAATGTTTGCTCGCTCGATTTAATCAGTTGAAGTTTAATGATAATCAATAAATTATTTTTGCAAGCGTCCCTTATATACTTTAGCTTTAAGTGTCGTGCCTCGTTAGAGGCTATCGAATACAATTAGTTTATCCTGGAATTTACAAATTGTTATTCGATGTTTGCTAAGGTTTTTCTTTTTCCTATTTTCTTTTCTTCTATGATGTATCGACATTTATACCAGCAGCTTTGCTTTCGTTTTATATTTCTATTATCATTTTTTATTTTCAAAACTTGTCTTTTTTTCTTATCTTTTCATCACACTTCTTTACCAATAGTTCTCGATCGCAGTTTTGCTACCTGAACTCGTTTCTTCTCTTGTTGCGCTTCTACTTTTCCTGCTTCCTTTTTGAACTTCCATTTTTTCCCTTCTTTTTTCATTCACTTTAACAACTTTTCTCTACTTATCGCGTTACTTACCCTTGTGTAGCACCCCACAAGTCTTACTTTACTCTGTGATACGCTTTCCTTTCCTTCGTGCGCTCGCGAGCGGCACGGCGAAACCTTTAACTGCTTGTCCGTTTATCAAACTAGCGCAACTCGTTATTGATTATGCAATGGCTAATAACTTTCATTTTATCCTTCCGTCCCGTTTTCTCTTCTCCTTTCTCTCTTTTACAGATGTTCTGCTGCCTAACTACGACCAACCTAGCACTAGTTCAAAAATATTCGATATAGGAAAATCATTAACGCTCGGTTGTAACATTACACAGGAAGGAAATTTTGATTTAAGTTGGTAAGTTTTCTATCCACTTTTTTACTACGTTCTTGTGTATGTGTATGTGTGTGAGAGTAGAACAATTCATTTACATTTTTCAAGTGTCGTTTTTTTAAATCCATTAAACTGATCAAAATCTCCGTTCATGGTTCCGTTCACGAAAGGAAATCCTCTTCTTGTCGAGCGCAAAGCGAAGGATATTTTATTCTCCCTTTTAGCTGCGGTACAGTTTTCCAGCGAATTTTCCATCATTTGTTTTTTTATAGCTCGATGCCGAAAGTGCTGGTTTTATTATCGATCGGTGTAAAAATAATCAAACTGTTTTTATGTGTGTTTTTTTTCACTTTCTTTTCTTTCACCTTTACCATTGCGAGACGATTAATTCACAATGTTGACGAATCATTTATGAAACAATAATCCTTTTACCGTGAACTCTCTGATAGGAAGGAGTTTATTTTTGAAAACTACTTATCCTACCCTGCTATTTTGACACTGTCATAATCCCGTGTGTTATAGCTGGGTAGTCCCTTCGTTTTGGATGCCATCGGGATTTTCCTGTTGTTAAAGAGAGTAGAAACCTTTACCATTAATATTTATCACAAGCCATCCTTGCGTGTATTTTAAAAAAAGGAGAAAAAAGCTCGAATACCGAGAACAGTCCTCCGTTCTCACTGTCCTTTTTCACTGGTGGATGGTGTGTTACCACCCTCATTTGTCGTTTTTTTTCTGTCTTTCCATTCTGTTCTTCATCCTGTGCCATTCATTTCGTTTTGTCAAATTATCGATTTTCCGAGTTTCGGAAAGGATACACTCTCGGTCGGTTACGATGCTGATGAAAAAAAATGGATGATTCCTTCACAAATCTGCGCCCATGAACAGAAAGACGGTGACCTTGCTTGCGTTTCACGATTGTTGTTGCTATTTGTACAGTAATTTTTGCAGTAGGTACTCAAAATGTCTTAATCTGTTAAGATTTTAAAGTTTGATGAAACTTAATTGTTAACTTGAATTTAATTTCTGGTGTTTAGAATTTACGACTAAGCCATAATAAATTAATTCCTTGTATTTGTAATTACAATTTAGTACCAAGTACTGGGCGCCTCCACCGTAAAGCTCACTGTGAAGTAAATAAATATTTTAAAAAATAAATATTTTAATCCCAAGCTGCGCACTATTCACAACATGTGAACGCTTGTGATGTACACAATGTGCCGTATCATGCATAATATTTTCTGCATAAATTCTGCTTATTTCTCCATCATACAAAGCAACCAAACCTGCTCCAACTGAAAACACCAAAAAACAATACTCTGCAAAATAAACATCTCATTAACACTCCACTGCACAGTACAACAAAGAAAAGAAAAAGCAAATTGCGCTTACGTCAGCAATATGATAGGAAGAAAACCCGAAGTGAAGAAAACGGCATCGAGAGGATGCGAGGAGGAGCATCCGAGAAAACCGTACCGCTTAAAGGATGAATGATTTTTCTTCGCACGAATGGCTTCTGACATTATGTGCTGTGTGTGTGTGTATATATAACATGGACCCAGAGGACTCCCAAAACGGTTGTAAGAACAACTTTTGACCTAAATACTGCCGCTACACACCATCAGGCAGCGTGCTAGAGAAATGGGGAAATACGAGACACACGATGACGCATTATTCTGAGTGTGGCTCGTTTCGCGCTCATTCTCGGGTTATGCTTTTAGGACACGCGTTTCGTTTGCGACGGCTTTCGTGCTTATAATTGTTCGTTTGGACGAATGGCACTCTTATTGTTGTAGAGGGTGGTAAAGCAAAACTCGTTCAATTTATTCCGTAGGGCGGGCACAAAATTGACAAAACTTGCCACTTGTGTTGGGATCTTTCTTTGGTGCTAATTCAGATCCGAAATAAGAACATCAGTACGAAGTACTTCCTTTGCAACTTTCCAAAGGCACCCAGCGCTGACGCACTTGTGTAACTTTTAACGCAATCGAAAGGCGAAAAAAAATGATCAACCAGATAAACAAGGCTGGATTGACGTAAAGAGACCCTCACTTCAAGAATCAGTTGAGCTTTGCGTTTCAAATTCTCCATCGAATTGTGGTGTCTTTATCTCACCATGTCGTTTTTGAGTGGAGTAAGCTAATGCGTACTTGTTTCTTCTCTTTTTTAGGGCAAAAGACGGTAAGAATGTAAGTGAGGTCGAATCGCTTAAAGATCGCTACAAGGTACTGCCGGCGGAGCGAAAGTTCGTCATCAGTCGGGCATTGGAAACCGATGCCGGACAGTACACGTGTAGCGTACCACAATTGGGTGTATCTAAAAATTTTAACGTAGTTGGTGAGTATGTTCTTACATTTGAAATCCATTTGTCCCTTGATTTAATCATTTGCCTTTGTCCTCCTTTCAGCTAATGTTGTTGTTAAATTTGAAAGCACAGAAATAGGCAAAACAAACATAGTGGAAGGAGAACGGTTGACGCTTCACTGTATAGCTTTCGGAACGGATCCTAAAATTACTTGGATAGTTGGTGAGTATAATTGATTTAAGCTCTTAGTATACTAGTCGAAGCAGTACGATAAATGTGAACCCAACCAGGGCTGCATTGGGAATGAAAAGTGTAATCAGCGTTTAACATTGGAGCGCTGGTGTTCACAATGAGTAACAGTCAACCAGCAGCTCGTACCTTATTGGAATGAAAATATTGCTCCGTCTCGCAAGCAACGAGTGGGATGCTCGCATTTAAAAAAAAATATCCAGAGAACCCCGTTCTTTTAGTTTCACCTTGAAAGCCATGATATTGTCGCTATTTTTATGCTGGAGAAAATCGACCAAAAACAAAAGCAGAACTACGAAAGGTGCTTCGGCATTCCCTTTTTCTCTATGCGTCCACGCGAGAACAATATTATGGACGGTGTGTGAGCCAAGCAAGCACACCGTTTTTTTTTTTTTTTTTTTTGCTGAATTTAAACGTATATGCTCTCTGGACTCATTCATTTTGGTTGTCGTTGTTGTGGTAAATGGTACTGAAGAAAGCGTCCTCATCGCGTTCTTTGGCAACAATATCGGTCAGAATATCGGTGCAAAGTGAGAGGCAAGCAAAGGATTTGAGAGTTGGAACAACAGTACGAAAATATCCCGACGGGTCTATTAATAGCTGCGACGAACAATATATATCTGCTGCCCCAGCTCATAAGTATTATCAGCTTAATTTAAAATTTATTTTTAATACCCCATTCGCTCGTTCGTGTGAGTACGGAGTACGGACCCCATTCGCTCGTGTGAGTACGGACGATGTCATTATCGTGTATGTATGTAGAGCTTCATTTTGGTTCTTTTTTAAATTCTTTCTGTGTTCCACATTTGCATAGTCTACATTCGGGCGGTTTCGGGCAGCTGTGACAAAGCATCTGTCTCCTGTCCTTGAATGATTCCGTGTTGTGTTCCTCAAATAAAATGGGATTTTAAGTGCATTAAGTGCTCCGGAGATCGGGACCAAATAACGATCTGTTTCGAAAGGTTTTTTTTTTCGATTAAAAAAACGCCCAGACATGTTTTCGACACATAAAATTTTTAATGTATTGATTTATTTTCGCTCAAAAATAATGATCCCGTACAGCGCTTCCTCGATCATCAAGCGGACAGAATCGATGGCCATTAATCAATTGAGTAAACAAACAACATTTGTTACGACTGTGTTTAGGTCTTGTTCATCGTGTATGTAGGTCTGTCACTCGGAGACTTAAGATGATTGACGTGAGCACCCATATACATACACAATGCCAACCGACAGTTGCTCGCTTTAAACCACAGCAATCAATTGAATGTTATGTTTTTTTATAAACTATTCTGCTTGGGCCTATAGGTCACATTAGATTTGCGTTTGAAGCTTCCCTGTCTTGTCTACTATTTTTTAACACAACTAGGTGGCAAAATTTATCAACCACACAAAATCCTAACCAGAATGCAATGTTGTTTATGCGTTTAAACGTTAATTTTAACTACATCCCAAGTAAACTCCCTGCAACAATACAAAACAGACCAACGACCTAAAAGCATGGATGTAAACAATGCCTACATGTACGTACAAAGCCGTACGTCGCTTTTAAAATAAATATTTATTATAAACCTGTCTCGTGGTTTGTGTAGCCCGTGTTGACACGTTGAATCGTTTCGCAATATCAGCTCAATTGTTTTGCTATGGAATTTCGATTCGCTACTCTATTTATATCTTTTGGGGCATAGTTTCAGGGGCGCAACAATTGTTACAGGAGCAGGAAAAAAATTAGCGTAATGCTAGCGTATATCAATCTTACGCTCCCTCCGGAGCATTCGTTCGTGTGTTGTAACGTCGCGAAGTTGCGCTAAAATGAGTGTCAAGGGAAGGAAGCATTTTTCTTGCGTGATTTAAGACTGCCCCGACAGCACTTCTCCAAGCACGGTAGCACGCAATCTTTTCGGCATAAATTAAATGCTTTTTTAAGTGTGAGAGAGAGAGAGCGCTCTTTTCGATGTTTGGCGTTGAAAAGCAGTGAACTACCAGCGGTAGGGCTTAGAATAATCGCAGCAAGCATATTCTGACCTTCCTGCAGAAGAAGTGTCTGGTCTGGTTTTGTTGGTGTTGTTTTTACGTTAAGATATCTTTTCCTTCATGACGCTTCTTTTAAACCGGTGCGAGTCTGCTGCTGTAAATAGCAGTGCTGCTTATCCTTCACTGCCAGGTGTGTATGTTTTTGGAGTGTTTTGTAAACGCGAAGCAACGATGCTGCTGTGCCTGGTAGTGAGGGAAAACATTACACTAAACCTAAGGCTTCGATGTTGTTCCCATTCCCCAAAATATCAACTCGCCCAGTACAATTGTTTCCGCGAGGGGTAAGAGCAAATCGATCGCCCTATACGCTATTCCATTGCCTTCGGCCAATCGTCTCTGAACACTTTTTTCGTGTCCTTCTACTCAACCGACAAAGACGGCAGTCTCGTTATATTGCTGGAAACACTTCAGTATACTTCTTTGTTGTATCGAACGAGAGCATTTTTCAACCCACGCACCAGTTGACTATACAGCACATACTTTCATACATCATACTCCTCCGATGAAAGGTCAAAACTGAAAATGTTAGTATATTTTTTTTTATCGGACACTTAATGTGGCTATTTCCTACGTTTCCATGAGCATAGTCCAGTGTGCCTAATTTCAACATTAATTTGCAACCACATTTATGTAGTGCAGATTGCCTAAGAAATGGCGCAAATATTTCATACTTGAATTTTTATTTTATTAAGCGAATTTGAAGATTTTTGAATCAGAATTTTCAATTATTATAACTTACAAGAAGTAAGTAGTTATTCGTGGTAAATTTTAAAGCAAAATAATTAATATAATAATGCTAAGATTATCATCCCAATATTTAACATCCCCTGTGTACCCACAGTGTCCATACTCGTACGAGGATATGCGAAAGGCAGTAGGCAGTGAACGAACTTTCCGTTTGTCTCCCTCTCCTTCTCTTTCTTCCACACGCACCTCCACCTTCAACTTCTAACGCCTTCCTACAAGCCTAAAGGCTCTAATGGACTTTTGTTTCTCTTTCCGGTCGCTGTCCCTCGGCCGTCGTGGCCTTGCGTGGCCGTCGTGGCGAACGGCGGCGTCGAAAGCCATCGAGAAGCAGCACAAAAGTGTTGCACTCTCGTCGTAGTGACTCGCGAGTAAATCGCTCGGCCCCTTGGGGCGCTTGCCTAGGGCACACTTCTTCGCTGTCCGTGTCACACTCGGCTCGGCTAGCGCGTGTGATTCCGGCATTACGTGACTAGCAGCTAGACAAGTGTGCAATCTTTCCATTATGCCTCTGCCGGCACGCCAACCCCAATCTCGAATGGTGGGAATGGTGGGGCCGTTTTGAGGTGCGTCTCTTCGCTTGTTGTTGTTGAGGATGAAACATATTACGAACGAAATTCTAGAATCACATTCAACCGTTCAGTTCCGTTCTCTGTTGCCAATCTGAATGAGAAATGGAGTTATGTATATTTAATCTTTTGCTGTTTCAGTGTTACAAAGTTTGATGGTTTTAAGACTAATTGCTAATTAGTTGTTTCCATTTTTATTCAACTATATGCATTTCGAGATACTCTGAAACAATTGTGCGAGATTGCTCTGTAACAATTGTGTTATTTATCTGGGCAAAGTTGCTTGAATGGTGCGAGTTACAGTTGGTCGTATAATTCGATTCCCATACTGCTCAAGTCAAACGGACACTTAGAAACCTAACTGTGACTCCTGTTCTAAATTTTTAACTTATTTCGTGACGTTTTTCTATTCGAAGAAATGCCCTTCACAATAAAAACTAAACCAATTTTCAAATAAATAACATCCTCTTATTATCTCATTGTCAGGCAACACTACTTACAACGCGTCGACAGATCACATCGTGCTGGAGGAGGACGAAAGGGGCATCGAGAACGCGAAGCTTATCATCGAGAGCATAACGCTAGGCGACTATGCCGACTACACCTGCGAGGCACGAAATAATGCCACCGATTTTACGGGCAAACCGGCACAGGTTATGATTACCGTTAGAATTAGAGGTAAGCTAGCGTGTGACACTCCCCAAAAAAACTCCGCCAAAAACGCCGCCCCATACTAATGCGTGTTTCGGTTTGTAATTTTAGGAAAATATGCGGCACTTTACGTTTTCCTGGGTATTATTGTGGAAGTTGTTTTACTGTGTGCGATTATTTTAATATGCGAAAAAAGACGTAACAAGACAGAGATCGAGGAAAGTGATACCGACCAGAGTCCCGACCAGTAAGTACATTCGCTTCTATTTTTTTTTCTTCTATTTTTCCACACGGTTTGCGTTTCTTTTTTAAAGGAGTCCCCATACGCCTGTTTGCAAATTGTGTTTTGGGCTTCGATCAAACGTTTCATTCAGTCATACCGTTCGACACTTAAACCTAGATAGATGAGTGTGGACAGTGTAGATCTGGTTGAAATGATTGGTTGGTCGCTTTTGTTTCGTATTCTGTTTATTTTGTTCCAATTGTGTGTGCTCTCTCCCACTGTATTCGTTGGCTTAGGAAGTCGCTTTAGTCTCTTATTATGTGATAATTTTTACTGTTGAATCATATACGCATTTTGTTGTGTCGTGTAGCTAAATAATGTTCAAATGTGGTAGTATAATCATCGTTTAGTATAAGCACATCACAATCACAGTCCACCACCATATCACCCACACGTCACTCCCTCATGGATGTGGAGATATCCGCATAACAGCATATTCGTACTTAATTAACCGAGAATCCAATCGTGTATTTTAGATACAAAATGCTTTTAGAAATGAAAAACATACACATAGACAAAAAAATGAGGAAAGCTTTAAGGGAAGAGTATATTGTGGTTGAAGGCTTCTGATAATAGGTTATGAAATCTAATCCCATTCGTATAAACCAATTAATCCTGATTGTGTGATAACCACTGACTAATTTCGTTTTCAACCTATAAACGTATGTTTGTTGTGTGTCCTAACGCGATCGATCTGCACAATCGTTTCCCTGGTACAACTAACAAACTAATCAAACCCCAGTGTACGCTATACATATCCCACCTTACTCCCCAAAATGCTATATAAAGCCTCTGCTGCAAACAAAATTTAAAAAAAAGCAAACCGTTTTAATATTTTTCTTTTTTTCGCAATACTTTTGCCGTCTTTTGATGTTGTCCCCTCCCCGTACACTTCCCAAATGTAACGATTTTTGCCTAACCGATGCAATACCTCTTCTTTTTTTCTTCTTTCTTTCTCTCTCTTCTATTTTTTCCGCTTTCCGCAGAAACAAGAACGGCTACCACGGTAATGAATCCGAGCTACGCCAAAGAAAGTAAAAGCCAAGTAAAGTCATGAATGGTAGCCTGCGTGTGTGTGTGTGTGTGGGCGCGCGCGCGTGTACAATTCGCGCATTTGAAGCCTTTTTTTCTTTTTATCGTAAACTTTGTAAAAACTTAAACAAAACGCTCCTCGAAAATCGTCCGGATGGATATTTTGGGTGGTGTTTTTCTGCTTCCTTTTGAACGTCGGTGTACATTAACATTGTTTCTTTCTTTAAAAAAAATCTTATCGCGCGTGATAATTATATAGCAACATAAGTGAAATACGATTAACCTGTGTTCAACATAGGAACACACACACACACACACACGACCATTCGCCGCCGAACATCAGCAACTGCAGCAGTTTCACTTTTTTCACCTTTTTTCCCCCAAAGCGTACACCAAGTGGTTAGATTTTGTACAGGGCTACCAGATTACTTACTTAACTACACGCTTGGCAATACTGAGCTGTTGTCGTGCGCACGCTCGCGAACCTTTTCCACCTTATTGTGCACATAAGCGTTTCAGATTATTTCCAACAAGCCAGCTATTCTAACCATCCTCTCTTTATTTGGAGTCATCGCGTCTAGCTAGTCGTTTCTTGCTATTTTTTATTTCTTCTCTTGAACATTGCAACTAGCCAGGAAGAGAGACATTAGAGAACAGAATTAGCAATTATGTCACCCCAAACGGCCCAAAAAAAAGGAAAACGTTCGTTCCTCCGGATGAAGAGTTAGGCGGTATATCATGATGAAGAAAATAATATTATAGTTTGTAGACATTTCTTTGTTTTCCTCTCCCTTTTTTCCTTGCGTTTTTTGTTGTTTTCATCCGTTTATCAATAACTTCATTTAGAGAAAGCATATATTAGACGCGCAGCGAATAGTAGTTAGCCTTATCGACCATACGACCATGTGCAGATTGTTGCCGATACCGACCCTGTTGTTGAAATTTGTTAGTAATGTCAGTATTTAAAAAAACGGAAAGCGCGAAACAAGGAGAAAAACTACATAGAGAAGCAAATAAAAAAAATAATGCGGAGGGTATGATCAAAAACGCACCGAGCTGTATTTAGTAATGATTAGAATCTCAATAAAAAAAACACATGTTTTCTTCTAACAGTATCTACGGAGTGAATTGAATTTTGTTTTTCGAGTATGAAATTAATTTTACACCCACGAAACAAATTTTAGAGTGTACAACTAACGGCAAATAGTTCTTCTTCTTGGCTTAACGACCTCTAAGGTCATGCCGGCCATCGAAATGGCTTTCTAGACTGCCGATACCACGTAGTTGGTTGGTCAATCCTCACTACGGGCAGATAGTACAATCGTAAATAGTTAGAATTTCCAATTTCATTATGATGGATGATACTATCGAGTAGAGGAAGACCCATTTTCATGCTTTGAATGCCATGTTCACTAAAAATGTTGTACGATTTCTTTAGCTAAATCTGCACCCCAATGGCAAAGCCTAACATAAGTAACATTTTGGCGATTATGTTGTAGTGTTCGTGTATGGTATTATTATTTACAGTATGGCGCCAACACCAACACTCTTAATGGAAAGAAATATACTTCATACATCAACGGTTGCACATACTTTCACCATACCTATTACTGGAGCTATACTAGGTCGAAACACAAGCGTCTGCATGTATTACACAATATTCAATGTCAGATAAAGAATATAATTGGACTTGTAAATGAATTATATTCTTTTCAATATTAAAATTGCCAAAATTGTTTATTTGAAATGGACATAGTTAGAAAATTGTGTTTTTTTGGTGTAAAAGACGTATATTCCATCGTATCTCGTAGCTGATTTTAGACATGCGGATTTTTGTTTTCGCACCTGTTGCACCCCACATAATCATCCTCCCCAAAAACGAACTCAAACACAACTCATGTGCATGATTGCGGTAGCGCCTAGTTATTATGTACGATCGTGTTATAATTTTCTACCAGCAATAAGAGAGACTTGCCTTATTTATTTCTTAATCACCATCCCCTTTACGCCTGGCGGGGTTTTCTCTTTAAGTGCGACTTTAGGGGCATATTTTGTCTGCTTCTTGCCTGTCTTGCTTCTAAAGAAAACTCCCGTAAAATTAACACATTTTAAAATAGCAAAAGCCATGTTTCCGGTAGCATGTTTTTATTTCTTAGTTAGCATCACTCTTCTTCTTCCACCTCTTTTTTAATGAATAAAAATGCCTTCGCAATGATTGAAAATTTACGCATTTTCTCTCTCTCTCTCTCCCTTTCTTTCTCTTTTCCCAATTTTGATTGAACTAAATAACACGATGATGCATTGCGTTCCTTTCTTTACACATTTACACATTCTTCTTGGCCTCATCGTGCCAAAACAACATTCATTATATTACACACACACATGGCTGTGAACGATCATCTCCCGGGGGTTTAAAAAAACCCAAAAACCTCAACTCTACTGTTCACATCTTGTATTTACCTCAATGTGTTTTCTGTGTAAACGTGTACGTGTGCGTAATGTGGTATTTGTCTTGTACAAAAATACGTGTTTGTCATACGTGGATTGCCTCCGAAAAAAAACAACAAAACACACAGGAGAAGGCGAAAAACTTCCCGAAATTACAACTAATGATAAGTCTAGCTCTGTAAGACGATCGAGGTGATCGGAATCAAAACCAAAAAATAAATCAGAATTGTTGACCGAGTAATCAAGGATGCTCAGTTTTCGAAGAATTAAACGAAGCTTAAAAAGCCGAATAAAATTCTAGCCGGAAAAAAATGAGTCGAGATGCGATCGTACGAAGGCTAAAACTGCTAAACGAACAGACAGACACAAATCACACGTTCTAACTATTTAACAAAAACACACACAAACACTCTCAATTCACCAATAAAACAACTCTGCGGATAGATACCGGTACTTTTGAGAATAGAGTAAAATAATTTAAACAAACCGTTTGCGAAACGAAAACGGAAAAAGTGTGAAATAAAAGAAGAAAGATAAACAAAAAAACGTATGACGCTGCTATATAGAAACGAATTCAATATTAGAGAGAGAGAAAAAAAAACACAGAGAACACAACCACATCACAATCAATGAGAGGTGGTAAATAAATAAATGAGAAAACAAAACCAACATAACATACGAATAAAATAAATCGATGCTATTAATGAATGAAAAACGGCAGCCAGCAGCAGCAATCGGTCTCCGCAATCCCGGAAGAAGGACACGGTTCGAACCTTAGACATTTAAAACGGAAGCATTAGTGTGTAGTGTATAAATATGACGATGAGATTCTCTTAAACCATACCCCACAAACACACATACACACACACACATCCGCGCACACACGAGCATCTCAACATTTTCTCACCATCACAAACAACAACTGTTCCTGCGCGTATTCCGCAGGACCCTTGCCGAAGGATCTGTTTGTGCGTGACCATGCTGCCAAGAGTATGTGAAGATGCGAACGATCATCATCCCGGGTGAATGTGTGTGTGTGTGTGTGTGTGTGTGTGTATGTGCATGTGCGTGTAATGGCTTTCGAAACCTCTAGTACATTTGAATGAACAAAACCAATTGAAGTTTATATTGAATCCCACCACAAAGCGAGAACGGAGCGAGCGAGCGAGAAAGCGAGATAAGGCGTTACCTTATCCTTACCCTCAAACAAACACACACATACACACTCAAAAAGAAACACACAAAAGTGTGCGAAATCGTTAAGCAAACTGACAAGGAGGAAATACAACAAGAGAACCATAAGGCTTATATTGTGTGTAAAAACTACTGTAAACAGGCAGAACCAGGGCGTGATCAACGCACGTAAAAGGAAAGATTGCGTGCGATTATCCGATGTGTGTTAATCATGGAAATAACTATTGTTTAAAGCAGTAAAAAAGGTTCAAACGACATTATTTTCGTATCCGTTATCCCCCGGATGCAACTATTCTCCCATTTTGACTTTGATCCTGGGGAGCGCAAAAACGGTTTTTGCACCTCGAGAGTATAAAAATAGTACATAATGTATAGTAGATAAACCCGAACAAGCTCTGCTCCTGCTCTGAACTGTGCTTTACACGAGAAGAAGAGTCGCAAGTTGTTCACACGATGCAGGACGCGCCGGTAGAAGGAATAATAGATTTATGCAGGATTTTTTTGGAGGAAGCTTAGAAGTAAGAGTCAGTAGATCTCTTTTTTTTTCATTTAAAAAAAATTGCTTCTTTTCTTAACAAAATAGAAGTACATTTTGAAGGTATAAAAGCAGATCTACTGACCACATACTTCTGACGCATGATAAAAGCCTGTAAATGCCACCACCAACGACCCTCTTCTACAGATAAGTAAACCGACATTATTTGCGAGCGAGCATAGTCGCGCCCAATGCTCGCTTTAAAGGCAAATTGTTCGAACGTTTAAGGAACACCGTTTTACAGCAAGAGTGCGTTTACTGAATCACACCATCATTAGCACATCATTCACACATTTTCTCGTTCTTGATCTGTGTGTGTGTCTGTATGTGTACGCGAATGTTGAATTAATCATCGGAAAAAGCGGATAGGAAAAATGCGCTAAACAAGCCACTAAAGAGGCCTAGATTATGGGTACCGGTTTAGTAAGCGGAAAGCTAAGAAAAGTAAGCCTCACCCTTCTCCTCTCTACTTCTTTCCCCCCTTATTCCCTACTAAAACTCTTCCCTATTTCCTGATCGAAAAAAAAAACGATGAAATCGATAGCTTTACATCACTTGTCCTTCATAGCAGTGGCATTCACACAGTGGCTACTAACTTACTGCTGCTGTTGCTGTTGCTGCTGCTATCAATATTCTACACGACACAACAACAACAAAAACTACTACTCTAACTACTATTACTACTACTATTTCAACTATATTTAGATAACTGAAATGATTGTGAAACGATAAGAATAATGGAACGCGGTCATGCTTTAACACACTAGTGAACGAGAGAAGACTACGCTTTTTTCCATCCGCCGGTGAACAGGGAAATGAATTCAGTTTAGTTTAAAAAAATGCTTATTAATTCTTGGTTTATATTCCTTTTGTTATTTATATGTTATTGACTATCACGGCACTTCGCCCTATTGTCGTTTTTTTTAATATATTCATTTAATACTTTTTTATATTTTAATATCCATCTTATATGGAACAACAATTTCGAAAATTACGTTAAATATTGTCATAGAAATATCATGACGTTATCTATCTCGTATTTTTTCGTCTAAAATCGTCCCTTTCTTTTTATCATCCAACTTCACCTCTCCGAGCCCATTGTACTATAGTTATACAAAACAAGGGAAAACAATTTCACGTAGAACGATATTGCTGTAGTGAAAAGCATTTTAAACAAAAAGGAACTTATAAAATAAAGAAAACGTTTCGAGAGAAAGAGGGAGGTTACACCAATGCTCCAGTATTCCCGTACAAAAAACCCATAAAGCAAGCAAAATGCTACGATTTAAACAAAAGTGGTTAAAGCGATCATTTCCTTACCTAATAAGGAAAAAGGACTAACAAGAACACACTCACCCACACACATAAACAAATCGCAATCGCATAAAGAAAGTATTTTGTACTGTATCGTTTCCGTTTTTCGACAATTTGTTGCGATGCTGCAGGAAATGTAACAAGATATAAAAATAAAAGCATCCCAATGTAAACGATAATCGCGCCGGTGAGCAACAACCATCCTCCCATGGATTTGGGGGGAGAGAGGGAAAGAGAGGGAGGTTGACAAACGTCAAAGCGAATTAAAGGTTATAAAATTGATTTCGATCATTAGCAAACAGACGTCAGCAAGCCAGCCCCAACGGGAAGTTCGTCTACACATGCTTTTGCACTTCTGTACATATTGTAAAATAATAATAATAATAATAAAACCAAGCAAATACAAGGGAGAAAAGAATAAGAAAGGATAGAATAAAACAAAGCAAAATAATTTAGAAAATTATTAATAAAAATGAATGAACCATATGGAGAGAATCGAGCGAACGATTCGAATAATTACGATAGTTGCAATAGACAGAATTATTTGTGAGTCAAGGTCAGATTTATTTGTGAGGCTCTCGGTCTTGTGCGGAAAGCAATGTAAGGATTAACTGCTAAGAAAAGGCAGTGTGAACAGGTGTGTTACTTCACTCAACGGTGTGCACAACACTGAGAGGTTTTTTGAACGTGTGCGCCTAAAATTATGCAATACATAGTTTTCAATCATCATGCAACACTCTGCGACTAGTAAGGACCAAATAATGTCCCAAATAGTCTCCTTTACACTATGATTGCATACTTTAGGGAGCATTAAAAGTGAATCACATTCTAGCGTTGCTCATCCGAGTGAAGTAAACTCACACTTGTTGATGCGAGAAAATTTGCAAAACAATACGTTTCTCCGTAGTATTTGTCGTTCGGTTTTTATTTTCTGTTTCGACATTTTTTTTTGCCCTCTCAGTGTCTCGTTATCGTTTATCTATCGCGTAAGGGCTAGGAGAAGACGTCGTTTTCATCTTTCTTCGTCGTAGCATGAAAGATGCGGGTAGGCACCGGGTTATAGCGTGTAGTTTTAGTGCAAACCACTGACAGTAGGAACCTAAATTAATGCATTAACGAACAAATAAGCAGCATGCGTATGAGCGTAACGGTAAAGTAACAAGCTGATTAAAACTAAAACACACAATCATACACCCATCTTTGCTCGAAGTAACACTCCAGTGCCAGTTGAACCACTACTGTACCACTTCAGCAGCAGCAGCCGCTTACACTTCGAAGCACATTTGTACGAGCGCAGTTATAGTAGGACGGTACATATGTAGGGCTTAAAAAGGAATTCAACTACTACTTGAAAGTGGATTTATTTTTCTAACACAAATTTAAATAATCGAAATTTTAGCGCAAAAAGGAAAGCAAAGCGGGCATACAAAATACTAAAACGATCTAGCTAATAATTATGGAAATTGATATGATTCGATGTGTATTAGTTAAATTTTGACGAAGAAATTCTTCATTCAGCAGCTTTTGAAAGGATAGAAAGAAAAAAACATTGCCGAAAAGAATTTGAAATCAATATTTTGCTATTACCATACCTCTCATGAAGTGTTTTTCGTTTGTCATTTCCATTTGAAAAATCCACAAACACACATCCTACCAAAAACTCCACCCCGTTAAACCCCCACCCTCCCCCGATGCAAAGTGCGGATGCATGGGAAAATAAAATTAAAACAAAACAGCAAGAATTTGTTTACTAGTCGCCTTATCAAATGAGTAAATATATGAACGAAAAACAAAAAACAAGAATCTTGTAATGTACACACAACTTAAATTCTAAGATAAAAGAGAAGCGGGCGAGGGGGGCGATTAAATCTCTTCTAAATGTAGATTTAAATCTACATTTCGAATACAACAACAACAAAAAAACCTTTGCGTCGCCCAAACCGCGCTGTGCAAAAGAAAATCCGCTGTGTAAGTAGAAACAGAGCAAAAAGCAACAACAACAAATTAAAGAAGAAACTCAATGAGAAAAAGAGTAGGGAAGAAAACAGATAAATATAATTATAAGCGCAGATAAGAAGAGTAAGCCGATAATTTCGTTTTTACTTGATATAGGACGAATGGAATGGAAAAGAGATAATGAAAGATACTAAAAAAAGTTAGTAAGCAAATAATAGCTCGAGAAGGTAATGTATTTCAGTAGTAGCGTGCGAGATCGATACGGAATAAAAAGCCGTAACGGAAACAGGCGTGCACGTGCGTTCGGCCGCGTGTGTCCGCGCGTAACCGTTTAGGCGCGCGCGCGCAATTATCAAAAGAAGCGAATGAAGACTTCGTGTTCATAGCCTTTCGTATTGCAATAATGGTAGTTTGAAAAAAGCGGATAAACAAACAAAAAAAGCAGAAGTAAAACAGACATGTGTTAAAATTTTTACTCGTTGTTAGGTTTTTTTGTGGTTTACTCATGCTCTGCTATACGTTTCTGCTTAGTGGATACTGTTGCAGGGGTTTGATTTAATTTATTAATTTGTCTAAGTATTACAACTTTCTGCTACAATTCAACTAAAATTTAGACACAATTACTGTCTTTTTTCTTTATGTTTAACCAACCAGAGTCAGATTGTTTGTTATTTTTATTTTTGCAATTGCAGTATGGGGCACATTTATTCGCTCTTTTCTTCCGTTTTTGCTTCTCGTGTACGGTTCAGCAGAAGAGGAAACAAAAACAAAAAAGCAAAACAAATATCACCAAATTGTGTGAGATATGCAACGTACGATCACAGAACTGTAGATATCTTAAATAAAATATTTGCAAACAAAAATACGCATTATTATGCATTAAACGGAAAGCTGGTGGAGAATGAATACGGTTATTGTACTAAATGAAGCAGCGCTGGCGAAAGCAATTGAGGGGACAGAGCGGCAGAGAAAGAGAAACGTAAAATAAAACTACAGACGAAAACAAAACACACAACCGATACGGAAGATGCAGATCAAAAACAGCAAAAAAGAAATAAAGCGAGCATAGTTAAAACTAGCACGTACAAGTTTTAAAGCTACAAAATTTAAAATGTTCAAGCAAATTTAAATCCATTTCAGTTGCGGCACAATACACATGTGTTCTTTAATTAATAAAATAAATAGAAAGGAGTATTTTAATCCACCAAAAAAAAGTATGAAATACAATAATACAGGATTTTGTTGATTTCAATTCAATGCCCAATTGAAATGCACAATCTTACGATCAGATTTGTCTCGTTTAATGACAGACTACATGATTTAATTTACTGTTTTCAATCTGCAAAACTACATCTCTCACAAACGACGACGAACATTTTCACTCAACTTTATCACGTTTCATGCACCTTTTACTGCAAAAAATTATCAACAAAAGAGAACAAAAAAAAGAGCATAAATGAACATTTACTACATCACATTTGCACAATCGTTCACAAGACAAAAAAAAAATCTCGCTCTTCTCTCACATCATACACACGCATAATAATAAGACACCAAGCTGGATATGATTGGCCATCTCTTTTAAAAAGAACAAAATGGCAGCCTCCCATTTGACATCCCCTCCCCCCACTCCACTCCTCAAAAAGCTCCAATGTTTCCAGTTCGAAAGACTAAAGCAAATATACGCATTTAAAGTAAAATTCTAGTATAAAATAAAAAGAGAAAAAAAAATTAAGAGAAGCGAGAAAAACATTAAAAAACACACACAGACACACTAAAAAAAAAGTACTCCAATGTTCCTCTTTGAAAGGTGGTAAACGAAGAAGAAAAAATAATAAACCCATACAGGAGAAGCAAACACACAAAGAGAAAAAGTGCTGTAGACTCACGCGTGTGTGCAGCTTTAGAAGAAGGTATTGAATTTTTGCAATACTTCTTATCGCTAAATGTTTCTGATAATTGATAAATTCCAAGCAGCAAAAGAAAAGGAAAATTTTACATTTTCACAAACTCTCTCTCTCTCTCTCGCTCTCAACCCCCTTCCCGCACACTGTGACCTGAGGGCTTGTTTCTCAGCGTTCATTAGGCAGTACAGTGGTCTTGTCAGGGTTTTTACAAATCATTTATCAAACGGTGTCTTTTCGTATCACAAACACACACACACACACACACACACACACACACACGCAATCACTCGTACATTTTCAACAACAAAAACCAAGTTTAGCTGCACTTTAAAACGTATCATGGTAGAGTTATATAGAATAAATCGCAAACAATAATGGATGTTTTGCTGAAGCACCCCCATTCTCAAATTTTCCAAATTGAAAGAACAAAAGCAACTTAAAACTCCAGAAAGCCATGCTTTTAATTTTGTAAAAATGGATGCTAAACGACAAACAAATTAGCAAGAACCCCTTCTAGAAGAAGTCAAAGAACGAAAGAGGAATAATATATTTGCCGCGCTATAATTTTGGACAAACAATCCATGATAGGAGTTGAAACTTCGCATGGGGGAAAAAAAAGTACTGTAGTTATGTTAACTGATATATAATTAAATTCTAGCTCACGCCAAAGGAGCTCGTGAGCCAGTTTGTGTTGTGTTGTGCCGAGTAAACAGATAAAAAAAACAGAATTGAATCCTCGTTACCAGAGCAAAAGAGATATTCGTTTCACGCGTAGAGAGTGGTGTTGAATTATTGATGAAAACATATTTAATTGTTACACAAGATCGACTCTTGCCATTTTCGGTTCGGCGCGCCAATCTTGAAGCGTTCTAATTATTATAACAAAATAAAACAAACAAAATCAAAAAGGCAGATACATTTTTTTCACTATTTATTTGTATCACTGTAACCACCATTGTTGATTACCACCTAAGCTATTAAGAGTATGTTTAAAGCGGTTAATAATTACGATTCTCTGCCACGCAAGCGGGAGTGTATTATTGCGTATTGGAAGTATTGATTATGTTTATGACACTCGTTCATTTGAAGCATTCACTAAAGTGAAAGAAGTTGTGTTTTAACTTTAGCTCTATATTGAATATATCATTCAAACATCCCTGAGGGCAGTAAGCGAGGGTGAACTGATTTCATTTGCCAACAGAAGAAAAAAAAATCGTAAAAAAAACCGATGTGTGGAATTATAAAAACGCTCCAAATCCATCATGCAAAGTTAAAATCGACTTGTAAATCACCAAAACTTCACTCATTCAGAAAAATCTCACTTAAAACACACACAAACACGGCGCCCACTTCCACTTCACAAAAGCTGCTCTCTTCAGCGCATAAGCACACCAAAAACAAAAACATTAGGCATTAAACGTAATACGTTATACAAAGCAAAAAGGAAGCAAAAATTCGAAAAAGAGGATAAAAATAAAGCGCCCCACCATATCGCAAACAGAAAACGGAAATCGAAAATTGTTTGCGAAGAGAAAACGGCGCGTGTAAGTGTATAAATGCGAGACTAAAATAAAGAAAAAGGGTAAAAACCACAAAAAAGAACAAACCAAAAAAAAACAACTAAAGTTAGAATTAAACAACACACACACTCATACAATGTGGAAGAAAAGATGCACGATTGCTGCACGTACGTGTAAGAACGGTACGAATAGCTAAACCAAAATAAGAAGAAAAAGAATAAAGTAATATAAAGAACAACAAAACAAAAAGAACTACACACACGAAGAAGAGAATGACACAAAAATATTTAAAAAACAACAAAAGAAGAAGAATAAGAAAACAAAAAAACTGTAGGAAAACATTAACAATTAACAAAATGGAATACAAGCATTGAACAAAGCAGAAAAAAAAGCAAACACGCAAAAACACAAACTTACACAAAACACTCACGTAAAAGAACGCGAAAAAGGGAGAGAATAGAAGAAAAATGAAACACATACAAAAAAAACTTACCAAGATACAAGCAACAAGAAATGAAAAACAACAACCAAACCAACCAAGAGTTGAACATCAAGAGAGATGGGGAAAATAAGAAATAGTGGGCGAGAAAGAAAAGATAAAAAGAATGTGTGGTGTACTGGAACTGTGGATGGATGTGCCGTGTGTGTTGGATGGATGGAAATTCCATTAAGCAAATGGATGAATAAAAGAGAGAGAGAGAGAGAGGGAATGGTAAAGCACAGAAGAAGAATGAAGAAGAAAACAAGAGAAGAAGAAACTACCAGATATTGTTATTATGTATAATGTTTGACCAATAAAACAAAAACCAGTTGATTTAAAATAAGTTCCCTGTTCCGGTATTGCCTGCATCTGTGCGTGCTGGTGTGTGTGTGTATATGTTTTTTCTTGGTGTGTCTGTAAGGTGTGAATGTGTGCGTGTGTGCGTGAATCTAATGTTAGAATGCTTTGAATGTATTGTTTGATAAATGATAATCAAATCGCATTTTAACGCATTTTCTTTTTCACTCTTCTATTGTTATGTTTTTCATTTTTTATTTCCTTCTTTTCGTGTTACTAACGTTTCTTATGTTTCATCCACTTATTTTTTATCATGCTCTGGTTTTTTTTATTTATTTTTTATAAACTTATGCATTTTTTTCTTTTTTTCCACCTTTTCCCGTGGCCTGGTTTTGGTTTCCGCAATCAATTCTCTTCCCAACAGGGAAAAGCTAAAGAAGTGATGCTCCTCACCACTGGCAACCGTCGTCACCACCGTCGCCTGCACCACAAAACCCTGTACATAAAAAGCTCTAAAGCTACAACCGAGTAAATTGAAGCAAAATTTCAACCCCCCCTCGCAAGTTACACATACACGCACACTGTTGTGGTGACCTGCAACGACCAACTCCAACCAACCTTCCTCGCTTTACAACCCGACGTGTGCTGCAAGTATAAGAAGGGTGACGGGCATATCAACTTTGATCGTTTGGCATGACAAAAGAAAAATGTGTACTTATGGTTTCCTTTGTTCGTTTCTTTAATTTAATGAAGAAATTTTTAAATGCACAGAAACGATCTTATTTCGAGTAGAAAGTTTAATTTTTCTATTGTGCAAGTGTGGGTTTTTTGTTGTTTTTTTTTTAACAATTACGTTAAAGCATATAAGAGTGTGTATTCTTACACTTACAATAAATAAAATAGAGTGCTCTGAAAATTAAAACTGTTTCGAAAACATTAGCCTGAAATAAGAGATAGAACGATGGAAAAGCACTGTAGCATTGTTGAATTCAAAGGTAGAAACGTGTAGACTATCGAAACAAACTTTTAAAATCACAACACTAGAAAGGAATACACACTAATGTCTCTTTTGCTGTAAATTTTTTTGTTACTCTTTACCTTTTTCAACTTCAACTGCATTCGTTTTGTAGCAAATTATCTACATAAAGACCTCGATTTCTTAATAAGTAGATAGCGTAGCAAGCAAATAAAAGAAAGGTAAAGCAAAACCAGACGATAGCGTAACCGACGATGATGAAAAACAGTTTAATTCACGCGAGAAACGTTCATGTTGAACACTTCCAGCTGAGTGTTTTGTTTTGGTTTTATATTTGTTTCTATCTTTTACATTAAACTTTTCCGGATATAGCGTAGGTTTGTTTCTGATGCAAACATTTTCCTTTTTCTTGTGTCTTTCTTCTCTTTCGGATGATTTAGATAACACTTTAACCAAAAATTGATTCGAGTTTGATGAAAATAGTGTTTAACTTAAACTTACAAACAGCTCTGTATTTTTTAAATTACAGTTAAAAAGAGAAAAATACATACTTTTTGGCATGTTTGTGTTTTGTTGAAACGCGTGTGTTTTGTTGAAACACGGATGCGTCTCTTGAAATCAACCAAAATTATCTGTTTGAAACAATTAATTGACGATTCAGTGAACACAGAACAAGAAAACAAAACAACAAAGCTTGATAAGCAAATAACAATGAGGAATACAAACCAAAAGGATCTACATATGAAAACTGCAATTTTGACACATACATTACACATACACACACAAACCGACACACCGCACGCCCTCTTTTCGGAAGGGGCAATCTTTTTTGAATAACATCGTAAATACGACAATGTTAAACTATTTCTAAGTAAAAAAAAAGTACTAAAATTAGCGAACAAATAAATCAAATGCGATGCGTTTGTTTCTTTATTTTTCCCCTTTAAAAATATCTCAAATGTACAGCGCGGTTCTTTGCGGGCCGGCAAATAAATGCGGTTTGTGGCCATGATGACAAAAAAAGACACTTTGTTGGTTAAGTATTTCGTAATTTAATTTATACAGAAATTTTAACACCGTTTATGTTTTTTTTTTTTAATTTAAACGCTTATTTATTTTAACGGTGACTGATGCTATTGCCAATCCTTTCTAAATAGAGTCTAAATAGAAAGTTTTTGTTTTCGTTGCAAAGTTTTTTGGGCGGTTGCAGGATGGTTTGACGCTTTCCCGTATATTTTTCGTAACGTCCTAAGGTTTTTCAACGGTCTCCCAGTTATTTTTGTTTTCGTTCCGCTTCCGTTTTCGTTCCTTAACAGGTTTCCATATAGTTCTGAAAAAAAAAAACACATGTTTCCATATTTTTTAATATTTTTAAACACAATATTAACATGTTTTAGACTACGGAGAAAACGGACGAAAAGCTGAAACCATAATTTTGATATTTTTCGACAGTTTCGCATCGATTTCAACAGTTTGATAATTCCTGCGGCCCGTGGCTGCCCTAATTATTTTTAACAAAAATTTTCATTCAGAATTAAGAAAAAATCAGTTGTTTATTGATTTCGGTTTAAAATTCATATCGAAAATCCTGCTACTCGTTAATGTACTCCAATCGACTCTTCAAAGTACTGTTAACGAGCTCATAACGAGCAAGCTATTCACTTTACTTAAGTAAAATGGTTACATACTTATTTGACCATAATTTTAAAATAATGTTTTATTAATTGAAAAGCTAACAATTTCCATATTCTACGTTAACCAAGGTGTATCAATAAATTCGCACGTGTAAATGCGGCGTAACAACAGCACCGCCTCGTGTACGTGAGAGAATTTGCGATGATCTCTCTCTCTCTCTCTCTGTTATTTTGAACTTAACGAAAATATTCGTTTAAAATCTCTCCCAGCATAAGGTCAGGAGTGGACAACTTGAACGACTGTTTAAATTTACACCCTTAAAAACAGTTATTTTTCTTTGCACTCAAACAGAAATTGTTTCTTAATTATATTCCAATTATGTAAACACTGTTTCAGTTTAACAGAGTACCTCGAAAATTTTAAATTCCCTTAAACGCTCCACCGGGCTGCCTACCCCTGAGCAAGAGTATTTTCTCTCTCTTTCTTCCACACAACACGCACTCTCTCAAGCGATGTAGCGGAGATGCTCGCTCATTCGTGATCCGTTCGTTAAGCAGCTCGGACGTACGCAGCTCGCCGTCGTCATCAGGGTGCGCTTTCGTTAAACCGCAGGACGCGTGATAGTCCTTTCCAAAGGAGCGTTCCTGCATCATTCTAGACCTTAGTTCTTTTCTCTTCGTGTATTTAGTGTGTCCTTGAGTGTAAAGAATCCATCTGCACTATATTATTATGGGACGTGAGTGAAGTGGTCGAGAGTGTGTGTGCGTGCGAAAGGGAGTGGTGCATACGCTGATTGCACTACATTGTAGCTTACATAGCGGGTCACAAAGTCACAATCCGCACCTGTGTATGTTTTTACAGTGCGAAAAGTGCATCCTTTGTGCTGTGAAATTAATCCCCCTAATTTTGGGTGTCTCTCTGTGCGTACGTGTGCGTGAGGGGGTGCCCGAATATGCGCGACGACGCCCCAAAGTAAGCAACAAAATTGACCCATCATCATCCACGAAGACGGCGGCCCACCGTGATCTTTTGACCGTTTGGATAATTGTATTAAAGCCAAACAGCAGCAACCTTTCCAGTGTGGATTGTCCGTCCGACATCGTTCTTTCGGTAGCGTAATTGTGTGTACGTCGCGGCCTAACAGAGTTAAGGGGCAGAGTGTGATTCTAGTGCAGTCACCGAGCAAAGTGTTTGTCCCATTGTGAAAAGCTTTTCATACAAATCTCTGCACAATATGTGGCGTGCTTTTGGCACGATTTTCATGTGAAAAATAAGTGCCTTTGTCCCGTGTGTGTGAAGATTTCCCTAAAACAAAAAGTTGGGTGTTGCCGCTTGTGGTGATCTCGTGGCGATCGCGTCTGCCTCTGTGTGTGCGTGTGTTGGTGTAAGTTCGCGGAACGGTGTACCTTTAGCGGGCGCGATCTTCGAGCCACATCGAGAAAACAGGTAAGCGAAGGAATGCTGCAAAGCGATGTTTGGATGTGTGCGTGTGCGAGGTAGTTTTGTAAGGCAAGATCGGTGGAGAAGCTAATTTCTTGCTGTAGTTTTTACAAGCTGTCTTTTTAACAGAAATATATTAGAGCGATTCCGTAGAAACTACCATGGACAAAAAAATGGCTTCAGTATTTACAGTTCAGCGCAAAAGCAAATGAAAATGCGTGTGCCCTCTTATCAAAGAACTACACCTGTACATGCGGGCGAAAAGCAACGAACCCTCTGAGTCTATCCAGTAGTCGTTGACTTTTCAAAATTCTTTTAACGCCTCACAAACACCTACTTCGATCCTTCTTCTATGGTTGGTTTCCCTTTTTCTGTCATTTTCCTCGTCACACCAGCACATACACACGCACACCTGTTGCGTTGGGTGATGATGGAAAGATCATCCCCGAACAACACGGGGCTTTTCTACCGAAACCAAACCAAACAACGAAAAAAGCCGCCCAGAACCGAAAGGGCGTGGATCGCGCGTGTCAGTAATGTGTTTGCTAGTGTGCGTAAACACTTGCTTTATGCTTTTTTATGTGGCTCTTGGTTGGACGCTTGTAAAATTGTGTAATATACAATATTTTATTCTGATCACTTATTATCATGCTTTGTTTAGGTGAAGCTTCAATATAAATATTTCCTTCCCCTCAGTTATGATTCATCCCCGTTGGCACACGGGCCCACCCCGTGGTTGGTAGTGTGATCGCGATCTTCAACCCCTCGATCACAACCACACATGAGCGCGCCCGAAAGGTGTTTGCGATGTGCATTGCCCAGCAGCACATACGCACACATGTACAAGGCCCGCGGTCGCGATATGTTGAATAACGAGAAAAGGTGTACATGATGTAGCGTTTGTCTCTGGACCCGGGGTTTTTTTATGCTTCTGAGTTCGTCAAATAAATGCGTGTGTGTGTGTGTGTGTGTGTGTGTTGCTGTCTCGCGCTTGACTCATCCACGTTCTGGTGGGTCGTATTTATTGCCATAACAATTGTCTTCGGCATAGATCACTTTTCAAGTGGGTCACGCGTATGTTATGATTTTCAATAACAGTAGTTTATATAAAGAAGTTAATTATGTCGATAATTTTTTATCACTAAATTATGCGTGTTTTTTTACTTAAGTAGAATACAAAATAATTTCTTCTCTTGGATTTTTTAATGATAATTTAAAACTCAATTTATCTCCCTCGATGGAAAGTGTTGCACACAGCTGCACATGACGGGGCCGCTCGTTTTTCCACGCTGTGAAATTGTGTTTGTTTTTCCCCTCGATTAGGAATTTAATTGTAGCGTAGCGAAACTGTTTACAATCCTCGCCCTCTCCCGGCAGAAACGTGTTACAAAAGGCAAATATTTTTTAAATTAAAAATATTACAGTTGCTACGAAAATTCTCCTTCTTTTGTTGAGATTGTTATAAACCAGCAAGAAGCAACCATTTCCCCAAATGAGTTTGACAAGCTGTGCAAACAATTTAATTTCCTTTCATTCTGTACCATTCTTCTACTCCTAATACCTGTTCCTGCATCTTCACTATTTTCTAACGCTTATCCAGGCAAAAGATAAGAAACATAACCTCAAATAGCCACGTGGAAAATGACCGGTTTTCTCTACAATTGAACCACATTTTCCACGCGAGGTTGCTTTTTTTTTACCGGCCAGCGCTTGTTTACAGCCGCACCGGTACCATGGTAACCGGCGTTTTTGACAGCTTTTCGGATTCGATTTTTTGGTGGGGTGGTTTTCCCTTTCAGCTGGTAAAACTGTGTTATTCCGAGGTGGAGGTAGTTTAAGATGTATAATAATAAGTTAAGGGAGCTCAACATTGTTCTTTGGGTTTGTTTATAAGTGTTATTTTGTTCCCTTCTGAAGGAATCTACCAGGACTGCTAGCTACACAGTAAAGGGGGAGGTTGAAACATTGAAGCTAATAATTGATTTTTGTATTCTTCGCCCATAATAGCAATAAATGGGGTTTGGGAAATTAGTGATTGATTTAAAATAAATGAAATTTGACACACCTTGTATGATTTTTGTTCATTTTTACAATTTAATTCAGTTTTTGAGGGCTTATTGAAAGGTAAATGATTTTTTTGAATTGAAAAAAGGCATGGAGGAATGTGAATACAAATTAGCACCTTTGGAAGCATAAACACGCACACAAATAATTCAAGTTTATTTTGTAAGGATAAAAAGGGAATCGATTTCTTCTATAGTTTGGTGAAGGCGACAGAACTAGGTTTGATTAATGTTTCTATGCTGAATTTTGGGGACTTTGATGTGCTTGGAAATACCGTCAGAGGAAACAGGACCGTTCCTAGCAAATTAAAAAATGGTGGGAAAATCTAAAAAGAGTCTTCTTTGGACCCTAATATTTATATATGGATGGTCCCGGGCATCAAATTCGGTCCGGAACCTATTTCTCATACGCTCGACTATCCGGCTAGTGGTAAAACGAAGTTGCACAGAGCCAGTAATGACAGGCCGAGACTTCTCGAAGTTGTAGAGCCAAAGAAGTATTCAGTTTTCTTATTTATTACTTAATATGACAGCTCAACGCTGTTTTGTTCACACCATCTGTTATGCAAGTTAAAAAGAACAGTTATGACAACCCATTTCAGCCTAATTCTTTACCTTATCCGGGTCAAACACGGATATTCTTATTCT